>NC_048598.1:97171136-97506136 GCF_003668045.3 Cricetulus griseus
ATTGAGGCACAAGGTGGCAATGCCCAGGCCATATAATGTGGGGGTGTTCAGGCGTCCATGATCTACTCTGCACTCAACCTACTGGGGAGTCACTGTCAGGAGTCAGGGGTCCATCAGCAGTCCTCTCTGTGACCAGTGTCCCCAGTGACACTAGGGGTCACTGTGGCCATCAGGGCTGTGGGAGCTTTCTGGCATGGGGTGCAAGGCCAGGATACTCCACAGAGGATGCTAAGACCATGTACATTCTGGTGTTCTCAGGGGCCTTCTGGGCACATGCATGCTTAGAGACATGGCCAGGATAGAAGACTGTGACCGGGAGTGAGGGGAAAACACATTTCACAACGCAATCTGTAGTCAGCCCTGTGCACACAGCTCTGCCATGGCACAAATCAGGGGTTAGTGAGGCAGGGTGGCTGCAGCTAACCATGCAGCATAGGAGACATTGTCATTGGTAGCAGGGGAGCATGGCTGTCTGTTCTCACCTGGTCATTAAGCTTAGTGCTCCCTACCCAGTATCTGCTGCTACCAGCCCACCACAAGAGCATGGTGACACAGCACTAAAACAGCCACCTCCACACTTCGACCCCCAACTCTGTAGAAGACTTCCCAATTCTGATGTCCACCCCCTCAGGTATGCCAAGCATTCCTGGGAGAACTGGCATCCAGCCATGGGGACTGTGAAGGAGACAGAAGTTGTTAAGTGTGCAGCCAGAGCCAAACTCTCAACTGCATCCCTTGTCTCACTGCAGCTAAGCCTAGTAGAGTTGTGGTGAGTTCCTGCTGGAAGAGTCCTCTCCCTTAAAGTGTGCAGGCCAGGGCTAAGCTTCCCACATAATGTGTGGCCTGTGACCAGGAGAGGGCTGCTGCAACAGCCAGGGATGAGCAAGGAGGAGCAAGGCTGTTCAAGCGGCATCCCCTCCTGGAGAACCCGTTTGATCTCCTGCTCCTGACCTAGCTAGAGAGGCTGCTCCAGACTGCCAGGGCTAGCAATGTGGACAAGCAGACTGTGCCACAGGCTCACACTTGTCACCAGGCCTGAAGACTCTGAAGGGGAGCACTAACCTGGGAGCACTCCCCCCCCCCACACACACTTATGAATAGGCTGGAAACCTGTAGGGCATGCTGGATTTGGTGCCTACTGTGCAGTACTGTGCAGAACTGGCCTCTCTGTTCTTGTCTGTCAGCCCAGGGTTAGCATTCCATAGAGGGTGCTGGCATCACAGACCCAGGGATGGGCCATCTCTACGGGGAGCACATGGAAATGCTGGGGACTTGGTGGGCACTCACCCCACCCTACCCCACCAGGCACTGGCAGTCCTACTGAAGCTTATTCAAGGCCCTTGCTGTACATGCCGGAGGCACAGTGACCTAGTGGGGCTGATGAACTTTCTGGATTCTCAGCTTTGTTTCATTTTTGCTTCTGAGTCAGGGTCATGCTCTGTAGCTCAGGCTGTGACTAAACTCACAGCAACTCTCCTGCCTTAGCTTCTTGGGTTTTGGCATTCCATGTGAGCACCGGCACAGCTCAGAATCTTGTCTGTAAGGACAAATACTGTCACAAGGCAGGAGAAGAGACCTGGAGGGGTCTACACCGGACACAGCCTGTGGGGCTTTCATGGAGATAAGCCTCTCATGTAGCTGAGGCTGGCCTCAAACTCACCATGTAACCAAAGACAGCTGCTACCTCCTGAGTGCTGGGTGGCAGGAGTGCACTACCACACCTGCTTTCTGTGGGGCTGGGGACAGAACTAGGGCTTTGTATGTGCCGGGCAAGCCTCTGCCACATAACACGTGGCCCATCTGGGTTGACTTTTAACCCTCACCTCAAAACCAAACCAACAAAAACCTCTGCTGCCAACAGCTGGTGCCACAGAGGCTGCCACACACGGAAGAGGCTCTTCAGAGGTGCCCAAGACAACCCAACCGCCTGCTATGACCACAGAAGGAAAGCCACAGGGAGACTCAGGCAGACAGAAGCTAGTGCAGCTTCGTAGCTGACCACATCTCTCCACACAGAGCCAGTTTTTACTAAGTTTAGATGAGGAGCCCCGCCCTGTTCCACACAGAAGTGGGAGATGAGGCTCATGGCACATGACCTGCTCTTTAAAGTCAGAGCAGACCGCTGGGTCACCTCTCCATACCACTCCATGGAGAACTCCTTTGGTATTTGGTGGCTGTGTGATAGTCCCTGGGCACACATGTTACTTTTTCTGTCTGTGAGACCATACTGCACCTGTCCCACGGCAGAAGTGGCCGAGGCCAAGCGTCGCAGGAAGCATGGCTTGTGAGATGGCCTTCTGCAAAGGGTCCTTCTGCAGCTAACCCAAGAGATCTGGTGTCTGTGCCCCAGATGACCTAGATCCCCAATACCGGGCCTCTCCCCTGTCCTCCGGATAAAGGTGAGCCTCCTACAAAGTCTGAGCTCACGTGCACAATCCAGAAAATTCTTCACTTGGGAACATAGCTGTGCTTAGCTCACGAACAGCCTGTATGCCTCCACCCATTCATTCCTCACAGGAGTGGCGGTGCTCATGATCTGCAGAGAAGCAACTGGGGCCGTGACTGGAAGGTCTTCTGGGGTCACTAGGGTGTGGCTTCCAGCCATGGAAACAGCCCATGTTGAGTGCCAGAGCAGCCCTTGTGTGGCAATGCCCACCAGTAAGGGGGATGCATAGCCAGCTGAAGGTGGATTCTTGAGGTCACTGTGCCTCCGGCATGTACAGCAAGGGCCTTGAATAAGCTTCAGTAGGACTGCCAGTGCCTGGTGGGGTAGGGTGGGGTGAGTGCCCACCAAGTCCCCAGCATTTCCATGTGCTCCCCGTAGAGATGGCCCACAACTCTAAAACATTCACAGACCTATGGGACTCTCAATCAGGTCTAGCCTCAGAACACTCCATCATCCCATCAGGAAGCCCTGTCCCCTCCCAAACCCTGACACCCCCACTTCCATCTTCCCACCTTTGGATTCCCCAGTCTGGATAGTCTCCATCATGGAGTCCACACCATGAGGCTTCTGTGTGATTAAGCATGACATCGCCAGAGGACTTCACAGGGCAGCAGGTCAGAGTGTTCCTCCCCGCTCCTACACATGGCTTGCAGGGGTGTGCACACTCTGCCCTCCCCTCCCCCACTATCTGCCTTAGCACCCCTTTCTGGCAGCCACACTTCCTGGTGTGCCTCAGCTGGCTGGAGGGGAGCAGACAGAGGAATCCCCACCCCATCTTCTTGATGTCAGTGGTCCTTTCCCTAAGCCTAAACCCCTTGCTGAGGGGTCCTACACTGTCCCTCCAGGGACCTTGGTGGCCTCAGTATGGACTGGTTCCTGCCCAGAGGCTGGCCTATAGCTCCAGTGAGTGTGAGCATTGCCTCCCATTGCCAGAGTTAAAGGTCTGCTGGCACAGCTCACTGCTTAGTCTCTGGGTTAGGGCCCTCAGTGCCCCTCTTATGAAGGGGAGGGGCACAGACAGGGCTGAAGCCTCATTAGCACAGCCAGCAAGCACCTTCCTGGGAGACTCAGAAGGGGGTGTCAGGCTGCAGACAGGACCTGGCTTGGCACTATAGGGAGGGGTGAATGACTCTTATGTTAGTGGCTCCTGTGCCTTCGGGACACACAGGTGGAGCTCCAGTGCCTACTATGGACCGTGCGTTCCTCTACACCCTCCAGCCATTAAAAATGCAAAGTGGTGCCTGCCCTGCCACTAAGCAGGAGAGGGAGGAAGGCAGCCAGCCTGCAGCTCCCTACTGTCGCTGTGCACATGGGAGGGCAGGGGAGGTCCCAGGAGAATGGGGATAAGCCAAGGACACAGCATGTGCATGCAGGCTGAGGGGGGAGGAGGGGGCGGCTATTACTACCATGTGGGAACAGATGAACTGGAGGCAAAAGGCTGCGGGAGACAGGAGAGACAGGCACTTGTCTGTCTAGGTGCTTTGGGACTCAGACCCCATTCTGTCTTGCATGTCCTCATATCCTCTATGTCCACATGGGCTGAGGAGCAGTAGTCCTGGTCCCCAGTCCCTACCATGAGGCTCAAGAATCCACCTTCAGCTGGCTATGCATCTCCCTAACTGGTGGGCATTGCCACACAAGGGCTACTCTGGCAGCTGGCCACGTGTCCCCCTCACTGGTGCATCCCCTACTCTTTTGAGGCCTGCCCTGGCAGCCGGGTGCACCTGGGATAGTGTGGTGCTCGCCACCCTGCCCTGTACCCGGCTAGTCTCTGGTGCCTCGAGCCACTTGTTCCCTAATTTCACGCTACATTGCTTGACAATGTGAGCATGGCACCATTGTGGACGGCCCTTCCCAAATGCTGCTTGTTTGTGGACACATGGCTGAGCCTGGAATTACTTTTACTATCTGGGCAGCTCCTGTTATGACTGAGGCTGAGACAACTCTGCAAGCACAGGCCTGCCATCACAGCTCAATCTGCCACAGGTGCAGTTGATCTTGGCCGCCATCCCACCAGCCCTGGCCATTCAAGGTGTCTAATCAATCAAAACCAGACATAGGTCCCAATCCCGGGTCATGCCACCTCCCCCAGTCTCAGTGTTTCATGAAGATTGAAGACAGGCTCCAGGAACCCTGGAGCAGATCACCAGGTTCATGCCATGTCCTTAGCGAGCACCTGGCCAGAGCTCAGGCCCTGGCTCCATGACCAGCCACGAAGCACAGTAAGGGCAGCCAGCAAGCAGGGGAAGATGGAGAATGGCCTGATTTCCATCCTCAGAACCCACATAAAGTGAGATGGGAGACCAGTAGGGCACCCCAGAAGCCATGGCCAGGAGACCCCGCCTCACACAGGAATACACATGCACACACAAGAAAAGTATCGACACAGATAAAAAGCTAAATGATGGCCCAGTCCTGGGCATGGGTCATCCTGTGGTCCTACCACTAGGGAGGATGAGGCAGGACCAGGTCAGACAATGTCTGATGTCTCAAAGACCAAAAAAAAACCAATAAATAACGTGGCTCAACAAGCAAGGCCAGCTTGCCGGAGCAGCACTGCCCAGAGAGAAGGAGTCCCTGCAGAGTACTAAGAAATGAAAAACCGAAACAGGCAGTGGTGGCGCATGCCTTTAATCCCACCACTTGGGAGGCAGAGGCAGGAGGATCTCTGTGAGTTCGAGACCAGCCTGGTCTACAAGAGCTAGTTCCAGGACAGGCTCTAAAGCTACACAGAGAAACCCTGTCTCCAAAACCCAAAAACAAAACAAAACAAAACAAAAACAAAAAAGAAAAGAAAAAGAAAGAAAGAAAAGAAAAGAAAAACCCAGACAGGCAGTGGAGGCAGAGGCAGAAGGATCTCTGAATTAGAGGCCAGCCTGGTCTACAGAGTGAGTTCCAGGACAGGCTCCAAAGCAATACAGAGAAACCCTGTCTGGAAAAGAGGGAGGGAGGGAAGGAGGGAGGGAGGGAGGGAGGGAGGGAGGGAAGGGACAGAAGCACAGCCCCAGCCCCCATGAGTACTGGCAGCAGCTGAGGCACAACCTCACAAGTACAGGGCTGTTCCACCCACTTTCTGAACCCGAGAGGACTGTCACACCTACCTGTGTGGCCACTTTGCCATAGTCGATCCAGCGTAGCGTGGCAAAGTTGGTGGACTCAGCACAGTTGAAGCCGTGGTTGAAGCCCGCATGGTAACCATAGGGGAATGTGATCATGAATTCCCCTGCTTCCTGTGTGATCTACGGAGGAGAGTGAGGAACTTAGTGGGCAGTGCTGGCTTGAGGGTGGTCCACAGCTTCTGGAGTCCTGTGATGAACTTGTGGGTTCAGCAAGGACACAGAGCTCAGGAACCTGTGGGACTCTGCCAGGCTTAAAGAGTGTGGGTTTAGGGCTGGCGAGATGACTCAGAGCTATAGCATTTGCTGCCAGGCCTGACAACCTGGGTTCAGTCCTCAGGTTGCACACTCATACCTGACTTCTACGGGTTATCCTCAGACATGGGCATGCATGCCATAGTACTCATACACACAAAATACATATAGGAGAGCTGGACATTGTGGTTCACACCTTTAAACCCAGCACTCAGAGGCAGGTGGATCTCTGTGAGTTCCAGGCTAGTCTGGTCCGCACAGTGAGGCACTGCCTCAAACAAACAACTATGGAGCAAAGCTGGTGTGGTGGAGCATGTCAGTCATTCCAGCCCTTGGTGGCTGAGGCAGGAGAGTCACCAGTTTGAGGCTAGGCTAGACTACATGAAAAGACCTGGTTCTAGCCTTGACCACCAAAGGACACAGGGCAAGCAGCATGTTCCCCACTGAGTACCACGGCCACCATGGCCTGGCCATCCCACCCAGCCCAAGGGACATCAAACACCAGGGCGGAGCACTGCTATAGCCTCACCACCCACTCTGAATCCAGGCTGGAGCACACGCAAGCAGCGTCCCCTCGTGTACAGGCGCTTTACACGACACCACTGGCGCATAAGGCTCTCCAGGAGACAGGCTCTGGGGACAGTACTCATAGCTCAGAGAACACTCTGGAACGCCTGCCGACCTGCAGACCTCAGTCCCTGAGACAGATGCTGTGTCACAGCACAGGAGTGACGGGAGGACACATGCTCCTCAGAGGATGAGCAGAGCCTCATCTGTGATGGGGAAACTGAGGTTCTAGGAGGAAGAGGGTGTCTCTTGGAGCTTGCTAGGTCCTCACTGTCCATTGCACAGGCAGGAAGGTGTGACGAGCCCAGGTGTGTGGGATTCCGAGCTTGACATGTGCCAACAGAGGAGGAAGGTTCCAGAGCCCTGTGGAGGCCCTGCTCCTGGGACTGGCTCATTCTGCAACCCTGGTCACCCTGTCTCAAGCACACAGGATATTCACTGGCTCAGGGCTTTTGAGCCTTCACAGATGGCTTGGCTAGATGGCACTACCTGGTGTGCCTGCCACAGTGGCATACTGTGACACAGACCACACCGAGAAGATGTCAGGTGTCTTCTCTCTGAGCATTCCAAGTCACAAAGGTCACTACTCTAACTCCCCACCCAGCCCCTCACACTAGGCATGGGTGTGGCCCCACAGGTCACCAAGTCCACATTGTTGGATTCCTGTTGGCAACTCTGAGGAGGAGAGTGGACACTATGGTGGGGGACTTGCAACACCAGCCACTTGTCAAAAAAATAAAAAATAAAACCAACATGGCCCAAAGCACAGCCTGCCATGGAGAATTCACCAGTATTTTTCTTTTCAAATAATTAATTGTACCAATCAAGGGAAGTCAACTACATTAAGTTATGTTTTAAAATTCCTGCCCAAGTGACAGCTCCTCATGGCAGAGTGAAAGATGGTGGACTGTGACAGGTGTGTCCCTGGGTCCCGGCAGCCATAGTACCTCAGGGAATCAGCCACTTCATCCTGAGCTCTAAGTTGGCAAGGGGAAGGAAGGTCTGCAGTTTTAACAAATGTCTCTTCAGACAGCAGTGGTGACACTGGCTGTCTGCTGGTCCTCTCCATGCTGTCCAGCATCACGGTATGCACACAATGGGAGCCTTCTGGGATAGAGAATACCACCCATGCTGAGGCCAACAGCAAGGATGCAGGCATGGACAGACACCACAACCACAAGAAAGTCTTGTCAGGGGGTGACAGAGCTAGGCTCCTGTCACAGCCACTGTGTCCCCAACGCTGCTGAGCCCCTGTAGCTGCCTTCCCCTTCACTGCTGTCAAGAGGGATACATTAGGAGGCTTTAGAAGATGGATGATTGTGCAGCACAGCCACAGCAGCCAGGGCCAGTGCCAGTCAGGGAGAAAGCTGGGGACGCTTCGACAGGACAGATGAGGAAGTCAATGGCAGATTACAGAAATACACACTCTTAATTATTAATGAGCTGGCTATTGATCAGCTTTCCCTTCTAAAAGTAAATACCATTACAGACTCACAAGTGCAGTGTGCAGCTGCTCGACTGAAGGGTGGCAGGAACTCTGATGAGGGGACCCGCGCCTCATGTGCAAGAGGACACTCATCTCTTGCCAGTTGCTCTGTCCTTAGGCCCAATCCCAAGGTGGGCAGCTACCTTCTGATGCTGGACAAGGACCTTCACCCACAAGCCTTTGAGGCAGGTCAGGCGCCAGACACCCAGCACAGCAGTGTGGGGAGCATGGCTCTCACTGTCAGCAGCCTCTGTGAGTCTGGAGGCAAGCCAGCTGCCTTGGGCTGCGCACCATATGTATAATCCATGGTGCTGCCCAGGGGGAAAGGACTAGGCAGTTACTCTGTCCATAGGGGTCCCTGTGCATAAACCACCAGCCTGTAGAACAAAAATTCCCCGCAAGCTGGTTGCAGACACTTCTCACTTCCACAAGCGACAATGCTGCCACCAAACAGTGCGATCTGTGCTTCTCAGAGCCAGAGCCAGGAGCAGCCTCCGGGCTGCACCAGCAGGAAGAACACAGCGGATGCTGCGGGTGCCTTGATTGAAATGTCAGGAGCAATTTCCAGCATGCTGACACCTTGTATGAGCATGGAGCAAGGGGGTCTCATCACAGAACTCGCTCCTGGGCTGACAAACTGCTCTTCAAAGAAACCTTCAGAATCAGCTGTCCTGAGGGCCCTCTCCCTGCCTGGTCCCCAGGGCACACAGGCTTGTACTCCTCTGCCAACACACACCCAGTTGGGCTGGCCTTCCCTACTGGTATGTGAACCATGTTGCCTGAAGAAACCTAAGGTCCTAGGTCTGCAAACGTGTTGAACCATGAGTAGGAAGTCCATTGGCACCTGTCCCCCAGCAGGTGCCTCAGCCCTCCTCCATCACAGCCTCTACAGCAGCATAGTATATGGGCTCAAGAACACTAAACCACTCATTGCTAAGCTGTGGCCAGCTACCTTGTTGGCTGTAAGCTGCTAACAGCAGATGTGGCCTGGGCAGTAAGGGACCTGCACTCAGGGTTCTATGTGGTTTGGAGACAGCAAAGACCCTACCAAACCCACACTTGTCCTGTGGTGCCCCCACGTACTTCTCCTGCAGAAGAACCAAAACCAGTTGGTCACCATTCTAGAACCTTCTCTGGGGCCTGTACATACCCGGCTGAAGGGGATGCCATACTTCTTCAGGATGATAGGCGAGATGAGTGTCATCTTGTGCCTCAGGAAAGCATCGCAGCCCTGCGAGCTCCCGGGGAAGAAGCCTGGGGTGGAGGAGAACAGTGTCAGAATGGGTGTCAGTATGGGGGGGGGGGGACGGGACACAGGATCCCTCATCCTAGGGATTGGGCACTGATCTGGGACCTCAGACAGGTCTCAGACCAGTGCCAAAGCACTGGGCTCTACATAAGCTCTACATTAGCTCTACATTAGCCAAGTGGAGTGGATCACTGCATATCACTGCCCAGCAGCATAGAAGACAGAAGCAGCTGCCACTCATGTGACTGCCCAACAGACACCTTTCCAACAAGCTCTTAGGAGAGTCCACCCTGTTCATCAGGATAGTCACTAAGGAACCTGAGCACACAGCCTCTGGGAACCAGAATCCCAGGACCATATGGGTGGGCATGTGAGCTCACAGCATTTAGCAGCCCCGCCCCTGGAGGATACTGGAAGCTCAGCAGAACAAAGCTAAAACTCAAGGTCACCACTAAGAGGCAACACAGGTATAGCTGCTATGTGTGCGTGGCCTCCAGGTCCTCCAACACCTCAGTAGTTCACAGGAAAAAGTGAGGCCCAGCACACAATGGACCTTAGGACAGGGAACAGCCTATGTTCCCACTGGGATCCCCTTGCTTCCCCAGGCAGAAGATGGCTGCCTCAAAGCTCAACCACATCCCAACATGGATACTGGCCTTGGGCTTCTTGAGGTGAAATGCACAGTTCCCACTGTGGAGGGAAGGTCCCTTCAGAAGCCCAGGGTAGGCTGGTGCTTGGCCATAGCCTCTCAGAACCAGCTCTACATTAGCCAAGATGGGCAACACAGGGCAACTATGGCAGGGCACACCCAGTCCCTAGACTAGCTGCTCAACACACTGGCCTGTGCATCCTCAGAATATGACTGCACAATACCACCCCACAAAGGGGGGCCACGTCAGTCTGCTATGGGCAAAGCAGAGTGTGATGGCAGAGCTGACCCACAGCCTCCGTCTGAGAACTTTCCAGACACCCACACAAACATGTGTCCCATCCTCCATGTCCCTGGTCAGTCTCTGCTTCAAGAGCACATGTGTGGGAGTGTACTCATACACACGTGCACAGGTGCAAGGCAAGTGAGGCCTGGAAGCCCTGGTTGCTGACAGGAGGCTGAGCTGGAAAAGCACGCTCCAGAGGGGATGAGGGTTGAGTCCCCATCTTTCCTTCCTTGGTGCTAAAAGTGCCTTGATTAAAATTATGACTGCTGCCGCCAGTCACGTCCTCCTTTTAATGCACCGCTTAAGTGGCTCTCATTAGGACCCTAATAAAGGCTCGCATCTGAAGTGATTAGCGCCCCCACATTAGTGCTCTCCCGTGGGCGCCTCTCCCCATAAGCCCATTTATGGCTCAACTATTCATTTTCTGTGCTAACCATGAGCCCACTCCACCCAGCTCTGCTGTGGGTGGCATCAGTGGCGCATGCCCAAAGGTCTCAGGGGTGCCAAGACCAGAGCTGTAAGGGAGCTGCATGTGGCCTCCTGCAGACACTGCTGTGTCATGCATCCTGCCTCCCTGTCCTGTCCCCACCCTCCCCCTCCCCTGGGCAGACTACTCAGTCCTTCCTCTGGTTCCAGGCAGCTGCCCCACCCTGCTGGTTCTTTGCTCTTCTTTTGGAGGCAGGATCTCACTATGTGGTCCAGGCTGGCCTGAAACTCACAGAGATGCACCTGCCTCTGCCTCCTGAGTGCTGGGATTAAAGGTGTGCACCGCCATGCTGTACAAACCAGACGTTTGAAGCAGCCATTCTGGAGCCTCAGAACTGAAATTCTGCAGCTGGCTCTCCTCTCCCCCAGCTTCTGAACACACTTTCTGGAAAGGCAAGCTGCCACCTACATCTCCTGTTGGCCATGGAATGGGGATGTGGCTACTGGGGTGGACGGAGGGCCCTGAGATCCTGGCATTTGATCATTCTGAGGTTTGCCTCACTGTCCCCAGAGGAAGCGACAGAGCAAGAACCAACTGAGCCTGGCTCACTGAATCACCTCACATGCAGACAGGAGACACCGTCACTGTCAGCAGGGTCCAGGTAGCAACTGTGAACTGGTTCCCAGGCCCTGAGCTGCTGTGAAGAACAATCATCTGCTTTGTGTTTTTTGGGTGGCATCAGCTCACTAAGGACCGCACCCAGGACCTGTGGCATCACTTCCAGGGTCAGAAGAGACTCTGCAGATGGCTGAAGTGAAAGACCCTGAGCCGGAAGCATCCTAGATCACCTTAGGCCCAGGATCCTCATGAGCCCTCAGAGAGAGGCAAAAGGGGGAGAGGCAAAGAACATGAGAGATGCTATACTGTTGGCACTAGACTAGAAAGAAGGGTGGAGAGCCAAGGGATGCGGGGTCTTGCAGAACTCCCAGGACATCCTGCTGTGCCTATGGTCTTAGGACTCTAAGCTGTAGAGGCGCCATCTAGGCTGTTTACAACCAACAAGGTTGTGATGCTTGGGCACAGTGGGACTGGGAAGCAGTGTCCAGTGTTGCCTTAGGGGTCACACTCAAGTCCACCCTGTGAACGCTGCTGTGGGAGATGTTGAGGGCTCCATTTGCAGCTGTGGGTTTCCGGATGGGTCCCACAGGACCCAGGTTAGCCTTCCTAACTGTACAGTGTGACCAGTCCCCTCTCAGCCCTGGCTAACAGAAGATGAGGCCTAAGTCAGAGCTGCTGTGGGGATGACAGAGGACAGACAAACCTTTCAGTAGTGAGGACTCACACCTCTCAATGTGTGTGTCCTGAGGTGCTCACATACAGACTTACGCCTGATGAAGGAACAGGTAAGATGGGCATGGTGACATGGGCCTGTCACCCCAGTTCTTGGGAGGTTGAGGCAGAATTTAGAGTTCAAGGCTAGCCTGGGCTACAAAGTGAGTTCAAAACCAGCCTGGACAACTTAGCAAAACCATGTCTCAAAAAGACAACAAAAAGTTGGGTGATAGTGGCACACACCTTTAATCCCAGAACTCAGGAGGCAGAAGCAGGTGGATCTCTAAGTTCGAGGTTAGCCTGGTCTACAGAGTGAGTTCCAGGATAGCCAGGACTACCCAGTGAAACCCTGTCTTGAAAAACCAAACACCAGAAATCAAAACAACCAAAAACAAAAACAAAGCCAACTAAAGAAAACAACAACATAGCTATAAGTATCTCAGCAACACAGTGCCTACCCAGCATGCTCCAGGCCATAGGCCCTATCCCACGCATCAAAGCGTGGTGAGAGAAAAGGACGGCTGGGTATGGTGGTACACACTGTTGTTCCAGCACCTCCTAGACTCACAGGAGGATAGAGAGTTCTCCACCAGCCTGGACTACAAATCTAAACCGAGTATTAAAACCAGGCATGGCCTGTGGGTGAGCAGAGCTGCCAACAGGCTTACAGCACCCCCATCTGAGGTCATGTCACTGGTGAGACTGAACTGCACTCCCACTGACCTCTGTACCCAAAGCTCTGTCATCACTCCAGGGAGAGGGCCCAGAAGGGTGACTGCAGGCTGGTCATGTGACCAGGAGACAGGTACAGTGAGATTCAACTGGATGGGCCATCTACCCTTCTCATCTTTGTCTCTGTCCCACTGGGGCTCAGATACCTACCTATGGCCAGGCGCTCCAGGCGCTTTCCGTGTTCCGGTGGGATGGCGTACCTATGAGAGAAGGGAGACACATCAGAGCTGAGAACCTCTAGCCAGCACAGTCCACACCCACAGATAGCAGATAGGCTGTCACCACCAAATGCTAAGGTAGTGAGTCACACTGGAAAACTTCAAGGCCAGGCACAGGCTACATCTCGGGACATGGTGGCTATCACACTGGGGGAGCTCCTGGAGTGGAGTAGGAAGGCTGGGGCATGGCTCAGCACCCTTCAAGGCTCAGACACAAGAGGACACAGGAGCCAAGGCAGAGGAAGCCCATAACAGCCAAGAACTGATGAGTTTTCCAATGAAATACAAAGGTGGTGGGAGACTCAGCCACCGTCCTGTCGCTGCATCTAGAGGATACAATAAGGAATTCTCAGGTGCCCCCAGGACTCTGTCTGAGGAAACCCAGATGCCCTCAGCTCCAGGGTTACTCCAGAATGTCCATGTCTGAACAAGCTGAGGTCAAGTTTCCATCCAGGCCTTTTATCACTCACACAGTGATGCCGAGTTCCTCACAGCTCAAAGCACCGTGATTCTGGGAGCCGTGGGGGGTTGGGGAGAGGCTTCTGGGAAGCCACCCGAGGCCTGGAAGGAACCAATTCCCAGCTCTGGCCGCAATGATGAATGCGGCATCCCAGTCCACAGTGCCTTCCACTTAATTAGTGCCTGTAATTAGGAGTTGTAAAGATAAGATTAATTGAATCTGGCGGCTGCTGGAAGTTTAATACATTGGAATACGCCTGGTGTTATCGGGAAGTGCAGCCTGCAGGCCGCTGGCCAGGGGTACAGAAGGGTGGCCTTGGGGAGACAAGCTTGTGGACAGATGGCAGGGAGCAGCAGGGCTGGGAAACTATGCTTCACGGCAGCCAGATGAGGCCACCAAAACTGTGCCCAGCTGCAGGTCACAGCCAATGAACACCTTGATTCCCAAACTGAGGCAGAGTCTAGCGCTGAGCCTGGAGGAGGCTGCAGAAGCCAGGGCAGCCAGGTCCATTTTGAAGGACAGCTCTGAGTGGCCACAGTCAAGTGCAGAGCCAACCTTCCCACAGATCCTGTGGGGCTCCCAGAGCAGAGCCTCAGTGGACTCCATACCCACTGCTACAACTGTGCTGTGCTGTACTGGGCAGCAACCTGCCGAAGAGTAGGAGTCACCTCAGCACCATGACTCCATCTTGGAGCTGCAACACAGGCAGGCACCCCTACCACAAAGTCCAGCTCCCCACAATATCAATATCCCATGCCCTAGCAGCTGTGCCCAAGACAGCACTACATCTGCATAGACAGCACCCACACTGGTCCTAGCCACTGTTGCGACTGATCTAGGCTCTCATCTGTCAGCTCTCATCACTGCTTGCACATTGCCCACCTTGGCAACCCCACCGTATCTCCTCCCTCCCACCTGTACCAATGTACACAAATACATACACACACACACACACACACACACACACACACACACACACACACACCCACATGCCCTATGTGCCTTGCCCCTGCTCCTCTAGGAATGCCCTTGTCCCCACTAACAGCTGAGAAGCTTATACCTACCTGGACCAAGCCAGTCCACCCGTCCCAAGCCATCCTGGGTGCTTCAGCGTGGCAGAGAATCTTCCAGCAGGCTGGGCTCTGTGGACACTGTGGGCTACCCTGGGCTGTGACCTGGGTCCAGAAGGACCCTTCAGGAGCTATAAGGAGCCTTTGAGTTGGACACTAAGCAGACCATTCAAGGCCCTGGGAGTCTGAGATTTAGCTGGCTCTTCATAGGAGACACATAGGCCGGAGACCTATCCATCAGGCAGGGTGCATCCTTCTGAATGGTCCCCATAGCACCCTGGCACCTGCCTCCATGTTCTAAAGCCTTTGCTATCCATAAAGTACTTCCAGGAGACCTGCAGCAGGGACAGCCATGTCCTAGCATTCTCCATGGACTTGTTCTCCCTGGCAACCATACCCGGATACTCTACACTGGCCATCAGGAGACAGCAGCTTTGTGCCTGCATATGGGGGGAGGGTTCTGAGAGACCCCTGGGAGAGTTCTGAGAGACCCCTGGGAGACAGACCCAGGTATGGAACAGAGAAGCAGAACCTTCTGGGGGAGTGCGAACTGCTCCAGATGCAGTCCTGAAAGGTGTGCTGGTTATAGCCACTTTCCCCCAGTTAGTGCTCATGACACTATGCTGAAAAAAAAGCCTGAGGAAGGGCAAGGGTGAGTTTGGATAGAAGGTTCTAGAAGGAAACAAGAGCTGGGGTCTCCAGGAAGTACAGGATAGCTGACCTGGCTCCATACCTTTAAGGCAAGTTCTGCCTCCCCCAAACCATAATCTGAACCCACAAACTCATGCCAGGGCACAAGCAGTGACTCAGCCCTGTCTGTACCAACTATGGCTGACTCTGGAGAGTGACTGAGCCATTGTGGGTAAAGCCAGTCTGGGGCAAAGTGGGGACCAGGAGCCCCAAGTGCCCCAACATGAGAGGGAGTGGGGGCGGCATGAACTCTGCAGGCTCACTGCATTGAGTGGTGCTGAGCAGTCCAGGGCCATCTGGGGGACACGTGGCACACAGCCCTGAGGGTACAGTACAGGTATCAAGTGGGGGGCAGGGAATCCCAAGGCCTCAGGGTGCCATGGGTCTCCAGCTCCGTGGGTGGAACTGAGCAGCTGAGCCCCTGGTACAAATGGATGAAGAGGCCTCAGCGGACACACCAGTCTCCCTTCCTGCCCTCCTGCCTGCCTCCCGCCCACAGAGGAGGCCACTATTAATAGTGCAATTTCCGCGGTGTTCTGTTTATCCCCCGGAAGGGCTGATGGATGTGAATAATTACCAGACTATAAAAGCCAGCGTATGTGCTGCTCTCTATCGCTCTAAATCATCAAACAAATAAAGCAAGAAATAGCGTTTCTGAATATAATTTTCCCCTCTAATGGCTCAGAATTATTATCAAGAACAATGAAAATAAATAAGCAAAAGCCTCACCAGTTAAAAACTAAACACTGTGTCAGGAAGGGGCATAAAGGCCTGGTGGGGAGCAGGCTTGTATGGAGCCTCTCACCAGAGTGACAGTGAGCCACTGGCTGTGTGTCCCAACTGCTCTAATGCGCCCCAAGCCTTCTGGCCTGTCTGGCTCCCACAAGCGAGGTGCCTCACCAGGATTCTAGCCCCATCTGAGCCCTAAGCTACCACGTCCCTGCTAGGGACCATCCTGCTCAGGCCCAACTGATGGCTCTGTGCTGGGGACAGGAGACCATTCTCCAGCTGAGCTATGGCTGTGATGATAACACTGAGACTGAGTACCCAGAGGCTGGTGATACCAGAGTCCTGTGCAGCACCAGCTGCTGAGGATGACGGTGGCGACTCCACAGTACCTGTGCACAGACCACAGAGATCAGGCCTCATGCCACGTGAAGGCCCCTGGCACGTGCATACACATGCTCTCGCCATAGCCCAGGACAGTACTGTAGATTCAAGTGCAGTAGCTCTCCAGGGGCCCTACCCTCAGACACAAGGCCCCCCTGGGCTGAGAACAACAGGACAGATCCCCTTATAGGATCCACACAGCCCAGCAGAATGGCTTTCCCTCCCCGTGAGTCTGAGGCCAGGGTAAGCCTCTGCTTGCACCATGAGATGCAAAGACCAAAGATAGTGGAGCCATATCCGATGATCACAGGATGACACATCAAGTCTTCACGTGGTCCCTGTACAGGGACCTTAGGAAGGGTGTGATGTCACCCCTCAGGAGGGCTGTTTAAAGACCTTGGCTCTGAGAGTGAGGTCAGTGTGTCAGCCGCTACAAACAGAACCTTAAATGGCCTGGGCCCATCAGAGAAGCAGGTGCCAGGTGATAGGCCTCCCTCTGGAAAAGGCTGTGGCCCTGGCCACTGAAGACACACTGCCATGCCCACAGGCTGCGGCTCAGGAGAAGGTAGGGGTTACCAACTGACTAAGGGGTACTGTTAGAGATTTCCTAGTGGAAGAGAAAGGAAGGACAAACAAAAAAAATGATGTCAACAGAGGCATGTCAAGTGACAGGCCAACACACAGTGGGGAACTGGACCACAGAACTGACCCCCAGGGCTGCCTAGAAAACTGCTCCAGACAAAAAAACTATACAAAATGCCAAACATGCCTTTAATACTAGCACTCCAGAGGCAAAGCGGCATTATCTCTGTGAGGTCAAGTCTAGCCATGGTTACATAGTGAGGTCTTGGGGCGGGGGGGGGGGGGGGGGGAGGAGAAAGGGAGGGAGGGAAGTAGAGAGGAAAAAAGGGAGGAAGGAAGCCACTCCACATAAAAGCCTTCAGCCAGCCAGGAGAGGAAGAACTGTGTTCCCAAATGTCTCTGATATAGTAAAGGGCAACCCTGAAGAGTAATCAGGAACAGTGGGAGCTAAGTGAGTGGTCCATCAGACAACCTCACCAGCTAGCTCCACACTGGAAACACTAGCATGGAATACTGCAGAAATCAGACAGGGTACTCATGGAATAACAAGGGGGAACCGGACAAAAACTACCTGGCACCTTGCAGAACTGAGCCAAGCCTTAGCATATGAGGAATGCCAACAGCAGAAGGGACTCTGAGAGAACAGGGCTTATAGAGAAGTAAATCAATGCTTCATAGAGTCCAAGGTCACCTGTCCTCTGTGTCCCCAGAGCCCAAGATCCTTGAGGCACTGGGGACAACAGGTAGACAATGCCCCGGCCCCCAAGATCCTTGAGGTCTATGGCCACACCACTGGTGAAAGTGAGAAAGGGTGACCCCCACTCTAGCCACAGCCAGGGACACCTTAGAGAGCAAACACAGGGGACATCTTGGTGTGACCAAAGAGGTCACTATAGGTGAGTCACAAAAGGAGGGACCCCACAGGTCAGAGTAAAACCTAGACAGGTGTTCAAGGTACCCTTGAACTCAGGCATCTGAGCACCTAGGGCACACTGGCAAATACACTGTCACCTACCTGCTGCCCACCTTACAGAGAGGCCAGAGAGGATCTGACACACATGGGAAAGTCACAAGGGGGCTGCAAGCAGCTCCATGAGGGAATGGGCTTCTGTGCACCCCAATTTGACCACTGCTACAAAAAGGGGTTCAGTTCGCCTCAGCTACAAGGGGCCACCTGGCCTAGCTGGCACAGAATGAGGCCTGCCCATCTCCACCGGGGAATCCCATCTCTTATTGCCTGTGTAGGTGGGACACACACAGACAGAGACTGCAGCGAAGATAGCAGCAGCCAGAACTAGGAAGGCTGCTCCCAGGGTGGAGACTATCGAGCCGAGCCGCTGGCTTTATCTCTAATGGATCGTTTTCTGGGACAATAGGCGGTAGAATTTGGTATCACACACCAGCAGTGTCAATGGCTTCTAGTAATGACATTTTTATTGAAACTCACAGGGGATCAAGAGAGCTGGCTTGGAGAACACAGAGACTAACCACCCACAGGGAAGCTGGCGGTGTGGGGGGAACAGCGTCTTGGTGGTAGCGAGTGGATATTTGTGGCTGCTACATTTCCCTGGGGGCCTGGGGAGAAGATGTGGGCAATGGCCAGTTCACATCCACCCATCTCAGTTAAGGCAGATGCTGCATGCTCAGCAGAGGTGTGAGACCCCACCCCAGCCCTACACCAAGGATTTTTAGTAAATGACCAAGATCAACTGTGGCCCTGTGTTGGATGGCACCTACCCTACACTGCCAAAAGTCTGAGACACCTTCATAGGAGACAGTCCGAGAGACAGGTGTTGGTGATGGTGCAGAGCAAGGGGCCTGGTGTTGCAAGCAGGGGCATTTGGGACTTGTGACTGTGGGCATGTGGACGCTCTGATTCCCCTGTTCCACTGCCCTGGACCATGGCTTTAAACAACCAGAAGCCTACATGCAGTCATGAGCCTGGACTCCACAGTCCATGCGTAACCCTGCATCAATGGTCCCCCAAGGACTCACTTGCTCAAACACTGAAAACAAAAGACTAAGGACAGATCCTCTAGGAACCAGGGGTTGCTGCTCAGGAGGGACAGGGCATGGTGGAGATACAGGAGGCTGCCTGCATTCAGGGGACATTCTTGGGAGCTGCGGGCCATACGCTGTGGCTGGCATGGCAGGCAGCATGGGAACCAGGCCTGTGGTCACCCAGGTCTCTCTGAGGGTAAGCCCAGTGCAGACCCAAATTGGGGACACTGTTAGTGGCCCATCAAAAGGATTCCTTTCCCATGGCCCCCACTGCACACCCAGACACAATGCCTGCTGGAGGGGCCTTGTAACATTCCCCCTGCTCCATGGGACTCCAGCTTCCTGTTCCGGATGTGGCCGGGAAAGGCTAAGCTCATACTGGGGTTACTCCTCCCCAGTCACCCACTCCAAAAATCAGGGCAGGAAGCCACTGAGCAGGGCCATTAACCCCATCAGCAGCCAGGGCTGTGGAAGGGACACACTGTACCTGTGCCTGACTTTTGCAAAGACAAGGCAGGCACTCTAACTCAAGCAGTGGTTACTGTGGAAACCAGCCACTGTGGGTATATGGGAGGGGTGGGGCTCTTTCCACTTCAGGCTTCTGCTTCAGAGCCACCCTGGGCTTACAGGACAGGCCTGACGGCTAGGGACACAGCTAGCTAGTTCTAGATAGGCTAGGGGCATTCCTAGCATGGAGACCCCATGGTTTCTTGCACCTGAGTAGCGTGACATGTTATGGTGCCAACCCTGAAGATGCTAAAATGATGCAGGGCCATCTGCTGCCACCAGACCCAGCCAGAGAAGCTGGGACACATTAGTAGTGCCCACAGCCACTGGTGCCAGACAGGACCACACTGCAAACATCTGTGGCTCCCAGAGCCCCCCACATAATAGAGAGGCTTCCTGGAAGGCACTCTGAACTGTAGGGACTCCTCATTCCTGTCCCAACTTCATCTTCCAGCAGAGCCCCAATTTTCCATCTGGACATTGGAGGTCCCAGGGCCTTACAGACCCAGAGTAGCTGTTGTCAGATCTGGAATGGCCCAACTGCCTTAGGCCAGTGAGTGTGCTAACATTCACCCCAGACAACTCTGCCTGGCCCCAGGGGAGGACAGGTTGGAGCTGTGTTTGGGCTGTGGGCTTGCCCAGAGGCCAGTGTTGGCTGCCCACCCACTACCAGCCCTAAGCTAATGTCAGGCCAACAGGGCTGGCCCACTAGTGGGGAAAGTAGCAGGGACAAAAAGACCTTCCAAGCTCTCTCAGAAGCAAGAACAGTGTTTTCTGAGTGAGGCTCACAGCCAGGTGGTATCCCTCCCCCTACAGCAGGTGTGATGATGGCAGGTCCTGTGTCATAGCCTCTGCAGGGGGAGCCCAACAGTCATCAGCAGACCCCAATACAGCCCTGCAAAGGTGAGTTCCCAGCAGGAAGGTGTACCAAGCACTGCCCCATGGCAGAGCCAGCTCTCACACACAGGTAGAGCTCTCACACAAGACTGGCCTGTCTGTACAAAGTTTGGAAGTAGCTCTTGCCAGGCCATGCAGCCCAAGGGAAAGGATAAAAGGGGCAACTCGAGTTATCAAAGCCAGGACAGCAGCTGTGTTTACACAAGGGGCAAGGGGAATGACAGGGGCTGCTGCGAAGGGCTCCAGGCGAGCACTCCGTCTATGATTCCTCTCCAGGAAGGAGGAAAGGAACCCAGCGCCCTGATGAAGAGAGGAATGCATGCCACTGCAGCGCTGGACCCAGCTGCCAGCCTGGCACAGGGCCGGTCTCTCCTTCCTCTCTCAACTTCTCTGGTAATTAAAACATTTCATTTCATCTCAGAATGCAATATAGGGAACAGTAAAGGTGCCCTGTGGGGAAAGGACTGTGTGCCCTGAGCCACACGATCAAGGACAACATCAGCAGGGCCAACCTGTGATGGAATTGACCATAGAACACACTATGTTCCACATCACCAAGGCCATCAAGCAGGAGGGAAGTTCAACAACAGGCTGGCCCAGAGAAGCTGAGGACACTTTACAACTGTGAATGGCGTTCAGGAACCAGGGGACTGTGCAGGACACTGAGGAGACACGAGACACAGCCTTCACCAGCCAGGATCCATAGTAGACAGGCCCTATGGGAAAGCTGCACTGTCATTTCATCAACAGACTCACCTGCACCATCGAAAGAAAGAGGAAGAGGAGCAAGGAGGAGGGGGAACAAAAAGAGAGAAAGAGGTGCAGGGGCAGAGAGGAGGAGGGGGACAGAGAGAGGGAGGAAAGAGGAAGAGAGGAATCCCCAACCAAAAAAGTAGGCCATATGACAACCAAAGAGAAACTCACAGGCCACCCCCACCCCCCAAGCTCACCAGCTGGCCCAAGAGCCGAGCTCAGTCCAACTCTCCAGACGTACTGCAGGGAGGCTCCATAGCCCACTGCAAGATAGCCACCCTGTTTTGGACAAAGAAGATAGACGGCTTTCTGCTCGATGCTGCCGAGACAAAAGGCCTAGGACAGTCAGTGGGGGCCCTGAGAGAGCCCCAACATGTATGTGGTGTCCTGCTACTCTGACCCTCTGATCTCAGGGACACAGCTGTAGGGCAGGCCTGCTGCAACCACCTCTTTGGCAAGGCCCAGCTGTGGAAAGGACACAGAATGGGATGGCTCATCGAGCTAATGGCACAGGCTGTGACTCACAGCTGCACCCTGCCGTGTGCACCAGATTCTCTGAATTGCCCGCCATCATCAGAGCACCGCGGTGGCTAATGACACAGGGCTCATCTTGCTGTACCAAGGGCTCCAATGCCCCAGTTTGAGCTTAGGCATGTCACCAGCCTCAAGAGTTAATCCTCTGGTTCCTGAAGTGGCTGAGATGTACAGCACAGTCTCAACAAGCAGAGGCTTGGAGCAGTGGCATTGGGGGTGACAGGGTGACAGAGTGGCTGTAGCCAGAGTAAGGCTAAGGGCCCCATAAGGAGGCTGGAGGGGCACTGGGCCAGGGATAACACAGCTGTCCCTCGATAGCTTCTGTGTGTCTAGACCAAGCAGTCGAGCTGGCCAGCATGCCAAGCCCTGCAGAGCAGAGCCTCAATGCCAGCTGGAGACCACCCTGGCTGGCTCTTGGTCACCTTACCATTTGGGGTCTCCAGTCTTCTAGCAGTCAGGGTGGGGAGGGACACACAGCAACCTGTGGACTGGCCTTTTGCTTCACACACCCGCAGTGTCTGAGACAGGATAAGTCGGGGGACTTGGAGCTGGATGTCTCCTTGGAACAGAGGCCAAGGTCAGCACTGAGATATGGACTGGGTGGAGAAAGATTCCCTTCCTACCACACAGCCATACTTGGTGCAGCAACAGCAACACAGCCACAGAGCTGCTGCTGGGCTCTGCCAGCACAAGGTGACCACCTGGACAATGTCATCCCCAGGAGGCCCCTTCTGCAAACAGCTCTGCCTCTCATAAAACTCCTAGGTCAGCCAAGGACAGGCACCATGGCTAGGTGCTCTGGAGAGGACAGAGTAGCAGAACAGGGACCAGGAAGGAGCCTCCCCTGGTGGCTATGTCTCCAAACCATCACAGCCACTCGCTTTAGATGGAAGCAGCAACCTCACAGCTCCCGGTGAGTTAGTCAGACAGACATGGTGGGGCACCCAATTCTCCCAAGTGCTGCAGGGCGTTGTAGGCATGTGGAGAGCATCTACCTCACAAGCATTGTCGTAAACTGGAAACAGGATGAGGGAGGGGCCACGTGATGCAAGCCAGATGAGAAACAACACTGCAAGCTGTGCTGCCTCCTACTGGCTCAGCCATCAGAGGAATCAGGTGGCCCGGACCACCACTGTAGAGGGTCATGTCTAGGGTGACCACACAGGGGACCATCTTTGGTCCCTGAGGATGGGGGCTGCAAGGCACTCAGAAGCCAGTATGGCACTAGCTGGAACAGATCCAAGCCAGGGTAGGTTCCCAGCAGGTCCAGCTGTCCCTTTGGGGTCTTAGGTGGCAATGCAAGTGACCTTCCTTCCTTAGGGTAGGACCCAGGGTCTAACTAACCAGTGATCATGGATTATGCAAGGAGGTGCCACCAAGAGCCCTGCAAGTACAGGCTCCTCACATCCCACGCAAAGCAAATGTTCTCAGAGGCCACACTGCCACTGCACATGTGTGACTACTCCTCCAGAGACCCTGTACAGAAACAGCTTTCTGTGGAAAGCAGGAGAGCCCCCACCTCCAAGTGCCATTTCCACCTGCTGTAACAGTTTCTAGGGGGACTGAACAGGGCAGTTCTCTATTCTGCATACACACCCCCACCTTCAAAGTCCTTTGACCCCGATCACATCAGTCAAAGCAGCAACAGACCCAGAGAAGCTTTCAGAGAATGCTGGGACCTGCAAATATCTTCATGCACCCAAACCCAGCATGGTGCTGAAGCAAAGCACAGACACAAACCATATACCAGAGGCTCTGCTGCTGGTGGTGGGGGTGGGGGTGGGGGGGACAGATTGAAGCATCCCATCCTGCAGGGAGGTCTTTAAATAGGAAGGTGAACAAAACAGCTACAGGAAGTCCCTGAAGTTTCACTAGGCTCCTCCTCACCAGAGTGAGCAATAAAAGCTGAGGGTCCCCTCAGGAAATCGAGCTGCCTGGAAGAGACTTGGGCCAGCTGAGGCACCTGGAAGGGATACTCTCCAGTCTGTTGTGTGGCCAGCAGGCTGTGCAGTACACTCTAGGTTCCCAGCTCTGTGAGCTGCCACCCATGCTGGGGTGGGCCTTGGTGACACAGCTGTCTCCCCTCACCCATATGCCTGTCAGTGACCCCAGTAAAGCTCATGGTTCACCAAGCAAGACTTTGTGGTATTCATACTTTAATCTGCTGTGGGGTCCCTACTGGGGTGAGTGGATCTGTGTGTTGCACGTCCCCAGGAAAAGTCTTTCTTGTCACACAACAGAGGGAGACAGAAGGGCTTAGCAATGAGGACTCCCTGGTTTGGGGATTCTGTTTTGTTTGTTTTTTTCGAGACAGGGTTTCTCTGTGTAACAGTTCTGGCTGTCCTGAAACTCACTTCGTAGACCAGGCTAGCCTTGAACTCACAGAGATCTGCTTGCCTCTGCCTCCTGAGTGCTGGGATTAAAGGCATGTTTCATCACCGCCTGGCAACTGCTTTTAAGTTGCATCCAGGTAGCAGCACCTACATGTCCGAGAAGGAGAATGTATTAACTCAATGGTGTATCAGGAACCCAGTGCTGCTGACCCCTTTGAGGTCCCTGCTAGAGCTGGGGGACAAAGGCATAGCTGAAGTCCTACCTCTCTGGGGCTCAGAGCCTGGTGGGGAGAACCCAAGTTAAACACACACGTGGTCTGCATGTCCCCAAGGACACATGGGTCCCATCCTGTTATGCCCAGCTGTCAACATAACAGATCTAGAGTGCCCTGGAAGAGCCAACCCCATTGAGAAAACGCTTCCATCAGACTGGCCTGTGGGGCAGTGTTCTAATTATGATCAGTGTGGGAAGGTCAGCTCACTGGGGGCGGGGGCTTCCCCTGGGCTGGTGGTCCTCAGATCTATAAGAAGGCAGGCTGAGCAAGCCATGGGGAGCAAGCCAGTAAATAGCACCCTCCATGACCTTGGCATCAGCTCCTACTCCAACTTCCTGCCATGGTGGAGTGCCACTGGAACGTATAAGGCAAATCAGCCCTCCTCCCCAAGCTGCTCTGGGTCATGGTGTCCATCTAGCAGCAACAGAGAGCTAACTAAGGCCCCTCCCTGCCATGGGAGGGGTGACAGGACAGATGCTCATAGTAGGAACTACAGGGCCTCCCTCACCAAGACCAAGGCCGCTGGAGCTTCCTTTCCCCAAACAAGTGGTCACAAGTGGTCACTAGTCCTGATGGCCACCCTAGCCACAGAATGGTGCAGGGAGTAGGGGTTACAATAAGGATGGATGACTGCCATGATCCTTCAGGGAACCTCAGGCCTTACAAGCTTCAGGGCCATGTGGCCACACACAGCCTGGCACCACCCTCACACATCATGGCTCTCACTGTCCTTGCCAAGGTGCTTCCGAACACTAGGAACATTCTAGTCCCACACAGGCCCACAGCTGGCCCACCAGCCTGTCTGTCTAGGGCTGGCACCTGCTTCACTGGCCACTCTGATGGCTCCTGGCAGCCCAGGGGTCTCTCTGAGGCTAAGCAGTTGGGGCTGGCTGACTCTCAGTCTCAGCTTCACGAGGGGCGGGCTGCTTTCTTTCCCTTTCTGCTTAGTTGAGCTGCAGCTTCAACATGCAGCCCTGGCTGGCCTGCAGCTCGTTCTTTACTCTTACTTTCTGAGGGAGAAAGTGGGGTTATCTCCCAACCCTGAACACAGCAGGCAGCCAGGGAGCCTGGTTATGGCATCTAAGAGTAGCTAGGGTGGGGACACCAGGGAATGGCTGCCTGTCCGAAGGGCAGGACTGCCACCTAGTGGCCACCAGGAGCGGGACTCAGACCCTGGCCTCCAGAGCCAGCTGGTCCTGGTTCCACTCTCACACACAAGCATACCCACACACCCCTGCTCATGCAGGCCACCGTGTGCACATGTGGGGATTTGCAGCAGGAACAGCTGTGGGCTGTCTGTATCCGGAGGTGTCACTAGCCCTGTAGGACAATGCAGCCATGAGGAGCAGGCCACTGGCCCTTGTTGCTGCCACATCATTTCTCAGGGGATCCCAGGGGCCCAGGTAGCAGCCCAGCTGCCCTCCATACAGGTGGTAGCAGAGCACGAGGGAGGAGTCATCTGGCTGGACAGATGTACATAGAGGGTGGTGCCACCAGAGGCTGGGGCCCACACTGGGGATTAAGGACACAGTCTAGGCTGCTCATGAGATACCATCAAGCTATCACTGTCACACCAGGCTTCCATAGACAGGGACCTTGTCAGTTGAACTTACAGAAATGGGTGGGGTGCACAGCCCAGACACCCCAGCAGGAGCCCACAGTGACCAGTGTTAACTGTCAAATGGACAGGATCCAGAAGTGTGGGAGACAGACCTCTAGGAGACAAGACTTGCTCATCCCCTGGGCTGGGATCCCTGACCACATACAAGGAGGAGCTGCACCAGCATCCATCCGGTTCCCTTCCTGTCATGTGACCAACTGCCTCAGCACCTTCCCATACATGGTGGAGCCAAAGCAAGCAAGCCCTTCCCCTCTTGCTAGTTGCCTATGCCAGAGGATTTTGTTGCAACTGAAAAGCAGCTGAGAGCCATGGCCAGCAAAGTGCTGCCCATGCATCCTAACTTTCTCAAGTCCAGGAGGTTACCCCCCCATGCATAGGGGCTGTCCTGGATCACCAGTGTCACCACAGAGCCCTCAGAGGGCAGCAGGATGGTCAGAGGCAGAGACTGAGAGACTCCTCATGGCCATCTTGGAAGGGGGAGAAAGGGTCCCGCCTTCAGGGAACACAGGGCCCCCGATACTGGGACAGCAGAGTGCAGAGCTCGCTCAGGTCCCAGGGAACAAGAAGCAGGCACAACACTTCAGGCATTTCTCACTTCTGTAACTGTGAGAGACAGACAGTGCTGGACCCACAGGGCTTGAGAATGTCAAAAAAGGGGACTGTATTTGGGGTCCACTTTCCCATCCAGCCCAAATCCAGCCCAGCTTGGTCATCAGTCAGGAAGCTAGCCTGGCTATAGGCTGACAGTTGGCTGCAGGGTCCACATAGGAGGCACACATACCAACACAGCCATGTCCTCCAGGGCAGGAGAGCTACCCAGGGCCAAACATGGACTCCAATGGAGTGGGGAGGACTGCGTGCCTGGGGTTTGAGGGCAGAAACACCCAAAGAGAAGCATTCTTGGCATGACCCTCCACACGCTCAGCACACAGTCCTGTCCACAGCTGAGCAATACAAGGGAGGCCTGTTGCAGGCAGGGTCTTCCTGTCACACTTGGGGCAGCAGGGAGGTGCTGGACAGTGGGGGACAGAAGGACCACACTGTGTGGTCACAGGATGCAACTAAGGGACACCAAAGCCCCAGTGTTCAGGAGGCAGCAGCCTCAACTAGGAAGACCTGAGCCACCACCTTACACTCTAGGCAGACTCCAAGAGCCACACAAGTGCCCCAGATACAAAGCACTCCAAGGGAACAACGGGGCTCCCTGTACCTTGAATTCTCAGCTGTGGGTAGGTGAAAGCGCCTCCACAACCAAGCAGAGGCCCAGAGTGATGGTTAGCTGTCAACAGATGTTAAAACCACCAGAAAGAGACTCTCAGCAGGGATGTCTGCATCAGGGTGGCCTGAGAGGTACATGTCCAAGGGCCCTGAGTGCTCATGAACAGAGAAAATGGAGCTGAACATGGTGGCAGCAACCCTGGACCACGTGGGAGTGGAAGAAGCAGCTGAGCATGCTCCACATGGGTGTGGCTCCAATTTCCTAAGTGGCTGACTATGGGCTGCAACATAGGCCAAAATAAACCCATTCTCCCTAAGGAGCTTACTACAGTGACAGAAATGGCTGCAGGACAGCCAGCTACTAGGACCTGCTCTCAGTGGGCACCCATAGACATCCCCAGCCCTCAGCATTGCCCTCCCCATTCAGCACCACCAGATGTTGGGGAGGGCATCCTTCCTGTCCATACTGTGCAACAAGGAAGCTGAGCCCAAGAGGAGACAAGAGCCTGGCCTGGGATAGGGCTCTGCCTGGCAGTCAGCAAAGAGTACTGCTGGCATGCTGGCACCTCATACAGCCTCCAGGTCCAGCAGAAACTAGCCCCTGTGATGTGGCCAGAAAGTGACACAGTCATCGGCCTGGCAGAGGCTCAGGCAAGGCCACGGCCCTCAGTTCACTGCCTAGAACAACAGGACTGGAGGTGGGTACCTGATACCACCAAGGCCATGGTCCTGGACCAGCACATCTCCCCCAAGCCTGAAGTGTGAACAGGAGGCGCCCACAGTAACCTGTCAGCAGTGGCCAGATCTCCCCATGCCTCACACCCCGGCACTCACCAGGACTTGGGCTCGCCAAAGTGCAAGTAGTTGATGCTGTACAGGTCCATGTCCTCTGTGTGCCAGGCAAAGGTGGTCTTCCACATGCCGAAGTACAGGTAAGGCGTGTTCACTCCCTCGATGATGGTGCCGCACTCGCGCTCCACCATATCCAGGATGGTCCTCAGGTTGCCGATGTTCCACTGGGCCACATCCTGTGGACAGTGAGGGTGTGGTCAGCAGAGTCCTCCCGGCTATCTGCCCACCTGCACCCTGGCTGCAGTCACCAGAGTAGAACAGGGCCACTGAGGTATGTCAGCATCAGGTTGCCAGGCTCCAGCTGGTCATCCCAAGAGGTCAAGGGGACTAGGGTCATGGGCAGACTAGAGCTGCTCAGGCCCCAAACTCTCGCCTACCACCTCAGCCTTCCTGGAATAGCACGACACAGGCAACAGTCTATAAGCCAGCATGTGCCAAGGGACGACGACAACAGCTTGGCAGTGACCTCCACACCTCTAAGTAACACAAAAGGAAAAGGGCAGTCTCCAAGTGGAGTGACCTCTTCATAGGCATATGCCCAAATGACAGCCCTTCCAGAACCTTCATCAGACAAGACCAGACAGCTTCAAAGGATTCAGGCAGATATGGATGAAGCCTGACCTCCACCCATGTTGATAGCTAGAGCAAAAGCAGAGCAGGAACCTCACATGCCTATCACCTGAGACCTCTTCTCATCCCAGAGCCACCAGGTGCATCTCAGCATCTCCACACAGTGACCCTACAGGTGGCCATTCTCCTGCCAGGAAGCTGAAGGCTAAAGTCTGCAGGGCAACAGGTCACGGAGCATACAATGGCCTTGCTGCCCTGTCTGCCACCCAGCACAGTCACCACATGGAACACGTCATGGGCTACAAGAAAGAAACCCAGGTACAACCTTGTGGGGACAATCATCCCATGGCTGGGTCAAAAGTCCTCTGCTCTGGGCCTCAGTTTCCCCATCTATAACAGATTCTGGACTACCAGCATGTGCCACACGGTGAGGCAGGCACACAGACTTGTGGTAGATGTGGCCCAGGGACTGTTCTTGGTGGCTGAAGCCTGTGTCCTCCATAAAGTCAGCACACTAGCTGACAGGAGGTAGGACGCAGAGGCATGCCTGGAACATCTTGCTGGGCAAAGGCCAGACTGATTTCACATAGCACTATCCCAGGATCACAGATGACAAAATGACAAGGTGATAGCACAAGATACTAGAGGACAGGGAGCCCAAAATCAAGGGAAGAGAACAAATGGCCACTGACCCGAGACCCCACTGACCCCTGTAAAGTTGCTCTGGACCTGCAATGGGTAAAGCACATCAAATCATCAAGAGACCCTATGCCCCCATCAGAGTGCAGAGGCTTTGCCCGCCCAGGGTGCACTGCTGGACAATGTGAACGGGCGCAGCATGCTGACATTCAGCAAGAGTCAGGAGTTCAAGCTCATCCTCAACAAGTTAAATCCAACCTGTGCTCCATGAGACTCTGGCTCAGGAAGAGAGGAAAAATCCGTCTACAGAAGGACTTGTGAGACAGCTTCCACCTCAGTCATTGGCAGAGAGAGCCACAAGCACAGGTAAGCACATACACTTGGAAGATATAAGCCTTCTCGTTTAAAGTAAATTATACTGGCAAATATTGGATTTAATCCTGCCAGTAATGAAGGAACAACTAAAATAATGAATGGAAGGAAGGAAGGAAGAAAGGAAGGAAGGAAGAAAGGAAGGAAGGAAGGAAGGAGCCATCAAGCCAGAAAGGATATAGACGAGCCCTGAACTCACATGGCTGCTGCAGGACAGAAGCTATGGGAAAGCCTGGGTCATGGCTCCAGCCCCAAGACACTGGGGAAGGGAGAATAATGGAGGCAGGGAGCGCCTGGAGTCACAGGCTAAGGCAGGGAGCACCTGGAGTCACAGGCTAAGGCAGGGAGCACCTGGAGTCACAGGCTAAGGCAGGGAGCGCCTGGAGTCACAGGCTAAGGCAGGGAGCGCCTGGAGTCACAGGCTAAGGCAGGGTTCCTTTATTTAATTACTTGTGTGTGAGTGTGCACATGTGCAAGTGCAGTGCCACAGAGCCCAGGTCCCCTGGAGCCACCACTGTAGGCAGTGATGAAGCACTTGAGGTGGTGCTGGGAATCTAGGAACATGTTCACATGGCAAAGAATCTAAGGACAGACTTCTGCAGAGAGGTGCACGGAGACAGCGGGAGCCCCTGGGAGATTCAGCATCATGGGCAAAGGAAGTACAATGTGGCAGCGTCTCTCACACACAGCATGCCGGGAAGCAGGAGTGGATGAGGCGGTCCCAGCAGGTTCACCCTGGATATGACTTCAGAGAAACAAAGCCCTGACCACAGGGACCTGGACAGCACCGACAGCTGCCTCACCTCCCGGAGCCCAAGCAGGTCACAGTCACCTGACAGGCAGGGGCATGCTGCATGGGCCTCTACACGCCAGTGTGCAGGGACCCTGAGGACACTGAAAATCAGACATGAGAGGCCACAATGTGGGACACTAAAACTAGGACATGTCCAGACAGAAAGTGTACTCTTGGGTGTCAGCCTGGGGAGGATGGGGTGGCTGTTCGTGAGGCTAGATCTGGGATGGTAGGCCAGGGCTCTACAGCACTGTGGGTGCACGGGAGCCCACTGAACTCTGTGCCTTCACCTGCTGGAATGCATGGCAAGCCAGCTGCCTTTAGGAGCAATCATAGCCACTGAGAGGACTCGGCATGAAGGGGCTGCCACCAAGCCTGGTGACCTGAGTGCAAATCTACAATAGAGGCCAGACACATATGTGCCTGCATGCACACACACACACACACAAGAACAAACACCTACACTCATACCACACACAACTCAAAAAACAAAGAAACAAAAACAACAACAGCAGCCAACACTGAAGAGACTGCTCAATAGGACAGCCTGAAGCCGGCCTTCAGCACCCATACAGAAAGCTGAATATGACAGTGTACACCCATAATCCCAGCTCTGGGCAGACACAGGGGAGTGCCCTTGGCTTGCTGGCTGGTCAGTCTAGCTTAGTGGGTGAGCTCCAGGTTCAGTGAGACCCTTTCCCAGAAAACAAGGTAGGGTGTGAAGATGCAGAGATAGCTCAGTGCTTAAAGACCACTGGCTGCTCTTCAAAGGACCGGGATTCCGTTCCTAGAAACCACATGGAGGCTCATACCAGCTGTACTCCAATTCCAGGGGATTAAACACACCTGCAGGCAAAACACTCACACACAGAATTAAAAAATGACTAAAATTAAAAACCCAACAATATGGGAGGTAGAGGCAGGTGGATCTCTGTGAGGCTGAGGCCAGTGTGGTCTACAGAGTGAGTTCCAGGATAGCCAGGGCTGTTATACAGAGAAACCCTGTCTTGACTAGGTAATCCAAGCACTCATGGTACAGAGGCAGGCACACTTCCTTGAGGTTGAGGTTAGCTTGGTCTACACAGTGAGATCCTATCCCCCCACCAAAGCAAGGAAAACAGGGCCAGGGTCTGAGGAAGACATTTGAAATTATCTACAGGCCTCCTGTACACACACACACACACACACACACACACACACACACACACACACACACACACAGAGTCAACTAACAGAACCTTCCAGAAGCATGTAGTAAGGTGCCAACACCAACACCAATGTGGCTCTGCCCTGGGTTCCTGAGCTGGCCCCTCTTCCTGAGTTTGACAACTGAGCCCAGGCAGTGAGGCTGCAGGTACAGGTAGTAGGAGCCACCACCAGGCTGGGATCCAGTCACAGCTCCAAGCCATGGGTTCCCACTCCACACATCAGTGGCCCCCACTGAGGGGGCCAAGACCTCAAAGGTGACTGACACAGGAGTCAGAAGAGGCAGAACCCAAGCAGCCCTCACCATCACAGAGACTAATCCAGGCTGTGACCTCCTGTCCAGCATGCCACCCTGGGCCAGAAGTCAGCACAGACCTGCCAAGTAATGTCCAGCAACATGGAGGTTGGTGACAGCCACTGCAGTCACCGTGGTCCTGAACAGTGAGGCACACACACTCTCCTCCCATCCCCAGAGACTGCAATGGTAGCCAGGCCCATGGCAGGCACTCATGGACACTTACTTCATCATATAGGGAGCCACTGATGTCGGCTCCGTAGATGGGCGAGACGAAGGTCAGGTTCTTCCAGTACTTTCGTTCCAAGTCGTCAAAGTCCTGATGGCGTGGAGTGCAGTACCTAGGGACAGCACAACAGCTTGGATTGGGCTCTGGGCAGTACAACATCCTCTAACCACCTCAGAACCCAACTCCAGAACCAAGGCTGCTAGGGCAAGGAGGGGCACAGAGCTTCAGGGACCAGGGGCAGCCAGAGCACAGAATACAGGGACCATGTGCCTGCACACGCTATGACTATAGGTCTCATGATGCACAGACACAGGAGGCATGGGAAGCCAACACTGCAGGACAGCCCCTGGGGACAGGGACAGGGACAGGGATGGGGTGAGGGGCCCTGCAGCCCAATCTGGGCCTCCAGTAAGTAGGGAGTCTGAGCAGCAGGGAGATGCTTGAGCCCACATACTTCTCACTGTTGGCCAGGCGGCGGTATTCACCCACGGTCATGGCCTTCTTCTGGATGTTATACTGTGTGAAAAGCCCCGACTGGCCTGTCACCACCTGCTGTATAGGTGCTGGGATGACCACATCATCAATGTCGTCATACGTCTGCCGTGGCTTCCACTCCTTGGGTGGGATGATCTGTGGGGCCAAGAAGGGTATGGGTGATGCAGCTCCCAAGTCTAGGGAATCCTAGGTCCCCAAAGATCTAAGTGCCCCAGACCAGTGCTGCCACACACAGGCACCACACAACCACAGCAGCCACGGTAGCTGAGGTGGTAGTTGGGCCCCACTGTAGCAGACACAGGGAATGGGGGGATAAGTCAGGGCTGAGCCGGGCATAGTGTGTGTGGTTATAAACTAAGCCAATACACTTGAGGGCGGGTCAGCAGGGGCCCACTTTGAGACACTCTTACAAGTGAGTCTGTTCTTGGTCACTGCTGTCATGCATGGGTGCCCCTGGATGCAGGAGAGAGCAGGCAGGGCTGGGGCCTCCTCAGTCCTGCTCTGACAGTGGGTACATGATAGTGTGCTGCAAGGGAGTGCCCAAGACAAAGTCAGAAGCAGTGTCTGGGGTCCCAAGAAGACAGGGAGTGGACACTGAAGGAGAGTAACTTCACACAGATCGACATGGCAACAGTGCCAGGCAAGCAGGGGGCTGCTCTGAGGAAACTGAGGCACAAGGCACCATCAACCCAGCCCTACGCACTGGGAAGGGGGATGGCACTTAGATGCATAAGCTAGGGCAGAGGGGATACTTGGAGGGGCCAGGAAGGTGGAACTATCACTCCAAAAGATGGGCAGAGTCAGAACTGCCCAGCCCTCCTCAAAGGGAGGTGAAGGGCACCCACTCAGAGCACTCCCCACCCTTGGGTGAGTCTGTCTCTCACTGCCTATAGCAAGCACCCTCTCAGCTCCTGGGGCACACAGATCCTGCGAAGGTGGTAGGGACAGCTGTGCAGGCAGCAGAGCCCCAGTACAGATATGTGCATACATGTATGCACTCACACACACACACACACACACACACACACACATTCTTACACAAATGCATGTGCACACAATTATTCTCTCTCTTTTTGGTTTTTCAAGACAGGGTTTTTCTGTGTAGGCCAGGCTGGCCTCGAACTCTCAGAGATCTAGCTGCCTCTGTCTCCTAAGTGCTGGGATTAAAGGTGTGTGCCACTACTGCCGGGTTACACACAGGCAGGAACACATGCATGCGTGTGTGCATGCACATGTGTATTCACACGCACGCGCACACACACACAATGGTTGAGGCTGATGAACCCCATGCCCTTAGCCCATGCATGGCCAGCAGTACTCAGGGCTACAGAGGCTTCCTGGAGTCAACTGCCCTCAGAAGGCGGGAGGTGTGTGTGCTGTGCTGGGCTGTGCTGTGCTGTGCTGTGCACCAGGGCTCAGCTGGAGTCAGCCTCCCCAGGTTTCCCTCCCATAGGGTAACACAGGCCCCCCAAGGTCACAGAGAACCTGAACCTGAACCTAGTGTCATGGTCATGGCTCCAATCAGGCAAGCAAAACAGTGGAATGCAAAGGTGAGGCAGAGTGGCAAGGCCCCAAGGACAAGGTGAAGGCAGAGGAGGGGAGGACCAGAAACTCCAACCCAGGGAGTGCAAGCAGCCCTAAGTACTCATGCGTGAGCATGCGCGCGCACACACACACACACACAAATATGCACACACACAAACACGCACAAACACACACCATACTTATGCACGAGCATTCATGCATGCACACACACACATGCACACTCACACACACTCTCATGCCAGAGGGGAAGCTGCACCTGCACAAGGCTGTGGTATGAGGCAGCAGGTCAAAGATGCCATGGTCTCATTTTCAGGGACTTCAGCAGAAGCCCTGTCTAAGATGGCCATGCACAATGACCTCTGGTGGAAAGGGTGCTGCAGTCACCCAATATGTGGCCATGGAGGAAAATAAAGGGGTAGGAACCTGCAGCTCAACCAGAAGAACTGGCTCAAGAGCCTTGGGATAGAGGGCTCTAGCTGAGGCTGGGGACTGGAGTCCCCAGTCTGCTGAGCATCCTCCACAGGAAACCCAAGGCCGACCCCAGGACTGCAAAATGCCGGGAGGCATGTCTGCAGGTGGCACATATGCAGGCGTGCAGACACACATGTGGCTGAGTAGACACTCACTGGGTAAGAACGTTTATTCTGAAAACATAAGGACCTGAGTTCAAATCCCCAGCACCTGTGTAAAGGTCTGTGCACCTACCTACCTGTGACCTCAGCACAGGGAGCTGGAGACAGGCAGAGATAGCTCCCTGATAGACAGCCTAGCCAGAATGGTGAGCTTCCCAGTTAAGTGGGACTCTGTCTCCACGAAGAAGTGGAAGAGAGAGGAAAATGCCCAACACTCTTCTCTGGCCTGCACATGCACACACCACATGGATGCACACCTGTGTATATGTACATGGGCATGGACCAGCACACCTGTGTCCCCACGTGCAGACACAGAGAGGCAGGGCCAAAAGAAGGCAGTACCCAGTGTCCTTGCCTGTTAGGCCGAAATCAGAGGGAACAGTGTGAGAGTATCATTACTGCTTCAAGGCCATAAAAAGGTTGAGAGCTACCAGGACAACATGGCAGTGAGACAATGCCATGGGGGAGGGTAGACAGCGTAAGGCCTGTGAGCTTGGGTCCAGGCCCCATCCAGCTCTCTGACACCTGCTCCCTTGTGAGCCTTGCATGAGGAAGACATTCACTGAGAAACTGAACTTCAGGAGGGGACAGAACTTGACAGCTCTAGAGCTGGGGGCAGTGGCTGTGACTGGCAGACAGCATGCCTGCTTCAGAGGGCACCACTACGCTGAGGAAGGTTTTGTGCCCTTTTGGTTTTGTTTGTTTTGTTTTGTTTTCTGGCTTATTTATCATGTGTGCATATGTATGTGCACATATGTAGGGGTCAGGGAGCCACTCACAGAAGTTAGCTCTCTTCCTAGTGTATGGATCTCAAGGGTACAGCCCTGTTGTCTGCCATCTGCCACCTGTGGGGTTTCTGGACTGTCTATTGCACTCTGAGAATCAGGTATTCTAGACAGCACAGTGGCCATGTGGGGACGCACCAGCAATTGCTCCAGGTGTCACCTGAGCAAGGCCAGGTGTGAGGGTGCCGGCCTGCCCTCCTAGCATCTGGGAGGTTCAACACCGTCCTAGGTGTTTTCAGACAAAACCCTAAGGCTGTCGTTTCCTTGCATAGGAGAGGCCCAGGCGAGTGGTTTACCAGCAGTGGGAGACCTGGGCACATCCCAGTGCTGAGAAGAAACAAGAAATGAAGCAAGAGGCAGAGAGCTGACTCAGCATGCAGAGCCCAGCACCTCGTAAGAAGGCTTCCAACTCCCCTTCAACATGCACCCCCCCCCCACACACACACACACACATACACACACACACGACTCTCTTTGCACACTTCTTGTTCCGGGTCACTGCCACTTAATCAGGAACTAAAGGTGTCTTCCTGGCAATACTGCCCCTAGGCATTGGGTCCCCTTCCATCCTAGCCTATCCTAACAACAGGCTCTGTGTTCCACCCACACTGGGTTCTCCCCAGGGCTAGAGACACGAGTACCCTGATTTTGTCCAGGCACCCCCACAGAACCTGGTCCCTCTGTAGATTTTAAAAAGGGGTTGGAGTGGCAGTGACATGGAATCTAGGCACAAAGCAGCCTGGGAGTGGTGTGACCCACCTTGGCTAGGCCTGCACGGTGGGCGCCTTGTGACTCGATGTAGGCCACGTATCTGTTGAAGTCTCTGAACTCCTCCATGGTGGGTCGGAAGGTCATGATTTTGCAGCTGGGGTTCTGGGCACTGTGATCCTCGGACCCCATGGCTGCAGCAATGCAGAGCCTCACCTATGAGAGGACAAGAGTGGTCAGTGCAGCCCTGCTGTCACCACTAGGACGCTTACCCTCAGAGGCAGGAGGGCAACAGCGGGCAGCTGGGGCATGCCAGCAAATCCAAGACTCCATCACTCCCACCAGCCTAAGGGCCAAAGTGATACCAGCTGACTAAACACACAGGTACCCTCCCTCCAAAGCAGATGAAGTCCCAAAAGCTGTGCACTTTCTAACCAGAGGCCCCTAGAATCCAGCACTGTTCTCAGCAGGGACCTTCTTCCCATGTGGACGTTATGGACTTGTGTTCCCTGCATCCACCCAGGAGCTCTGTGCACATGGGGTTGTCCTGGGCTAATTGAGAATGTTCCACTTATGCATAGGGGGCCAACTGTTCAAAGCCCAGAATCCATCAAGCTATTCAGGGAGGCCTGGGTCAGGAAGGCAAACCCAACCCATCTGAGTCTGCTCAAGCCACAGCCAACATCAACCTGCCTGTGTCTGCACCGAAGGGACGTCACAGATGCTGGAAGCATCTATGTTATATGAAGGCAGCACAGCTGGTCTCCTTCCTGCCCCTTGTAAAGGAAACTTGTCAGCCAAGAAGGGTTGTCAGTCCCCACCTCCTGGAGACCCTTCTCCACAGCTCCCATACATTTCCCAGGGTGGCCACCAGGTGGCAGCACATGCCCAGAAATGGAGTGTAGGGCTTGATGGGCACAGAAAAGATCTGGGGCAGGGGCCAGACTCCCAAAGGCCACCACCTTGATGGACTCTGGAGAGGAATGAGGCTGCATCCGGGACTGTACCGGACACCTGAGTGACCTGGGGCTCTACTGGACACCTGGAAGCCCTGAGGTTCTACTGGACACAGCCCTCAGAGCCACAGTGCCATGTGACAGGACATGGTTTACTAAGGGGGCCGTCAGACACTGTCCTCCAGGGCACCAGGAGCAGGCCCCTAGCCACAGACTAGAAGCTATCTATCCTGCAGGAGCTCTGACTTACTCCCAGTCCCCACCAGCCCCATATCAATTGCTGAGACCAGAACCCACTGCCACCCCTCCCCACATGCAGAGGTGAGAGCTGGGGAGATGGTACAAGAGGAACATCATGTCCCGGGGACCTCACAGCCTAGAAATCAGCAGCCTCGGTGTTCTGGAGAGCAGGAGGGAGGAGCATGGGAGGGTACAGCAACCACCAGCTGAGTGCAGCCCTAGGCTGGATCCAGATGCATCTGCCTTGGCTGCCCAGCAGGCCACATTCAGTGGGGGAGCACAGTGTGTCTTCTAGATAACAGGACAGCACAGTTCCCCTTCCATGGTTTACTGCTGAACCCTGACCCACTGGGTGGCCCCAGAGTCTGACTCCCCACCCTCGTGTAATGAGGGTGCCTGCACCCACCATCTCCTTCTCACACAGTTCTCCTTCCCAGGGACTGCATCAACCTGGCCTGGGGCAGCACAAAGCAGTTCTCCCTCCTGTCCATCTCCTGCATGACCAGCAGAGCCCCTGTCGTCACCAGGGTCTTTGTGCAAGCAACTGTGATGGGCATGGGACCTGAGGGCTGTACTTCATCAAGGGACACTACACAAGGTGCTGGTGGGAAGGACACAGAGCAACATGGCCAACAGCACACAGAATAAAGGCGGGAGGCAGGGCCAGGACACAGCAGGCAGGCAGTGCTGGCCAAACACCTGTGCAGAGGTCAAAGAACAACCTGCAGGAGTCAGTTGTCTCCTTCAGTCATGTGTGACCCAAGGCTCGAACTCAAGTTGTCAGGCTTAGCAGCAGGTACATTTCCTTTGGGGGGGGGAGTGGGGTTCAAGACAGGGTTTCTCTGTGGCTTTGGAGGCTGTCCTGGAATTTGCTCTGTAGATCAGGCTGGCCTTGAACTCATAGAGATCCGCCTGCCTCTGCCTCCCAAGAGTTGGGATTAAAAGCGTGCGCCACCACCGCCCGGCCAGAAGGTGCGTTTCTCTGTCAAGGAGTTGAGATCTTAAAGGTCCCAGTTGCAGAGAATCAGTGGAGGGCCGGGACCACAGCTGACCCCTCAGGGTGTCCCGAGAGGCACAGAGGAGAACCAGGACTAGGACTAGGTGGACCAAGACTAGAAGCAACAGCATGCCACTCCCAGGAGAAGCCTGAGCTACCTGGGAGGCAGGGAGCTAAGGGTTCAAATGCCACCAGAAGCTGGACAAACTGGCAAGTGGAGTGCTCCAGGATGCCCAAAAGGGCCAGCCATTACCAGACACCTCGCTTGCCACCACACAGACCACAATGGACTAGAGGACTGTCTGAGGACCCACACATGCTGCAGAAGCCCCCATGTGTACAGCCACTAGCTACAGAAGCTAGTGGGAGTACACACAGAGATGGGGGTCCCAAAAGCTCCTGGGACACAAATGTGTCCATCACCTGTGATGGGCCCAGTCCAATGAATATTCTAGGTGCCTCTTGTCTGAGAATCTGGGCTAGGCAGAGCTGCTATAGCCTAGTAGCTGAGCTACTATCCTAGTAGCCCAGACAGAGCTAGTAACCTAGTAATCTAGTAGCCTAGAGTCAGGAGCTGTGGCTAGTGGGCTTGGAACCTACTAGCCTCAGAGTGTGTGTGTTGCAGGGTGGGGGGAGAAGACACTCAGCCACCACATGCTGGCTGCCAAAAAGCAAGTGCCCTGGCTCCACCTAGTGCCCACAGAGAAAGCGTCCTCTTCACCTCCTGACAGTTAAACCAGAGAGCAGAGGGATCCCCTGAGACCCACCCACCCTACAGGAGGCTGCTCCCACTATCCAGAGACATGTGTCAAGACCAGAGCCTTCAGTCCAGGCTGGTTGTAGTCAGGGTCTGTACACAGAGGGCCTCGGCAATGGCTGCTGCCTCAATGGGGCACTGTGGCTGTAGCCTGTCACCTGCACCCCACTGCTTGCACACACAGTCCCACCTAACTCAAGCCCAAGGACAGAGCACCCCAGGGCAGGACTAAGGAGATATGGGCTGGGCCTCAAGGGCCCTGAGAGTGTGGTGACAGTGCCTGGGCCTGAGCCCCTTGGTGCACAGAAACGGGCTGGGCTGGTACCATGAGGCCAGGACAGCACAGGCTCAGTGCCCTGGTGCACCCTCAGGAAACACAGGAGTTCAGGAAACTAAAGCGCTCTTCCTGGTGACACTGAAGACACCAGTCTGCATCCCTCCCCCCTCCGGTGTCCAGGGAGGGGTCTTCCTAACTCCTCTTGCTCCTGAAGGTCCCTACTACTGGAGATCTGGCCACTGGGTGACACCCCAAACTCTCTGGTGAGTCCCAGCTGGCCACAGACCTTGGCCATCATCGTGAGAAGCTCCATAATCTAAGCTCAGTCTCCAGCAGGAAGCGTGGCCATGACTCCCTGAGTCTGGTTCAAGAGTGTGGCTGGACTCATGCTGCGGTGCCCATAACTCCAGAAGCCACACAGCAGAAGAAAGCGGGTTTTCTGATGGGTCCCACAGAGCCCAGGCAAGGTGAGAACAATTTGCCCCTAGAACTGTCTACCCCACTGCTCTTGTGCCCCCCCCCAGCTGTGTGCCATCTGAGCACAAGGAGCCCGCATGCTGGGACAGGACCTCCCAATCCTGAGCGTGCAGCCTTCCCTGGCAGCCCTGCCCTCCTTTATCTGAGTAAACAGTAGGGGTGCGGTGGGAACAAGACGGGCGGGCACAGAGGATGAGCCCTGAGGGCCTCACTTGGTCAGCCAGGACACAGGATGATGGGGCTGTAGGATGGATGGAGGGGCTGTGGGATGGATGGAGGGGCTGCGGGATGGATGGAGGGGCTGTGGGATGGATGGAGGGGCTGCAGGATGGATGGAGGGGCTGCGGGATGGATGGAGGGGCTGCGGGATGGATGGAGGGACTGTGGGATGGATGGAGGGGCTGCGGGATGGATGGAGGGGCTGTGGGATGGATGGAGGGGCTGCGGGATGGATGGAGGGGCTGTGGGACAGAGGAGCTGACAGCACAGGGCACAAGGGCCAAGGCCGAGGGCTGGGAACTGTGGCTAGTAGGCTCAGAACTTTGTTATTTAACTTCTGGGATGAGGAGGCTGGGCACACAGGTCACAGGGATAAGTGGGCAGTGGACTTGGCACAGTACCAGGAGAAGACAGGCCAGTCGACTAAGCACTTCCCAAGGACAGCTGAGGGGAGGTGTAGTCCCAAGAAAAATACACAGCGCTGCCAGGTAGCTGCAGGGACCTGCCATGCTTACAGAAGGTATGTGGGACATCCAGGCCAACGTCTTTACTCTCAACAAGCCATATGCACGGATCCCCTGGCCACCTCACAGGAGTAACAGCCAGAAGTCAGCAAAGTTGCTCTCTGCTGCAAGGACCCACCCTGCATTCTTCCTGCCTCAGCTCCCCAAATGCAGATGAAGTACAGGATCCATGCATCTTCTCCTGTGTGACTGCTGGAAGCCACCAGAGTGAAGGGAATTGCTGGGCAAGCCCCTGACCATGAAGGCCTAGGCAACACTCTTGTCAGTTAAAGGAGGAAATAAAAGACACAGGAACAAGGGTCATGGCCCACGAAACACACTGGTCACTCCCCAGAGATGCTCAGCTGCAACATCTGTGAGCAGGCACAGAGTGGGTGTCTGGGGGACTCTTGGGAGGCTGAGGCAGGAGGCAGGACAGGATTAAAGTGTGAGTATGACATGATCTCTGACTGAGCTGTGGTTCAGCAGCTGTCACAGTTGAGATCACAGCCTCTGACAAGGTGGGGAACAACTACAAATGCTGCTCCAGGTGTTTCTGCAACGTGTAGGACCACTCTCACTGCAGCTACAGATGGAAGGTGGGGCAGCCACTGGGAATGCCAGGTAGCTCTGAAGGCCTGTCTCAGTCACTGTTCTATACTGTGACCATGGTAACTGATAAAGAAAAGCATTTAACTGAGGGCTGACAGTTTCGGAGGCTTAGTCCATCATCATCATAGTGGGGAGCATGGTAGCAGGCAGACAAGCATGGTTCCGAAGTAGTAGCTGAGAGCTTTACATCCTGACCCTCAAGCAGCAGGCAGAGACACTGAGTCTGATATGAGTTTCTGAAACCTCAGAGCCACCCCAGTGACAAACCTTCAACAAGTCCACAACTCCTAATCCCACCTATTCAAATATATGAACCTATTGGGAGCTATTCTTATCCAAACTACCACAGCCCAAAGCCACTGTCACCACAAACCTGAATCCAATATAGGTCCAAGGAGTGACTTCATGTCCCATACAGCAGCCAACATTGGCAAGATACACAATGGGTAAAGAGTGGCTCAGTCATATACTGAAAACACCAGGCAGCCCTGAACAAGAATCAGACTCAGACACACACAGCGTGAAGGGACCTGAAGATCAGCTTCAGTGAGAGACCCAGAAACAAAATGTCACTCATGCTGGCTAATTTTATATCAACTTGACACAAGCTAGAGTCACTTGAGAGGAGGGAGCCTCAATAAAGGAAATGTCTCCATAAGATCTAGCTGCAGGCAGGCAAGCCTGTAGAGAATTTTCTTGATTAGTGATCGATGGGTGAGGGCACAACCACTGTGGGCCAGGAAGTGGATTTGTGGGTGCTAGAGGCTAGGGAGAGAGGGCTTCCTTTTGGGGTGATGGGATTTCTGGACCTCAACAGTGGTGATGGCTATACTACTCTGAATATACTGCAAATGACTGAGCTGTCCACTCTTGGCAGTGGGCCCAGGTGGATGCTCCTCACAGAGGAGCTGCAGGACCTGCCAAGCCCTGTCTGTCCCAAGCACCATCACTGGGCAAGGCCTCACTGTGGAGTCCTTAGTTTCCTTCTGGGGAGCTCTGAGGAAAGCATGGCTCAGCATGCACTCTCCACTCCCTGTGTGCTCACCTTGGCTCAGAGCACCTAGGTTGAGGGCAAAGGCTGCCTGGAACACAGCTGAGCTTGAACACAGCTAAGTGTTTCAGGAGGTTAGGACAGAATGACTTCCAAGCCTGGTCACCACCTGTCTATCACCTCTTGCCCACCAATGTTCCACAATGCCTGTGTGGACAGTGGCTCTGGCCATTTTGAGCCCCACAGATAGTAATCTCTGGTACAAGGTTCCACTGTTCCAGCTGTAAACTAATAAAAGTTTTACAAGACAGACAGGGACCCCAGGACCCTGCCCCTGCTGCAGCCTGGCCCTTCTCAGCTGTGGTGTCCCTGTGAACAGCAAGAGGAAAGGCTTCATCAGTTCTAGTATGCAGTGGCCCGCCCAACTCAGAGGCCCTGCAAAATCACCTTGCTGGGACTCATCCCTGAACTAAGAGGTGGCAATTAACCCAATCTCCATCGCCAACATGAAGCCCAACCTGAAACCCCCAGCGTTTACCGCAATTCAATGACCCCATCCTGGCCTTTCTCAGCCTTGGCCCCTTCCTGGGGAGCTCTGGGCCACTGCAGATGCTCCTGTATTAGGCCTGTCCAAGTTGCAGTGTGATGTAGTGGTTGTGCCAAATTCTGCTCACAGGGTCCTGGATTGTGTCCCTAGCCCCTGCACACAGGGACCTGAGGTACAAGAGGGTGACAGTATTGAAGTTCACTGAACTTGCAGGGAATCTGAGAACAATAACATCCCATGTTAGGCAGGGACTCTGAAGGCCACCACAGAAACATGTCAAGGACCAAACGGCACAGTTAATCTGACTCACACTTCACAAGTGGGTTGGAGTGAGGCCTGTGCCCTGGGTTTACTAAAGTCCCAGAAACACATGCACACACATGTGTGTGAACACATACTACCCCATAAATAGGCTCTTTCATTTATAAAACATTTTTGAAATTATGTATGTACACATGTCTGTGTGTACATGTGAACAGCACCAATGCCCTGCAGTGAGGTGAAAGCTGTGTGTGCACACGAGTACAGGTGCCTGCTGCCCGAAGGCTGGATCTCTTAAACTGGAGCCACAGACAGTTGTAGGTTCCTGACATGGGAGCTGGGACCTGAAGCCCAGTCCTCTGGAAGAGCAGACAAGACACTGCTCTTAACCACTGAACCATCCCTTACCTCCAGATCCACACAAGTTTCATTACTGTTTTGGTGTTTTTTTGTTTTGGTTTGGTTTTCCCTTTTCAAGATGGGGGCTTACTATGTAGCCCTGGCTCTCCTGGAACTTACTATGTAGCCCAGGCTGGCCTCAAATTCAGAGATCCACCTGCTTCTGCCTCCCAAGTGCTGGGATTAAAGGCGTGTGCCACCATCCCTAGCTTACATCCACTGTTTTGAAGGTGTTTTATTAAAAGTTGCCTCCTACTGCTGGAGACCCTAGCCCCATTCCTAATCCCAACTTCCGGCTGTGGATGGATGAAGGGAACAGGCCCCACATCCCCAAAGATCCACAAAAGGTGTTCCAGAGACCAACCCGCACAGGATCTCCAGGTCCTACCACAGTCAGCAGTGCTAAGAGAAGCCTGAGTCACTGCTGGACAGGTGCACAGACTCCACCCACAAGCCACCAGGTCTCAGCACCACCCAATCTTGGGACCCATGGACCCACATTTAGGCCGCCATCTGGGGCCTGGCTGCTGTACTTACCTGGAGGTTCCAGGAGGTTCCAGGGGGCTGACTTGGTGACAAATAACCCCGGGCTCAAGAAAGCAATCAGGGTTACTTTCTGTCAGGCACCTCCAGCGATAGCCAACGTCCTGCAAGGTACAGATGAAAGTTAATGACTGAATTGCACGGCTGCAGTTCCTGCCTGTCCCATCCTTCCAGTACTACCTCTGTCAGGGACACTGGCCTGACACAGTGTCCAGCCCTTATCACTTCTCAACAACATGCAGGCTGTCCCCAGATCTGTGCTGGCCCAACTGTGAGCTAGTGCAGTAAGAGCCCGGAGCAGTTAAGTGACAGCAGAGAAGCTTCTAGAAGCCAGAAGCCACAAACAGCTACTAACTTTCAAGTTGAGTCAAGTGTGATGCCTGCCACCCAGCACTTGGGAGGTGGAGGAAGGATGGCAGGGATCTGAAGCCAGCCTCAGCCACACCAAGTCTGAGGCCAGCCTGGGTTATTTAACACTCGGTCTTAAAAAGCAGAAAGTGCCTGGCTCCTTCCAAAGCCCCTGGCCTCTAGAGGGAGGTAATGGGTCCCTGCCAGTGAGCCACCTTCTAGTGCAGTGACTCAAATGATCTGGGCTTGCTAATGGGAAGTCCCACCACAGTGTGGCACTGAGACCTTGTGATGGAAGCCTGTGGTTGAGGCTACCAACCTGTGACCTCTGTGGCCCCCACCTGTGCTTCTTACTGCAATGTCCTGGGCTCCAGCTGCCTTTACTACTGCCTATGTGTCCAGTCCTGGCTAACCATGGCCCTAAGGGAAGCTCCCCTAAACAAACAGTGTGAAGCTGACAACTTCTCTCCCAGCACCCACAGCCACACCATGCCCCACACCACTGTCACCATGCATCTTCAGGAGACCCTAGGCCAGTCTTTCCAGGTCCAGCACCAGCAAGGACCACCTCCTTCTCTGCTGTATGGAGAATGCCCCACCACCCCTCGGACTCCTGTCCTCACCCCTGTCCAGTGCAAAGTCACCATTTCCCCACCCCACCCCGGCCACTCTGCTTCTGGGCCTGCTGGATACCAAGCTTCCCAGCACCAATTCACAATCTTCTGTCTGAAAGAACAGAGCTACCAACAGAGGGACTGGAAAGATCACTCAGTGGGGGAAGAGTGCTTACTGAGCAATAATACATGAATTTGAGCTTGAATCCCAGCAACCAGGTAAGGAGCAGCACTCATTTGTGATGCTGGGAGTGGGGGTGTGTTGTGGAGACAGGAACTCGCTGGCCACCAGCACAGCAGATTATGATGAGCGCCAGGCTGAGACCCCAGGGAAGGTTCTAAGGGGCTCTCTGAACAAGGTGGAGAAGGTCATTCAACCTGAGCATCAGACAGAACCAGATGGCTCAGGGTGGCAAAGCTCTAAGAATTGAACAAAAAAGGCTGGGAGTAACTTGGGGGCCCTGGGTTCCAGTCCCTGCACCACTAGCCCTGGTCAAGGGCATTCGAGAGCTACCAGAGTTGATGTTCCTGTGGAAGGTCTGTGCTAAGGCGAGACCCAGTAACAGGGAGGGAGTGATTTTGTTCAAGCAAAGGTCCTACACACCACACACAAAGTTAATTCTAAATGGGTCCAGACCAAATTTTAAAAACAAACATCAGGTTTTTTTTTTCTTCTTTTTTTTTTATTTTTTTATTTTTCAAGACAGGGTATCTCTGTGTAGCCCTGACTGTCCTGGAACTCATTCTGTAGACCAGGCTGGCCTCAAACTCACAGATATCTGCCTGACTCTGCCTCCCAAGTGCTAGGATTAAAGGCATGCACCACCACTGCCTGGCTAAACATCAAATTCTTAGAATACAGATATTTCTGGCTTTGAACCAGGTGACTTTTAGACAAGATGTAAGAGAAAACACACACTGGGCTCTAAACTCAAACGCTGCCACGATGAAAGGGAGAGACAGTCTGGGAAATATCTGAGAGCCACAGGTCTAAGAAGATCAGAACATATAGTCTTCACCACTCAACAAGAAGACAAAGGACCAGTATCCAGAATATACAAAGAGCTCGACATTTGTGCTAGCTAGTTTCATGTCAACTTGACGTAAGCTAACGGCATCAATTGAAGAAATACCTCGGTGACATCCAGCTGTAAGGCATTTTGTCACTCAGTGATCAATAGGGGAGGGTCTAGTTAGGTAGAGAGATGGCTCAGTGGTTAAGAGAACTAGCCATTCTGGCAGAGGATCCCTGTCTAATTCCCAGCACCCCCTCGGCAGCTCACAACTATCTGAAACTTCAGTTCCCGGGGATCTGATGCCCTCCTCTGGCCTCCGGGGACCCCAGACACACACATATACACAGACATAACATTCAGGCAAAACACCCGTATGTAAGCAATACATAGTGGTAATACAATTACTAAATCAATAAAATAAAAATTAAAGAGTAAGCCTAATAAAGCCATTGGTTGGGGGGGGGGGGGTTCTGGTTTGTCGCTTGGCCTAACTGTGAAGGGCAGATATTGCTGATGGGGGAAGTACTTCTGTGTATGTTTATCTTTTTCATTGTTAAATAAAATACTGTTTGCCCAATGAGACAGCAAGTAGACGGGACTAGGAGTCAAAGAGGATTCTGGGAAATGTAGTAGAGAAGTGCTGATCCAGGCAGGAAGTGACATAGCAAGGAGACTCATATTTAAGTGAAGGAGAAACAGGAAGGGCCCTCTTTTCCCCTCCGCTCCTGCTCCAGCCGCACAATGTGATCCACCGACAAGGAGGGACGCCAATAAAGCATCCAATAAGATAAGTCTTATAAAATATATAGGTTTATGATAGTTAAGACTGAGCTAACAAATGAGAAGTCCTAGTCATTGGCCAAGCAGTATTGTACCTAATACAAGTCTCTGTACATTTATTGGGGCCCTAACTCCGGCAGGCGGCTGGCGTATAGCGCACACGTGGAGGTGGGGCTCAGCAGCTTTTGGCAGAAAGATTTATCGTAACACATTGCCTAGTGTCCCCAGAGAGAAATCTTCCCAGCATTTCTGCAGCTGGGATTCTATCACAGCATGGAGGCCCTGACTCTACCCATTAGGGTGCTCACATCTGCTCAATTCAAGACAGTCACTGGAGAGACAAAGCCACTCAGCAGGTAGCAGCCAGTCATGACAAGAGTCCAGGAGCCCACAACTCCCTGACTCCAAACTCCTTCCTAGCTAAAGTCCCCAAGATGGCAACATGCAGAGAGAGGTTCCCTGAATGGCTGGAGACAGACTTTGCAACCCACAGTGAGTTTTGGGTGCATCAGGCGAGGCTGTCTGTCCCCAGTATCCTTGGGATGTCACTAAAGTCAGGACACAATCCTGGAGCTCTCCATGGAGCCCTGGCTGAAGTGATCACACAGATCCCAGCCAAAGGGCTCAAGGAACTCCTCTGCAGCCTTCCTTCCAAGCACCCACTCTCCATCAGGACAGTCAACACAGAGATGACCAGGGACAGGCCACACAGGCTTGCCAATGCCCACCAGTGAGATGTGACAAAGAACCTAGGCATCCAGCACCCGTCCCCAAGTCAGCAGGAGTGGGAAAGGGTTGGCACAGCAGGAAGACACATAGGCTGGACCAGGGCATGGTGGGGGGGGATACAGAGACTAGCTCAGGGCATTGTGGGGATGTTGTCCAGGAGACAAGGCAGGGTGGGCCCACAGTGCCAGGACAATAGGAGAAGGCTGCACTCTGCACCTTGCCACAGGGAGTAGGACCCTTGACCACATCATTCCAATCTGTCATCACTGGAGACGGAACTCAAATGTGCCTGGAGACCCAGGACACGGGCAGAACCTGGCAGGTGGACAGTGAGAACTCCCAGAGCCCCAAGGTCCAGGGCTTAAAGCCAAGGGAGGATAAATGTGAGGCTAGAGCCTCAGACAACAGGATGGACACAGATGGCAGGAACAACCGGGCCATTGGCTTCTCCCAAGGTAAGGCCCTGGCACAGAGTGATGCCCAGGATCCTCTCACCTTCCCCAGGAAGAACTCAAGAATACAGACCCAAGGCCCTGGGTCCCCAACAGCACACTCACCATTTTCTAGAAGGACACAAGCTGTCCGTCCATCCATAGCCCCACCCCCCCTCGGAATCTGATGTTGCTATTGTAGTCTAACCCATAATAATCACAAGAGTCACACAGAGGCCTGAGAAGACTGGCAATCAGGCAGACCGTGGGGACAGAGGTCTTGGTGAAGTAAGTAAAAGGCAGGCTGCTGCAAGAGCAAATGGGCAAATGTCTTAAATTATGTTTATTACATTTGTAATTTTCCTTTCCTTTGGCTGTTTTTTGGGGGACCTTGGAGGGGAGGGTTGAGACAGGTTTTCTCTGTGTAACAGTTCTGTCTGTCCTGGAACTCACTCTGTAGACAAGACTAGCCTGGAACTCACAGAGAACTGCCTGCCTCTACCTCCCGAGTGGTGGGATTAAATATGTGCACCAACACCGCCCAGCTCATTTGTTTATCTTAAATTTGAGTGCACGGGCATTGGTAGAGTGTGGAGATCAGAGAACAACCTACAGAAGATGGTTCCTGCCATCACAGAGTAAAGCTTGGCAGCAGCCACCCCACCCACTGAGCCCTCTTGCCAGACCGGAACTGCCTTTTCTCTTTAAGTCAATCATACTGGTCCCCAGAATTTTGTTACAGCAACAGAAGAAGATGGTAAGAGGAATGGGGTATAGCTCAGAATGATGCATGCCTGTCATCCCCATTCTCAAGGGCTGAGGCAGGGAATTTAAGAGTTTGAGGCCAGCTGGGGCTCACAACCAGACCCTGTCTCAAAAAAACAGCAAAAATCTAATTTTAAAGTTTTTAAAACTGCCAAACATGGCATACACCTTTAATCCCAGGACCCAGGAGACAAATGCAGATGGAGCTCTGTGAGTTCAAGACCCTGTCTTTAAAAAAAAAAAAAAAAAAAGGAAGGAAGGAAGGAAGGAAGGAAGAGATGGCTCAGCACACTGGCTGCTCTTCCCAATGTGTCTTCGGTCCCCAGCACCCATATCAGATGTCTCTCAATCACCTGTAGATCCAGTTCCAGGGGACCTGTCACACTCTCTGGTCTCCATGGACAATGTACTCACACATACATAATGTAATTAAATACTAAAGTTTAAAAGTTATAAAGTAAATAAACCAATAAAAGTTGGGGGCTGAGACAGTTCAGGAGATAAAGGCACTTGCTGCCAAGCCTGGCATCCTGCATAGTGGGAGAAGAGACTCCTGCAAACTGTCCCACACACACACTGAGAAGGGCCACCCTCGTGTACACACATAGGGTAAGTAAAGAAATAAACAAATGCAATTTAAGAACTAAATAAAAGTCGGAGGAAAGGTCAAACCCCACACTCCCTAGAAAATGAATGAATGGCAAAAAACAACTTCTTTGGGGAAGACAGGAAGATGGCCTTACTCTGACAAGGTGGCTGACACAAGCCAAGAGGTACCTGCGGTCCAGACTGCAGGCATGTGAATGAGAGCAGCGCACTCCACTGGTGAGGTGGGGAATGGTATGTGGCTAGGGGAGGAGGCAGATCCAGGACGCTTTTGCTGAGGCAAAGTGGCACTGCAGACACTGGGGACACAGGCTGGGCAGAGGACACTGGCTGTCTGCATGGAGGCACGAGAGGCTAGCCTGTGGGCTCCATTCTGAGATGCTGACAGCAGGAGCAGGAAGTTCAGGAGTCTGAGCTTCTGACCAAGGCACACAATGTAGGGGCAGTGGACAGGGCGGTAACACTGGCACCATGCACCTTCCCAACAGACCCAACACTGAACCCTGTTCACCTTTCACCTTCCAAAGGCATCAGCAAGCAGAAACTGTGAAGGCATTGGGGTCCCTGCTTAGACAGGAGGATGACCAAACAAATGACTTTATTTCAAGAGAGCAGCATGGCCAAGACAAGGGACACAACCACACAACTTGCACAAAAAGCCAGAACTGTGTGCCCAAGACAAACATGGAAGATGGGATTCCTCTGGGGGCTCTCAGTGCATAGAGTGGATCCCATTGTCAACAGGGGAAGCTTGCACAGGAGCTAAAGACCAAGGGACTCTAAGAGAACTGCATGCCCTGATGTGGACTCACAGCACTGCTGCTGGGAAGAGGGCAGGGAGGGGAGATGGGCAAGGAGGTGGACAGGGTGGATGGATGGGTGGGTGGGTGGATGGATGAATGGATGGAGGATGGATGGGTGGATGGATGGATGCATGGTGGGTGGATGGATGGGTGGACGGGTGGATGGATGGATGGATGGTGGGTGGATGGGTGGATGGATGGATAGGTGGATGGGTGGGTGGGTGGATGGATGGATAGATGGGTGGGTGGGTGGATGGATGGGTGGAGGGATGGGTGGAGGGATGGGTGAATGGTGGGTGGGTGGATGGGTGGATGGATGGATAGATGGATAGATGGGTGGGTGGGTGGATGGATGGATGGATGGATAGATGGATAGATGGGTGGGTGGGTGGATGGGTGGATGGATGGATAGATGGATAGATGGGTGGGTTGGGTGGGTGGATGGATGGGTGGATGGATGGGTGTGTGGGTGCATGGATAGATGGATAGATGGGTGGGTAGATGGATGTGTGGTTGGGTGGATGGGTGGATGGATGGGTGTGTGGGTGCATGGATAGATGGATAGATGGGTGGGTAGATGGATGTGTGGTTGGGTGGATGGGTGGAGGATGGATGGATGGATAGATAGATGGATGGGTGGGTGGGTGGATGGGTGGATGGATGGATGGATGGGTGGTGGATGGTGGGTGGTGGGGGGTGGGTGGGTGGATGGGTGGTGGGTGGTGGGTGGATGGATGGAGGATAGATGGATAGATAGATGGATGGTGGGTAGATGGATGGATGGTGGTGGGTGGGTGGATGGATGGTGGAGGATAGATGGATGGGATGGGTGGGTGGATGGATGGATGGATGGTGGGTGGGTGGTGGGTGGATGAGTGGATGGGTGGATGGGTGGGTGGATGGTGGTAAATGGGTGGGGAGGTGGGGGCTAGATGGGTTGTGGGTAAACAGAAACACGGATGGAAGGACAGGTACGTGGATGGATAAAATGTCCATTTAGGGCCAGGTGGTGGTGGCACACACCTTTAATCTGCAAAGGCAGGCAGATCTCTGTAAACTGGAGGCCAGCCTGATCTACAGAGCAAGTTCCAGCACAGGGAAACCTGTCTCAAAAAAAAAAATAAAAGAAAACCTAGATTAGCTGTTGTACATACAGACATGTCCCTCAGTTTTGGAACTAGAAACTGTCACATGCCTGTACTTCAGTGTACACAGTGGCCTTGCAGTGCTGATGAGGGTCTAGAAGCAACCACAGCCCTGAGAAAGACAGCACAAGGCTCAGCTCCTAGGAGGACCATCTGGGAATCCACCCCAAGGCAGCAGGTGAGGCTGTACTGACAGGGACATGGCTGGGGAGGCCTGCACACAGGAATGGCCGTGAAGGAGGGGAAGTCACCAATGACCCAGGGAGCAGAAAGTGTGCTGTACCTCAGAATGGAAGGCAGATAACAGACGGGCACAGAACAATGGCACGAGATGCCCTTCTCTCTCCACAGCTTTCCTGGGTGGGGACCAGCAGTGAGCTCTCACAGTTCAAATGTCTCCCTCAAGATTCCTAAGGAACACAGTGAACATGGAGGCCACACCTCTCTACTAATCAGATTCATGTCACCCCGAACAGGATGGATCCACAGCAGGGCCTCTGCACCCACACTACAAGGACACAGTAGCATTTCTCCTGTCACATCTGGGGGCCTGACTTCATGAAACCCACACAGGCTTAAGGGACTGTTCCTAGTAAGAAAGGAATAACAGGATGTACACCTCATGGACCCTGGATTCTCTTTCTACCGACAGGCTACCACAGAGTCAAGATAGGGCCTATCAGTGCCATGAGTGACAGATCTAACAACTTTGTCAGCGGAGTCCCAGCCCGGAGGGAGGATGTACTCAATATTAGGGATACCAAAGACTGCCCACAATTGCCTGAGATGGCTTGGGTAAAAGGCAAAGAGAAAGGAGAGCCTGAAATCCGCAGAATGGCCCAATGTGGGGGCCACAGGCTGTGCCTGTACCACAGAGCTGTGAGGAGACACAAGCAGGTTTTGCTTGCTGGTGGGTAGCCCAGCCTGACAGGTAACCTTCTGGTTCATGAAGCCTTATCTCAGAGACTAAAGCAGAGAACATGCATGGGAGCACAAATCTGTACACTGACCCTGCCACAAACATGCATGAGTGAGCACACATACTCACTGGGGCAAATAATCAGTGCAATTAAATAACACCAATCAGGCCAGGGTGACTTGCTTAGGACAAATGTAAGTATGGCCAGTCAACTGGGAGGTGCTGGCACACACTTTAATCCCAGCATTTGGGAGGCAGAGGCAGGCCGATCTCTGTGAGTTCGAGGCCAGCCTGGTCTACAGAGCGAGTTCCAGGACAGCTAGGGACGTTACACAGAGAAACCCTGTCTTGAAAAAAAAAACAAGAATGACCAGTGCCAGCCACAAGCCCCAGGACCCCCTGCAGTGGACTCCCTCCACAGGCTCACTAATATGTATATACACACAAAATAAACACACCAAAAGTTCTAAAAAAGAAAAAAGAAACAAACCAAAAAAACACACACACACAAAAAAAAAAAAAAAAATGAAAACTAAGTCGATGCTGGAATATGGTCAGCCTTTCAGAAAGCCAGGACTTCCGAGCACAGCCAGCTCAGAGGGGAGCAGATTAGTGAGGGCCACCTATCTGTCCCTCTCCAACACCCCAGCACCACAGGCAACAAACCCCCCACAAGCAGACACAGCCTCCTGCACACACCAACGGCCTCTGGGTGCATCCTCGGCTACTGAATACCAGGCTTGGCCAGCATCTGTCTACTGACCCATGAGCTAACTTTTCATCAGACACCATAACCAGTGTCTAGGAGACCAAAGATGAAGTTGGATGCTCCTGTCATCCCTGGGCTCACTGAACCCAGTGACTTAGGACAGGTTCCTTCACCTGCTACAGCCTCCCTGGCTGAGGGACAGGCCTCAAAGCTCAGGGCAGGGTAGCTAGCAAGTTCAGTTGGGCGCATCTGATCAATACACACATGCACACAGGCATGTACACACACACATACATGGACATGCACACACATTCACAGGGACATTCATAGACACTCTCATGTGCATGGATACATGCACACACATGCATGTACACACGCACGCACACATACATGGACATGCACACATACAGATGCTGCCTGCTCAGCACCATAGCCATCTGAAGCAGGTACCATCACTACACTGTCCCATTTGGTGAAGGAGACACAGGGCAGACCATGGCTTGCCCAAGGCTACCCAGGAGTGGGGGTGTGGGGGGCAGAGGAGACAACAATGACATGGGTGGAAATGCTTAGAAGCCACTCCTGTCACCTCACTGAGGGGGCCATGGGGTTGAAGGAGCATGCACTCCATGACCCTTCCCAACAGCTCAGGAAAATAAAAGTGAGAGCCGGGGAAAGTGATACAAAGGACACCGAAGCAACACAGCAAAGTCAGACATCACACTGTCATGACTTGGATCAGGAAGTGCTGATGGCCCAGGGATTCCCCTCCCTCCCCTCCCCTCCCCCAGATGGCTTTCAGCACCCCCTCCAACCCTGTCCAGAGGCAGTGCAGGGCACATGAAAAGGCTGCCTCACAACAGAAGGACCAGGCTCACCAGCACTGCTGAGGGGTCTTCTGCCATCTCAGGACCATCGCCCCAAGGCTGACCACGCACAACAGCTTGGTCACATCAGCTCCTTTGCTCTAGGATCACAAGCCCAGGGCTTTTACATGTGTGGTCTGCTGTCCTTGGGAGTCTCTGCCCATATCACCTGCAGGACACCCAGTGTAGGGACAGTACTCAGGAGGCACCCTTCAGTACTCTCTGGTGCCTGCCCCCCACACACACACACACATACACCCTGTGCTAATGTCCCGGCACCTGGCCTGACACATGAGGACTCATCTCAGGAAACAAACTCTGCAGCTCATTTTTTAAAATTTTTGTTTGTTTTTCAAGACAGGGTTTCTATGTAGCTTTGGAATTGGATCTGTAGACCAAGCTGGTCTCGAACTCACAGAGATCCGCCTGCCTCTGCCTCCCGAGTGCTGGGATTAAAGGCATAAGCCACAACTGCCCTGCTACGATTTATTTTTATTATTTGTTTGGGGGGAAGTCATGCACATGGAAGTCAGAGGACACTGGCAGGGACTGGTTCTCTCCTTTCACTCTGTGGGTCCTGGGAATTGAGCTTGGGTAGTTAGGCTTGAAGCAAACCCCTTTACCTGCTGAGCCATGTCCCCAGGACCCTGCAGTTGGTTTCATATCACACTTTCTGGAGTGTAGGGGAACAAGCCTGGGGTCTGGTGTGCTGGGGCTGGTACTCACACCTGAGCCATGTCCTCATGCCTCTAGGCAGCTGGTGACAGCTGGGTGACTGCAGCCATGCTCAGGCCACAAGCACAGCAGATAGGCAGTGTGAGGCCTCCTGTTCCCTCCAGCATGTGGGCACAGTGAGTGGTTAGGGCACTCACTGGATGCCCTTACTAAGGACCCAGGTTCAGTTCCCAGAACCCCCAAGGCAGTTCGCACTGAGGCCTGGTTCACCTGCTCTGCTTTTACCTTCTACTGTGGCTCAGAAATGTGAGGGCCTGCAAGAGGGATCAGCAGGTAAAAGGCGCTTGCTGCCAAGCCTGACCCCGCCCCCAGACACCCACATGTGTGCTGTGGCAAAAGCCCTGTTTACCCCACAATAAATATTATTTAAAACACACACACACACATATTCATGGCACGCAGCAATGGTGCACGCCTTTAATCCCAGCACTCAGGAGGCAGAGGCAGGGGGATCTCTATGAGTTCTGAGGCCAGCCTGGTCTCCAGCTTGAGTTCCAGGACTGGCTCCATAGCTACTAGGAAACCCTGTCTCAATAAATAAATAAATAAATAAATAAATAAAATCCAAAACCCACCATTTCCTAAAGCAACGCTGCTTGGGACAGTTTACTTTGAAGGCAGCACCCTACATGTGCAAGGGGCCAGAGCTTGCTAGGTCTACAGTGGGGTCACATTAGTGGAAGGACATCCAGAGACACCAGATATGGCCACAACATGGTCACTGTCCTGCAGCTGGCAGACCTCCAGGTACTGTGTCTAACTACTGAGCCATCCCTCCAACATGCGGGGAGGGAGCAGAAGTATAAGGTCGAACACTCCTGAGAGAAACCCACTGCCCATCTCCCTGGGGCCCTGGCACCAGGGAGCCCCAAAGACCAAGAGAAACCCCACAGTCTAGCGCCACATCTCCTCCTGGTCTGCCTCTCAGGGTCTCCAAGGCCATGACCCCAACATCCCTTCCTCCTTCCTCTGCCCATCATCACCCAGGATAGACAGGTGTGACCCCAAGGGTGCACCTCTAAGAAACTAGGACCATCCCCCAGGCCAGCTGGCCCTGGCCTGATTACCTACAGTGCCAAGACAACCTTTATATATCAGGCTCCGCTCACTGGCTGCTGCGCATGCCCCAAGCACACTCAGCCCAACTACACAGAGGGAGCAGGAACAGCATTCCAACCGAGGACTGCTGCCACTCCAGGTGACCACGCCAACTAGCTGCAGTCAATCATCTGGTAGAGAACCACAGGGCCAGGCAGAAGCAGTACACCTCAATCCAAGGGTTTCCGGTACTGAGTGAGGCCACTGGTGTATCTGGCTTGGGATGTTGTAGCTGCAGCCCGAAAGCATGGCCCCCAAAGTACCAGTGATCCCTAAGAGGGTGGTTCTAAATTCCTGGAGCTCTGCTCCCACAGTAGTCACAGTCCCTGTCCCTCTGCCCTACCTTTCCTGAGATGGTGGCACACAGAGACCCCTCATGGCTGACCCTCTCTGATTGAAGAGACTGTAAAGAAATCTCATGGGGAGAACACAGAAGTTTGAGGGAGCTGTTGAGACCCACTGAGCTCCCTAGTCCCAGCTGCCCCTTCTCTCTCACCATGCCCATCCTGGCATCACCTGGCACATCCATCACCCAGGGAGACTTCTGCCTGCTCTGTGGTCAGAGGAGACTCCAGGGACCCACCACCCCACAGCCCTCATGCAAAAAGTCACCTGGCTCCATGCCCCATCCCCTGGGATGGGGCTAGCCTTGGCACCAAAGGAGCCTAGTGCCTGGAGCCTACCATGGAAAAGAACTGTAGCTGGAGTGTGCCCTGGAGTTTCACTTGCAGCATGCACAGACAAAGCTGCCACTCAGGTGGGCCCACAAGTTAAGGCTTCAGTCTGCTGTGCTTCCTTCTGAGCTTGAGAGCCACCAGAGCATGCTTTACAAACTTACTCTTTGTCCTCCAGTATCCAGGGAGGACCAGCCTGGCACTCGGGTATCAGTAAGAGGCACAGTCTGGGCCAGGATGGCCAGGATAAAGAACTTGCTGTGTAAGCATGAGGACATGGGTTTGAATCCCCAGAAATCCTAACAGAGCCAGGCCTGTGATCCCAGTACTGTGGGGAGATGGGGACAGGAAGACATCTAGGGACCAGGGACCAGGGAGATACCTCAGTGGGTAAAGTGATTGCTATACAACTGTGTGGAACTAAGTTCAAATCCCCAGAAAGCCAGGTGTGTGACATGTGAGCTTTGGGCAGAGACAAGAGCTGGAAGGCTAGCTGCCCTAGTGTGTGCACTGGGAGACAAGAGGCTCTGTCCCGAGACAGTTGAAGCAAGGATTCATACCTTAGCTTGTCTGACACCAGTGCACACATAGGGAAATTAAAAAACAAAAACATAAAAGACCATGGGCCCACAGGGCATGGGTGGCTTGACAGGGACTTGTCCCCAAAGCTGTGTGGGCTGACACTACTGGGGAGGGAAAGGGACAGGGGCAGACAGACACAGCAAAAGTGAAATCTGTGAACATGAGTTAGACAGGCACCCAGGACAGTGGCCCTCACCTAGAGTTTCAGTAGAAGCTACCTCTCCTGCTAGGTGGCGGCAGAAGCCATCTCTAAGGGTGACAGTGACAGCCATTGACACTGACCCAGACAGAGGCTAGGGTGCCTATGACATGTTACCAGGGGAGAGGGACCCCACGAAGCCCAAAGATAGATTTATATACAAGGCTGCTGTGCTCTTACACCACAGGAATGGTCACCCCAAACTAGGAAGCTATGCCCCTGCTGTCATCTAACTGGTGCTAGGGTGAACCCAGGACCTCAACCTCACACGTGTGAGGTGAGCACTCACTGAGCCTCACCCCCACACACTAGTCTTGTTTCTTTGTGGCTTTTTTTTTTTGCAGGGAGGGGGGTGTTATACATGTGTGGTAGAAGCCATAGGTCAACATGGGTGTCCTCCATCACCCTCAACCTTATTTTCCTGGTCGATGCTGAAGATGGAGCTCATCATTTGGCCCAGGCTGGCTGCCCCGAGGCCCTCTTGCCTCCAGCTTCCTGTGGTGCACGCTGGGGCTGCAGGCACACCTGCAATGGCTGGTTCTATGTGAGTGCTCATATCTGAACTTGGGCCTCCACTTGCACAGCAGCCTTTTTCCTGGCCATGGTTTTGTGGCTGTGTTTCAAGACAGGGTCACTCTATGTATCCCAGGCTAGCCTGGGACTCTGCATCCTCCGGCCTCTACCATCCTGAGTGCTAGGATCCATACCCAGTTGGAACCCAATGCTGAGCACATGCTTAGGCATGCAGTGTGCTCACTCAGCCCAGCCCCAGCCCCAAAGCTTCACTTTTTAGTAGACTTTACTTTTCTGGAGTGACTTTGGGTAGTGATGTCTCATGCTCTTCTGTCCCCACTGGAAAGGACACAGCAGGTTGGAAAATGGCAGAGCCCCTGACACCTTATCCAGCCAAGAAGAGGGTCCCAGAGCAGGCCACACCCAATGGGGGTGAATAGAAAACCAACTCATCGGAGACGTCTTTTTAAAAATTAATTCATTACTTTAAAGTCATTTTTGTGACACTGGGGTGGAGCCAGGGTCTCAGGCCTCACCATTGTGACCCGCCTTGCTGGACACTACTTTAAGGCTTAGCAAGTCACTGGGTTCCTGTTACCCTCCCCGAAGCAGCCAGCACAGGAACACCCCCACAAATTCAGAGGCATCATTGTGGAGGAGAAGACCAAGATTAAAGAAATGAGTCAACCCAATTTGATTAGTGGCAAGTTGATCAAAGCAACAGGACGGGGTATAGCAAAGGGATGGGTATCAGTGCCGCCTCCACAGACCCAAGGCTGCAGAATGGGACCTGCACAGGGTGGGTGTGGGGAGCCAAGGCTGGTCACAGGCAAATCCCGACTGTGCAATCACAGGCCTGGACAGGAGACAGGGCCAGTGGGCAACAGGAGCAAACAGAACCACTAGGCACTGGGATGGGGAGGGAGGAGGGAGCTGGGACAAAGAGGCAGGTGGATGTACAGGGCTGAAGTCCAAGCCCCAGATCTCATGTGGAGATGAGGACCAGCTACACATCAAGTATCCTGAATGCCCACTCCAGGGGTGACCTGGCCACAGTAGACTGAGCCAATGGGGACAGTGGAGCAGAGCAGAAGACTTCCAAGCTCCCGGCTCCTTGCCCTTGACCCTCAAGGCCACTTGAGGACAAGAGCATGCTGGGCGCCCACTCTACAGATAGAAAAGGAGCCAGGATGCTGGACAGAGCAGGAAAGACACCTACCTGCCTGCAGGACCTCTGGAACTTCACCATGCATGATTTGAACTTCAAGATGGTGGATGGAGCCCAGGACCCCACCCCCAGGCCCTGTGGTGACAGGTCTCTCCAGAGGCTGGCCATCTGCTACAGTCTGCTCCCGCCCCCTGCTCCTAGGAGGTTTGTAAGTACTGGTGGTTCTGACCTTGGTTCTGGAGCAAGTGACAAGCCCAAGGCCACCAGGCCCTGAACTCTCCACCCCACCTCCAGATGGTTAGACAACCATCGGGAGTATCCTGTGGCCCACACCTCTGCCCCTCACCACATGTGACCTGTGGGTGTTGGACTGGCTCAATCAGCCTCCTCCCAGCACTCCCAATGAGCCCCAGTCCCCTGGAGTGAGGCTTTGCACAACCTGCCAACTGATGGGCCAGGTGACTCCCCACAGGTATCAAATGGCACAGGGACAGATGGCTTCCCCAGCGCTGGGGCTCCCAGGACAACATGGGAAGGGGAGGGCAAAACAAGGGGGCCAGAGCCCAGCAGAGGAGGGGGAGCAAAGACCTGAAGTCTAGGTCAGGGCTGGGTACGCTGAAAGCATGGAGGGCCCCTGGGATGGGGAAGGAAACAGGCTATGGGCTGGGGACAGTGACTGCATCTCTGGAGACCCCTCTGTGTACTGGGATGTCTCCTGAGCAGTCATCACCCTGAGAGAAAAAGATTAGAAAACCACTTGTCACTTAGACCTGTACATTCCCAGGTCCGAACACACACACTCACAGGTGCACCTGAATACACACATAGGTACACAGAACACCTGGTACAGGAACACTTCTACCCCAAACAGCAAAACACCCTATGGCAATCTGGGCAACCCAATCTCTTGCCTCGGGCTTTATACCCTTCCAGGGAGTGCATGGAAACTCACCCAGTGTCTTCCAAAGGGACCTTGCAAGTTTTGATACAGGGCATCCACAGGTTTGGGGAAAAAAGAAAGGGGACGAGGAAAGCTGTCTGCTGCTAGTTCAGGGTGGGAAAGAAAACACTGGCCCTGTCTGGGGACACGCCCTCCTGGTGGCTCTGAAGGCAGCAATTACCACAGAATTAAAGAGAGTGATTAGCCCTTTGCTGGTGGGGGAGAAAACCTCTGAAGACCCACCTAATGAGCCCATTTTGAGGCAAGAGCTGTTTGGGGACGGTGCAGACTCCAGTCCGGGGACTGTCAGATACACAACTACTGGGACACAGAGACATCCCGGGGCCCTGAACCTTCTGCAACCAAGATCCTCAGAGCCTAAGAAGGTGCAGGCACCAGGCTGCAGGCGGCAGGTTGAGCAAACCCCACTTGCACACAGGGAAAGACACGTCTTTTTGCTTTTTGAAACATGTTACAGAATCCACCCTCCTGCTAGTTGAAAAAACTAGCAACTCGGGCAAGACACTTCCCCAGGTGTTACTGAATTATTAAAGCGATGCCATCCGTTCCCCTCCCCCAGTCAGACAGATGGGACAAGGGGACGCCCAGGACCGGCAATGCCCAAAGCACACCGGTTACACCATCAAATCTGCAAACCGGGACACTCATACTTGTACCTGGTCCACCGAAGCCGCCCAGCAGATCCCCCAGAAACCCCCATCACACTACGGTAGAAAAACCATGCCCATGTGTCCCCGGCTCTGCTGGCTTCCCGGGAAGCAGAAACAGGGGCTGTCTGCCGGGGACGCCCTGGACGGGTGTGCATGCAGGCAACTGCACAATTCATGGCTTTACAGAGAGAAGGGGGCTGGAAGGCAGAGGGACCTGGGGACGGATGCGAGGTAGGAATGCTGCCATTGCAACAGCAGATACGTGCACTATTTTTCTTTTAAATTAAAAAAATGCAGATTACATGGTGATTTAGGGATTCTGGGACAAGAGGGGGTCAAGTTTGGAAGGCATGATGGATGGGGTGTTTGGAGGGGACAGCACTAGTGTCCCCTAAAGGGAACCAAAATGCAAGTGGGGGGAGCAAGGGCTTGGAGTGGGTTTTCTTATTTTTAAGGACTTGGAGATGCTAAAGGGATAGCTGGACCGGGCCACCCACGCTGTCATCTTTTGTGCCCTGGAAAGGGGACGCGGCGCCCCGCCCCCGCCCCGCCTTTGTCCGGCCCCCGTCCCCCCCCCCAAAAAAAAACACACCCTCCTTTCCCAGGCACACAATCGCTTTGTCGATCAACAAACAGCAGCTTCGTCCGAGCGGACAAAAGCCCGGCGTACCCCACCGCCCCGCGGAGCCGAGTAGGCCGCAGCCGAAGCCTCGGCCTAGAGTATGCGCGGTGGCCGCGAGGCGCGGCGCGGGGGCAGGCATGGCGGCTGCGCGGCCCCCCGGAGGGGCCTGGAAGTTGCGGAGCTCCGCCGCCGATCGCACACTCACCTGGCGCGGCGCGCGCGGCCCCGAGTGTGGACAGCGGGCTGAGCGGCGCGTGCTCAGCCGCGTCGCGTCGCCCCCGCCGGGCTTCGCTCGCTCGCTCAGGCCGCTGGGCTTCTGCCTTCGCCCTGTTCGTTCGCTGGTTCGATCGTTCGCTCGCTCGCGGCCGAGCCCTCAGCAAGCGCCTAGGGCGGGGAGGCGAAGCTTAAGGGGGCGGGGCGACAGCCCCTCCTCGGCCTCCATTGGACAGCCAGCCCACGCCCGCACGCTTACTGGTGAAGGCTGACAGCTCCGCCCCTCCCCCCATCAACACCACACGGCCCCGCCCTCCACGACCTGGGGCGGGCTCAGGAGCACGACCTCTTCCCTTCATTGGTCCAACTACGAGGACGCTCCGGCACCCACTCACGTGCCCGGTGACCGGCTAAGCTCTCAGTGGGTATCCAGCACGTTCGTCAAAAGACACGCAGCCAATCCGACAGAGGTCGGGTCTAGTATAGCACGGAGCGCAGGCAGATTGACAAGCGCGTTCTCAGGACCCGGCTGAGAGAAGCGCCGATTGGTGTTTGGTACAGCCTCTGGGCACCGATTGGTTAGGACTGAACGTCAATCACTGTCTTGCTGCTCCGGACCCCGCCCTGTTATCAGGAGGCTGTTGAGTACGTGATACCCGGCACAACATCAGCACCGGGTCCGAGAACAGAGAGACAGTGGTTCGAGACCCGGTGGATCAAGACCCGGAGCTGTGATTTGAGCACAGGTTTGTGCTGAGCCCTCAGCACCCGAACTAGGGTACAGAGTGTCCCCAAAGCGCCGTCCCCTGTAACGTGCGTGAGTTCAGCTGGGGCCGTGCCTCTGGGGAAGTCACCTAACTGGGCCTTTGTTTCCCACCATGAAATGATAGCGATACCCACAGAGAACTTTGCAATAATTCAATGAGAGATTCTTTTCTCTATTTCTCGATTTTCCTCGGTTCTGCTCCCTCCAGCTCAGTATTTCAAACTGGGAGCTGGGCACCCAGATTCCAGCTACAGCCGTGGCTCTATGGAGCATTTATTAAGGTCTAATATCATCCCCACCAGTGTGCATTTGTAGTGTTAAATGCTTGTTATTTTGTGTGTATATGCCCTGTAGAAGTCAGAAGGCCACTTGAGAGTTAACTCTCCTGCTATCTGGGTACCAAGATCAAACTCAGTTTGATAGGCTTGGTTGCAAGCACCTTTACCCACTGAGCCAGCTTGCTGGTCCACCATTGTTATTTCTTTTATACTTGAGCAAGCAAGGGTGAAGGTGTGCCTAGAAGTCCTTTGATTTTACCATCTAATATCTGAAAAGTACCCTTCTTAGAGCAAGATATTTGCGCCCCCCCCTTCATTCACTAACTCCCAAGGTTATGCATAAATTATTCCAAGCTGGATGGCCCTTGAATTTTTTTCCTTGTTCTTCATTGTGGACAATTATAAGGGAAACAACCATTACCATGCCTGTCATCACCCTGCACTCATGGTCATCCTGAATTTGTAGAGTTGGAGGCCAGTCTGTCTCTTCAGTTAAGCAAGGGTGGCACACTCTTTAATCGCAGCACTGACTGGGAGACACAGGCCGGTGGATCTCTGAGTCTACAGAGCAAGATCCAGGACAGCCATGGCTACACAATGAGACCCTGTCTGAACAAGCAGGTGAGACAGCTCAGTAAGCTGTCCATCTAGGCCCCCCACACGGTGAAGAGTCCTTTGTCTCAGCTTCCACAGATGGTACACATCTGCCTGCATGGGCACACACACAAACTCAGTGCAAAGGAAGAGAATCATATATAGCCATCACCAAGATCTGCTTTTTTTTTTTTTTTAATTTATTTTATATGTATAGTGTTCTGCCTGCATGTATGCCTGCAGGCCAGAAGAGGGCACCAGATCTCATTACGGATGGTTGTAAGCTGCCATGTGGGTGCTGGAAATTGGAAGCCATGTACTCTGGAAGAACAGTCAGTGCTCTTAACCACTGAGCCATATTAGTCCGCCACCATATTTTCAAGGGCACATGACCTATGTGAAGGACCCATAGTTGTTTTTAATTAGGAGTGGCTTTTATTCAATTTGCTCTGCCCTAGGGATTCCTGTCTACAGAGTGGTACAGACACTTGCCTCAGCTGGGAAGGTGGCTCAGCAGTTAAGATGGTGTCTGTCCTGCTGTCCCAGAGTTTAAACACCAGCACCTGTGACAAGTGGCTTTACAACCAGCTCCTGCTCCAGGGTACCCAACACCTGTAGTCTCCAGAGGCACCCACTCACATGTTCATATGATTAAAATTTTCTAAAAATCTTCTAAGTGGTGGCCCGTGCCCTCGATTGTAGCACTGGAGAAAGAGAAGTACACCCGACTTCCAGGTCAGCCTTTCGCTGTTTCATGCTAAGGATAGAATCATTGTGTTTTGGATTTTTTTTTCTGAGACAGGGTTCCACTGTGTAACCCTGGCTGTCCTGAACACAGCTCTGTCCACCAGACTGGCCTTGAACTCACAGATCTACCTGAACCACCATGCCCAGCATATTTTGGTTTTGAGACAGGGTGTAACTATGTAGCCCAGGCTAATGTTGAAGTCAAGATCTTCCTGCCACCCAAATACAGGCTAACAGGCATATTGTACGACACCCAGCTATCTCCCCCACCCCCCACCCCATGCTCCTTAAAGGTAACCTAGTTGTTGGTGAGAGGGTTCCCTGTGTACATAAAGGCAACAACCCAAGTTCCATCCCCAGGTCCCACATGGTGAAAATGTACTTCCAAAGGTCACTAGCACTGTTTTAAATTTTAAGACTTATGTGCATGGGTGTTTTACTTGCACATTTTGTGTGCATACCTGCAGAGGCCAAAAGAGGGCATCAAATGCCCTGAAACTGGAGTTACAAGTGGGTTGTTTTGTCACCATGTGGGTGCTGGGCATCAAATGCAAGAACAGCCAGTGCTCTGAACTCTTCAACCCCTTAAGTGTAAGTTTTTTGTTTTTGTTTTTTTTTTTACAGCAGACTTATCCTTGGCTTGAGACCAGCAGCTGACACTCCTGAGACCATTCTGAGCAACCTATTGTGCTATAGATAGGAGGCATGCCCCAGCCCACCCATCTACCCACCCACCCCTCTACAGGAGCCCAGACCCTTCTGCAGCCTGCAGTGCCTGTGACAAATGCAGGCAGGCCAGCCACACCAGAAACCACAGAAGCAGCCTCCGCCCACCATGACCAGGGACTATAGTCTCCCAAGTTAGCACTTTTCCCTGTTCATCTTCAACATCAGGTTTCCTACAAACCTATGTATAGTGCCATCTGTACCATGGTAGAACCTTCCAGAACAGGAACCGGCAAACAGTCAAAGGCTAGGATGATACTGTTCTCTGCTTTCAGGACTATGGAGTTTCTCTCTGACCTACTGGATGGTGCTGATTGTAGCAAAAGAGCCAACATGTAGGAGTGAACAGCTGTCTGAACAACCGAATTGTGTGTGCCCTGGACATCAGAGTGCCCTTATGCCAATTGTTTCATCAGTCAACTCATTTTCATAACAGCACCACAAATTCAAAAACAAATAAACACAAATATTCAAATATATCTGCAGAAAAAAATTTATTGAGATCTAAAATCTGAACAAAAAAATATTGAACTTTAGAAAACATCCACATGAACACATGGAATTTCATTTTTTTTTCCCCTAACAATCTAACAAAAGCCATGACCCTTAAAACAGTGCTGTCCAGTCTGCCTGTGGTTGGTTACGTGTTCAGTTTCCATGTTCTACTGAGGTATGGCCTGCACACTTTGGTAAAGTAACAAGTTACAAAACAAAAACCAACCAACAAAACAAAACATGCAGTCACAGTCTTCCTCAGTACAGGCTGTAACTATAAAAGAAATTCATCAAGGAAAACTATTCATCCCATTAAAAAAACAAAAACAAGATGAGAACTGGTCACTACACCTCAAACCTCTACGATACCCAGAGCCAGTGAGCACCCCAGCAGCCAGACTTCCAAGGCAGGCATCCGACAATTCAGTGCTAAAGACAGTGGGGAAGGGCAATGAGCCAAAGGCACTAGGTCAGCTTTGCCTCAGCTGGTGCCCTAGCCTGAGGCCAGTCAAGTCCTGCTGAGGTAGTGTCAGCTAGGCCCCAGAGGCAACCCCCGTGAGGATAGTTGAGGCCAGGGATGAGGCTAGCCTAGGGCCCTCTCCAGATCTTCTGCAAAGGCCCAAGGGATGCACTCATTAGGCCGCAGCTGCCAGCTGCTGGGAAAATATCTTTTCAAAGATGGTTGCAGGATTGTTCTAGGAAGCTGGTTTGGGTGAGAACTCCCGACAACATGACATTGGTCTGGTACGGGGCTGAACAGTTTCTAAATTCATCTTCAAAGAAAAAGGCAGGTTTCTTTTTTTCCCTTCTCTGGGAGAATTGCAGGCTTTGTATTAAAAAGAAAAGGAGAGAGAGAGAGAGAGAGAGAGAGAGAGAGAGAGAGAGAGAGAGAGAGAGAGAGAGAGAGAAATAACAGAGGTCCAACTGGTAGCCAGAACACGGGGTTCCTGCAGATGCCTGGTTAACTGGTGAGCAAGGCGGACGGGTCGCCAGGAGCAGACGTAGAAGGACAACACCTCCAAACTAAGCCCACTACGAACTCGGAGAAGTGTTGAGGGCCTTCTGCCTGGTTCGTGGCATCACCGACCACTGCCATAGCCAGGGAACAGCTGGTTGAGAATGGTCTGCAAAGGCTGGTTCACCCGGGTTGGGGAGCTGTGGTCTAGGTCACAGCGACAGGCTGGGCAGCTAAACACCTCGGCACGAAAGGACCTGTCCAGGCAATCCTGCAGGAGACATGGGCAGCATGAAGGAGACAGCTGGGAGCAGCCACAAAGGCACTTGGGGCTCCCTCCTGACCCTCATGCACCCACTCAGGACTCTCAAGCTCCTAACTGGTAGTCCCTGGCAATGTCTTGGAGAGGGTGAGTCTATGGGGCCTGAGGTCTCTATGAAGCATAAGGCTGAGGCAACAGCCATGACACCCCAAGAGTGGAGGCCATGGGTTGAGAGTGGCTCCCCAAGCCTTGTGCCTGCTCCTCACCTTACAGACATTGTGCTGACACACGGTGGTGACGGGCCGGAACACCAGCTCCTGGCAACAGATACACTGGAAAGCCTCCTTCACCTTGCTCAGAAAAACCTGATACTGCAGAAAGGGTGTGGAAGGAAACATGTCTATCACTCTCGCCTCAGCCACAAGACAAAAACCCCTAATCCCCTTGAGCCTCAGCAAAGACTGAGGACACTGCAGAATGAGGCATTAGGCCGCAGACAGCACAGGGTGACAGCCCTGGGCAGCTGACCTGGCCTCGGAGCCTCGGCTTTCGGCCCTAAATGTATAAGCAAGCTCTGGACCTACTGTATGGGAATCACAGTTCTTAAGGAGTAGAGGCTTCACCTCATTGGACCCTGTATGAGTCAGGGAAGCTAGCCTCAACAGGAGAGCAGACATCCTGGCAGGGACCCACTGTATATGCTCTGCTCTAATGGGTTCTCACCAACACACAATCCCACTCCTGGGACACACTTAAGCCAAGCACAGCAGGGGCTAAATGAAATGTGTGCACCTAGGCCACAGTGGCACACTACAGCCTACATGACCCTGAGTGATTGATGGATGGACAGCCACTGGAGAAGGTAGTCTACCCAGAGGAGTATTATTCAAGCAGAAAAGGGAAAGGTATTCTGATATCCCTGTGTCCAACATAGATGAGCCTCAGTGACCAGAGCCATCACAAAAAGACAAAGCTTCCAGGTCCCATTCTCAGGATGTCCCTGGAGTCATCAGAACCACAGAGGAAGAGGATGGTGGGTGCCAGAAGCTAATTAATGTTAAAAGGGGACAGAACTTTAGTGTGGAGACATGCAAAGTTCCAGAGACAGCTGCACACCAAAAGGACGGGCTATGTGAGGCCACACTGGAGTGTTGCACAGGCTAGGACATGGACTGCAACCCAGTTTGCCCACAGGGGGAGGGGACCCATGGCTCACCGGCCCACCCTGAAGCGAACTCAGCACGTCATCCCACAGCTTGGCATTGTTCTTGTCCTCCTTGATGAGGTTGGCCTGTTGCACTGGGAGTGTGTAGGGCTCCAGTTTGCTCTTCTTGGACACTTGTGTGTTGTTGGCCAGGCCTGGGGGGAGGGGGGTGAACAGAACAAGGCCTGTGAGTCCAGCAGTGTTAGTGAACAGACCAGGCGCCAGGGATGGACAAGCACCCACCTGTGGTCTTCCGCTTGGACATGGTGGTCTTGGAGGATGTTGGTGCCTGCTCCAAGGCCCTGGCTGGGCGCTTCCTACTCTTCTCCTTGCTAGCCAAGGCCTCTAAGTAGCCTTCAGGGTACTGAAGGGAGAGAGGTAGTGGACAAGAGTCAGGGCTCAGTCCATCCTTCAGGGTCACAGTGCCATCACCCAGTGAGCTCTTGGGCACCTGATGGGATTACTGGACAAGCATGAGGGACAGGTGTAACAGTGCAGGGATCTTCCCCACATAGCCCAGGCTTCCAAGAGGGAGGAGTCCTGGGCTATGTGGGGAAGATCCCTACCCAAAACTAAAGCCAGGGGTGATAGCACACTCCTGTCACCCTGCACTAGAGCCCAAGAGAGGGTCAGGAGTTAAAAGGTCATCCTGGGCTATGTAGCAACTTGAAGGCTAACCTGGGCTACATGAAGCCAGGTGTAGTGGCACCCCATCTGTGACCCGAGCACCCAGGAGACTAAGGGAGGAGGACTGTTGTTACAGTCCAGCTAGGTTAGAGTAAGAACATCAGAAACCAAGAAAGAAAAACTAAACTCAGACGGGTCTTGGTGGCGCATGCCTTTAATCCCAGCACTCGGGAGGCAGAGGTAGGCAGATCTCTGAGTTCGAGACCAGCCTGGTCTATAAGAGCTAGTTCCAGGACAGCCTCCAAAGTCACAGAGAAACCCTGTCTCGAAAAACCAAGAAAAACTAAACTCATCAGCCCTACCACTGACCCTGTTCCAGTCCCTCACCCTGTGTGCGCACTCACACGTACACACGTACACACGTACACACACACACACACACACACACACACACACACACACACACACTCCTGCTATACACTTAGTGTAGTCCTTTAACAACTGGGGACAGGTGCCATCATGTTCCACAGGCCAGTAACATTCCTTAAATAGTCAGTCCCCAACACAATGGAAGCCTGACTAGAGCCCTAGGACAAGCATCCACCAAGTGATTGATGAAAAGCTCTGGATGAAAAGAGGTGAGATGGCTGCTGGGAACTCTCTATCCTTACCTGCCCACCCCCCACACCCCACTGCCTGTTTTCTATCAATTCTGGTAGCTTCTTTCAGCTGATTCTGGAGGAGTTGGAAGTCGGAAGTTGGAGGGGCAGAACCATTAGCTGCATGTGTGACTGGGTGGGTGTGTCACCTGTGTGCCCACACCCACCCACAAACGTCATTTTTGGACTTATTTTTCAGTGTATGGTGTGCTGCCTCCAAGTGTGTCTGCACCAGGTGTGTACAGACAGTGTGGAGGCAGACAGGTGGTGTGCTCAAACTGTGGTGGTACTCTGCAAGAACAACCAGTGCTCTTAACTGAGCCACTTCTCTCCAGCCCCCTATTTGAGTTTCTTGATCATGATCTCATGTAAGCCAGGCTGGCCTTGAACCCCTGATCGTGCCTGATTTACCTGGTGCTGGGGACAAAATGCAGACTGTGCAGAGAATGTTCTACCCACTGAACTGCAGGCCTAGCCCTGTGTTTGTTTTGTTGAGAGGGTCTTGCTATAAAGCCCAGGCTGGTCTCGGCCTTCTGAGGACCTAGGCCACTGCTCCTGACTCTGGCAGTTGGTTTGAAGGAGACAGGGGCCTTGGGAAGCCAAGCAGAATAGGTGTCCCCACTCCCAGCTCCCACCATGATGGGCAACAAGCTTCATAGAAGCAAGCCTAAGAGAGGGAGAGCTGAAGCCCCTGACCCCTGACCTCCAGGCCACACACCTGCATAGTGAGCCCCAGCTGCCGTATGCGGTCCTTGCCCTCCCGGGTCCAGGGCCCCGGCTCCGTGTCATCCCGTCGAAGGAGGTAGCGCCACACAAGGAAGCCAGATTTACCCTTCTCTGGCCAGTACTTCACCACCTGCGGAAAAGACAGTGTGGCTGGTAGGCAGTGTGGCACAGGAATTTCAGGGACACAGGCATGAGGACACGGCAGGTGCTCACAGCTCACCTTGTAGATGCCGTCATAGCGGTTGCCCTCTGCGGGTGCGTACTTGCTGTGTTTCCCTCCCTTCATGTTGCGGACCACACGCACCGGCTTCCCCTGGCGCCAGTCCTTGGCCTCCGCCCCTTTCTCACTGATGACATTGTCACAGTTTAGTGCCAGAGCCCTTTGGGGAAACACAACACACATTAGGGAAGTCATAACATGTCCACCCCCCAGAGGCACACCCTGGCATCCATAGATACATGGACCTCTCACAACAGGACAACAGGACAAGATCGCTGGCATAGGCGAAGCTGCCAGAGGTGACTGTCTGATCTAAATGTCCCCAAAAGGACCTGCAGTGATTAGAGAATTCGCTGTTCTGGCAGAGGACCCAGTCTGACTCCCAGCACCTACATGGCGGTTCACCACCATCCGTAACTTGAGACTCAGGGGGTCCAATGCCCTCCTGGCCTCTGTGGACACTGCACCCAAGTAGTGCAAACCTGCAGACAACACTCAATTACACACATGAAATAATTCTTTAAATGTCCCCAGAAGTCCCTGTGTTGATGGCTAGGTCCCCAGGGCAGAGCTATAGAGAACGGAACTTTTACGGGGTGGGCCTGGCAGCATCGCAGGTACTAGCATAGGATTGTGGGACTCCAGTATCCTCTCCATTCTTATGCCCTGCCCACATACCACACACTTCAGCCATGTGCTGCCCCCTAGCAGGAGCCTCAAAACAACAGCTCAACCAACACAAGACAGCCCAGGTACACAGCCCAGCAGGGAAACCTGGGCGCTAAGCAAACAGCCTCAGGATGTGTTACAGTAACAAAACCTGTACTGTGTATCAACTAGGGGTTCATCACTGCAACAGAGCCCTTCCTTCCCTATAGGCTCACACTTTTCAGGACTTGTTACAGTAACAAAACCTGTCCCTCTAAACTAGAGATGGAAGATCTGATGCAATAACCATAGACTGAGCCGAGCCACACCCTAACTGCAGCAGAGCAGAATACAGAGGACCCTGCCCAGAATGTCACCTCCAGACTGAGATGGAACTGATACCCATGGCTGGGACTGTGGCCAGAACAGAGATCCACCATGATACAAATAGAGAACCTGTGTCCCCATCACCTGCTGCCACACGAGAAGCACATGGGACCAGCACACTCAGCACAATGCCGAGCTTCTTCCACAAACCTGTTGGTGTTGGTGAGCTTCTGGTCAGAGGACTGTCCTGCGGTGCGCTTGTTGCCTGAGAGGTCTCGGCCGCCGCTCCCCGTGTAAGTGAAGAAATTGCCATTGTCCTGCAATGGGGAAGAGGAACTACGTGAGCCTCAGCATAGGGGTAAGCCCTGCCCAACTCAACAAGGACACGAGGTGTGGACTCGGAAGCAGTGGCACCCAGCGGGTCCAGGAGAGCCATGCAGGCACCCTGTCTGTGTCCCTGTGACAGACAGATACCAATGCCAGAGTCCTGTTCCAACATTGAGGGGCCACTGAAGGCGCAAGCAGTGACATAAGCCAGGCACAGGAACAGACAAAGGGTGCCATGCCCTGGAACCCAGTGTCAGACCCCCAGGAAGAAGAGGGTAACATGTGCCAGGGGAGTTACATGTCTTGGGGGACAGAGACTCAGCAGGAGGAAGACGTGAAGTTCTAGAGGTGGATGGTAGAGACGGGGCACCTGACATGCCCGGATGCTGCTGAACCTGGGATGCTCCCTTTGCCTAGAGGGAGGCTACACCCACAGGTGCGCAATGTGTGCCCCACCCTTTAACTTCCCACCTTCCCTTCCAACTAAGCAGCCATCACACCCGACATGGTGGCTCTGACTCAGAAGTCAGCCTGCCTCCTGTCGCCCTCATCACACTCAGCGGCAGCATCCTTAAAGTTGACTTTCTTTCCTCATAAAACTGACTTATTTTTGTGCTTATAGGTAATACCTCATGGCATCTCTTTCTCTGGCAGAGATGAACCACGTATGTTGCCTGCCACTCGTGCTGTCTGGGGACACTGTTAGGTCCAACAGGAATGACTAAACATGTTGACAGCATGGCCAGCAATGAGGGCAGGCCCCAGTGTGGAGACTGGGCTGAATGACACAGAATTCCCACAGGCCGCTCAGAGCTAAGCGTGACTGCTGATGGATCAGTTGTGGTGGATGGCATGTAAGAGCAGAGTGAGAGGCAGTTAAGGGGGGGGGGGGGGGCAGGGGATGGGAGGACACCAAATGGTGGTGAAGGAGGCGCAGCGCTCACCACATCATCCTCATAACCACCAGCCAGCACCAACGAGTAGGCACCATCATTGCTCCGGCCATGGATGCCTGCCACATGTGGCCGATGCACACCAGACTCACTGACCTGTGAACACCACCAAAAGACCCATTGCATCTCCTGGGAACTGTGACCCTACCCAGACCCCAAGATGACAGTCCCTGACAAAAGCACACTGGCCCAATGGCTGAGTCCAGCCACCATAAAAGAGCTGCCCATGATAGATAAAGGGTCAAGTTGCAACCTGGGACCCTCTCCAAAGCAGGCAGCCCCCTGAATCCCACTCAGCAGCATTTCCTGCCCCAAGCCACATGAGACACAGACTCAACAGAGAAACGTCTGGAACCCCGTGGGATCAGAGGATACCTGGACTCTGAAGCGCCACATGGTGCCCACAGGGACGCCGGGGATGGGCCCGAAGTGGTTGGCAGGCACAATGGTACACTCCTTGGTGCGGCCCACACATGCCATACCCTGCCATGTAGAAAGAGCTGTGTGAGCACTGGGAGTGGGGAACAGGGACAGGGACAAGAGGGTGTGTGTGTGTCTCACCTTTCCCCAGTCCCGCCGGGAGGACGAGGTGGCTGAGGCCATCTTTGCCTTCTTCTTGCTTTGCTTCAGCTTCTCACCTGCTTGCACCACCTCACTGGAGTCAGTCCGACAGCTGGGGCAGTACCTGGGACAAGAAGAATGTCACCTGCATATGGCCAGATGTCCAAGTACAGGACAGGTGGTGTCCTTCCCCACAAAATCACAGACAGGCCAGAGACAAGGGACTACACAGCCCACATGGCTGTTTAGAACCAAGGTCACTAGGGCTGAATCAAATCAGAAACTTGCAGTACTGGCAGGATGGACCACTCTTCCCTGTTTTTCGGAGGGGAAGAGGGGCTGCAGCAGGCCACCAGGCTACCTGGGACCGCCACCCGCACCTGAGGTGTATACTCAGGGCCCGACCAGTACTCCAGGAAGCTGTGGACATGCTCCACCATCCGTGTGCAGCTGGAGGCACAGGGTTAAACTCCAGGCTGGACCATCCCTACAGAATCTCTATGAATGTTCTATTGGACATAGGTTTCCTCAGCCTTCCACTAACAGCCCTGAGAAGGCAAGTGAAATGGTCAGTGGGCAGAGGCTTGCCACCAAGACTCAGAACTGGCATTTAATTCCCCAGGACTACATGGTAGAGAGAACCGACTCCCAAAAGTTACTTGCTAATCTCCTCACGCACATACACAAATAAATACAAGAAACACAGCCGTGTGGCACACGCCTTTAATCCCAGCACTCAGGAGGCGGAGGCAGAGGCAGAGGCAGAGGCAGAGGCAGGCGGATCTCTGTGAGTTCCAGGTGAGTCTGGTCTACAGAGTGAGTTCTAGGACAGCCAAGACTACACAGTGAGACTGTCTCAAGAAAAATCAAAACAAAACAAGAATGAATAAATGGATAGATAGGTGGATAAATAAAATCAAGTTAAGTTCCAATGCTGAGTAAGGAAGAAGGCATGGGTCATGTGATAGCACCTCTCTCTCTGCCAAAACCCCAGGTCTCCCATCTACAGAGTCAGGCAGCCAAGAGGTCCCCTCTGCACACCACTATCAGGAATACAACAAACTCCCCAAAAGTGCAGTCACAACAGAGTGGGGCAGAGCACAGTGGCAGGCCTGAGGGACACGAGCTAGAGATTCCCTTAACACTAGTACAGCTGTCTCTCACTAAGCCTGCAGCCGAGCTGGCAGTCAGCAGGTCCCAGTCATTCTCCTGTCACTGTTCCCCCACTACTGGGCTCACAGGGTCATGCAACAGCCACACCCAGCTTTTGATTCAAGTTCTGGGACTTGAACTCAGGACTGAGGAACTGTGCAGCAAGGCTGAGAGCCATTTCCTGGCCTGTCTTAAGTTCCCTTCTGGGCGTGCCAGGTGACCCCAGAGGTCCACCACTCACCACTCAGGCTCAGGGGGGACACAGGTGAGCTGTGGCTGCAGGCAATACAGATGGAAGGCCATGTCACACTCATCACATAACAGCTGCTTCTCTGGAGCCTCACGACCACCACACACGTGGCAAGCACACTTGCGACATGGTTTGTTCTCATCGTCCTTGCAGTACTGGCAGGATGGACCACTCTTCCCTGTTTTTCGGAGGGGAAGAGGGGCTGCAGCAGGCCACCATGCCACCTGGGATCGCCACCCGCACCTGAGGTGTATACTCAGGGCCCGACCAGTACTCACGTTGCGAGGGGCCCCCAATCAGGGGGTTCCTTTCATTGGGGAGCTCAATCTTGAAGACTTCATCCACAAACATGATCCGGCAGTTATCAAGCTGAGAATCATTTCTGCAGAACATTCCAAAACATTAGAGCACTGTGGGGCTAAGCCTGTCTTCAGATCTGCTAAGGAGGGTTAGGCAGGAGGATGGCTGCAGCCCAGGGGGTGGGTTTCTCCCCACTGGTTTCTGCACGTGTATATTCTGTAACATGGGCACTATCCTACATACAGGTCAGAGCATGCATGCTCAGCTGTCTATTCTCAACTTCTGCCTGCACATGTCACATGTCGGGCTAGCTGGCTCTGGACGCTCAGGAATGCCCATGTCCCTACAGCAAGCACTGCTAGCAATACAGACTGGACTACTGCAAGTGGCTTCTATATGGGCTTCTGGGGATTGAACTCAGGCCCTCATATTTACACAGCATTGAGTGAGGAGTGAGGAGAGACCCTGGGCAAGACAGTGAGATCGGGTGCCGCCTAAATGAGGCCAAGGCCATTGGATCTCTGAAGGTCCCCATGCACACAGGAAGCTACTAAGTCAGGCTGGCAGACCTCCTAGAACTGCTCAGGCCCTCCCAGTGTGAACAATGTGGACAAATGCACAAGACCCTAGAAAGCCGAGTCTGAGGGCCGCAGGATGGCCAGCTGTGAGGGTAAGGGCGATGCCAGAGTCCGTGTCCAGTAAGGACACTCACAAGAGCATGACGTTGCCATAGAGCTCACGCGCTGTCCTAGTCCGACGCTTCCTACAGATCTCAACGTCATACCAGAAGCCGCGTTTCCTGGGATAGTCCACATTGTAGTTGACCATTACCACCTGGCCGACCTCCAGGTCCTCCCACGGGATCACAGTGCGGGCTCGAGCGCGCACATCCTTGGCTTTGACAACCTCCACTCCATTCTCTGGGTAGCTGCAAGCAAAGGTCCAACCTTAGATCCCCAGGACACCACATGCTGGGTGACCCTGGCCATCTATGCTGGTGGGCCAAGTATGTGGGACATGTGAACAGATGTGACCTCCCAAAGAGGCCCAGTCCCCATCCCAGAAACCAGGGAGATGGCAATTTGGAAGTGAGGTGGGCCTGATGGAGTACAGACAGCTCTGGTTTCTCATGAGAGAAGTGACAGGCAGAAGAAAGCATGTGATGCAGACACCACAGTGAGGTGGCCATGCGCCCTGGACCACCAGGACTGCCAAGTCAGGGCAGCTTGGGACAGCTGGCCTAGGGACCAGACTTTGGGAAACTATGGGAGGAGAAAGTGAATGTGTATTTCCCCACATCCATGTATGGAGGCAGATAGAGTAAGAATGCAGCCAAAGTGACCACCCCAGAGTACCACCCCCCACCCCCACTGCAAGGCATGCTCTCTGGGCAGCTGTGACCTACACCATCTCAGATTCATTCACTTTCAGATCCACCACAGAATTCAGCTCAGCAAGCATCTTTCCACAAAGGACTTCTACACTAAATGGCTATTTCAACAAGCAGGGGGCCACAAGTGATCCCAGAGTTAGAACATCAAAATCTCAACAAGATTTTAGTTAATGCTACTGGGATCTGTACCATCCACTGCCTTGAGGGAATGTGAGGCAGGTGAGTGAGCCACCCAGGCCATGGGCAGAAATGACAGCACCCCTCCCTCTAGTCAAGGGCTAACACCAGAAAACCAGCATGACCAGGAGAGGGAAGCAGAGTCCTCCACCTATGGGATGCTGGCCATGAGGGGCTCCCAGACCTAAGGACACAGATATATATGGCTTGGCTGCCTACCTGAGGCCTCATCACCACCCGTGTCACTGTGTGGGACCTGGACCTGAGATTGCTCTGTTGCCCCAGGGATCGAGACCAAAGACCCTCCTGAGAAGGTTAGGACCAAGGCCACTCTCAAGAGATCTTTCATGTCCTCACGGACTGAACAAAAACTGATCAAGGCAAGGCAGCTCATGGCTGGGCTCCTAGGGTAAGAGTACCTTCACCTAGTATCAAATGGAAACAGCACCGAGGATAGGCCAAGAGTAGCCTTCTGTGGCTTCTCCACCCTTGTCCCCTGGCAGCAATCACTTAGGGAGTGCAGGGCAGGGGCTCTGGACAGTGCTGGAGACAGGACCACACTCACGATGACACTCACTCATCATATTTGATGTGATACATGATGTCGTCCTCCAGGGTCATGCTGGCACTCGAGCTGCAGGGCTCCTCCTGGGATGGGGCTCTCTTCTGTACCTGGACCACCTGGGCCTCAAACCATGCACCCAAGGTGTTGTCACGTACATCCACGTACTCATTAACCTACAGGAAGCAAGGAGGCTCAGGGGACCCAGCAGCAAGGCAGGATCAGGGTCAAGGATTCAGGTTGTGGGACAGGGATCATATGGCCACACATGCCAGACAAGCGTCTGCACCCAGCTATGCCTACAAGTCTGACTCCATAGCCCAGATTAGTCCCACACAAACAAGTGCGCTGCCTCAGCCTCCAGAGTACAGGAGATTGTGGGTGTGAGCCACCACACTCCACCTGGAAGTAAACCTCAGCACTGTGGACAGTCAGTGGGACTGGACTATTCTGAATGGAACTCAGGTCAAAGTCACACTTCTGCTCTGATGGCCGTGACTACCTCCACAGAGGTTTGCTGACAGCAAGTAAGCAGGGACCACATGTGGTCCTAGGGTTCTGGGTGCTGAGCCACAACCAAGTCTCCATATTCCAGACTAGGCTCTCCCATGTAACTCCAGGTCTTTGGTAAGAAGCCGTGTCTTCACAAATCACAGAGGGTAGCTCTCATGGGGTATACTGTTCAGCCTCAAATACATAGGCTGGGATTCCCAACCTCCAGTTTATCAAATGCATAGACATTTTAATCTTGGTGCAACTCCCTGAAGAGAGTTCAAAAACATCAGCTGCTGTGCCAGCTGTAGAGGTGACACCTGCAGGTACCTTTTATGACTGTCAGTGTAGTGAGGGTCAGGGTTGGCAGTGCACAGATCTGGGTTGGGGCAAATCCAGAAAGCCACTGTCACGCCTCCACACACCTGCAGGGAGTCTCACCTTGTACAACCCCAGCTCCGTGTCCTCCCACACAGTCTTGTCATCCCCTTCAACAGCCCCTTCACCATGCGTGGACGACTTGTCCGACTCGCTCTGACCCACACCATAGCCAGAGTCAGAGTCTGAGAGCTCCGAATCCCGTTCCTTCGTACTGGGAGGTAGTGCCAGACTCTGGCGCACCAGCAGCTGGATTGTGTCATTGAGGCGCACATCATAATCGAAGAGTGTGTGGCCGTCCTCCATCTGTGGGGAAATCCAAAACAGACTGTCTTCCACAAAGGCCTGGCATGGGGCAGGGGTAGATGGGGAATACATGGGCAGCCAAAGCCCTGTCCCAGGCCTAGGCTCTCTCAGCGGACACAGAACACTGTCAGCACCCACAGAGAGCCATGAGCACAAGCAACTCAATGCCTCCATGCTGTGGATGTCCAGGGGGTCCCCCTTCCAGGGGAGACTTACTGAACTAATACTGAGTAGGGTTTAGGGGTTCATCTCAAACTCCTGGTCCTCCTTCCTCCACCTGACAAAGGCTGAGAAAGCAGGCAGAGGCCATTAAGCCAGTTTATGTGTTGCTGAATGGTGTTGCCAGGAGAGGAGCTCCTGGCATTGAGGTGGGTATGTTGGCCAGCACGCTGTAGGGCCCAGGCCCTACAGAGACAGACTAAAGCCTATGTCCCATGGTGTCCAAGGGCAACCAGGGGGACCCACAGCACAGTCCCTAAGAATTTTTTCTGATGCTTTCCTCCAATTTCCCCCATGCTCCTCCTGAGCTAGGGACCCAAGGAGTCATTTGTGGCCCCACAGAAGTCCCTTCCATGTCATATCTCACCATGGGCTCTTTTCCCCTCTGTAGGTCAGAGGCACCTCCCTGTGACAGCCACATACACTGGTAGGAGCTCCCTTAGGGGTGGAGTCACTCAGTGACTGAAGGGGGTCAGTCCCTAACAGGGACCCTATTGTCATATAAAGAACTATTGGGATTGCAGTGAGTTGGATCCCCCAAATCTTAATGGGGAAGGCATGTGAGAGAAAGGCTTGCAGGCCCATGTGGCCCTACTATGGTAGAACTGAGAACAGGCCTGGACTCCTAGTGCACAAACTGTTAGAGAGGGGGACACAATAAGGAATGGGACTGTTTTCTCTTCAGGATTCTGTGCATGCGGGAATAGGAATAGGCTCTGTAGTACTCCACAGGAACAGGACTCAGCAGGAAGAGGATTCTGCGGGAAGAGACTCCCAGACTCTGCGGGAACAGGACTCTGCGGGAACAGACTCCCAGACTCGGCGGGAACAGGACTCTGCGGGAACAGACTCCCAGACTCGGCGGGAACAGGCCTCTGCGGGAACAGACTCCCAGACTGGCGGGAACAGGCCTCTGCGGGAACAGACTCCCAGACTGGCGGGAACAGGCCTCTGCGGGAAGAGACTCCCAGACTCGGCGGGAACAGGCCTCTGCGGGAACAGACTCCCAGACTGGCGGGAACAGGACTCTGCGGGAACAGACTCCCAGACTCCGCGGGAACAGAATCCCAGACTCCGCGGGAACAAGCTCCAGGAGAAAGGGACTCTCTTCAGGAACTCTGAATGCCAGAAAGGGACTCTGAAAGAACTAGCGACTAAGGGAATGAGACAGCTTAGGGGACAATGTGGTCAGAAGTCCATGACCACCCTGAAGACACGCTTACATTGAGTCCAGGACCCATACTCCACCTATCACAAATGTCACCCAACACAGGGACTTTACACCACAGGTCAGATCTGGGGATCCCAAAATGGATAGGGAGCTGGGGAGAAGATACTCGCTGTGCCCAGTGTAGGAAGTCCTTCCACAGATGGACAAACACTGCTATGTGCCATCCACACAGTGGAACACTACTCAGCTATGAGCAGGAACACAGCTAAGGGAACAACCGAGGCCACCTGGCATTCATGTACACACAATGCAAATGCCTAAAACGTTTTTCATATACAAAGCAAAATATGGTAGTTGCTGGGCCCAGGGTTTGGTGGTCAGCACTGGAATGGCCAGGAGTTAGGGCCAACAGAGTGGGTAATGAGACCATATAAGCCTCCGCCCTAGTCCTGTCATCTAGGAACCTACCAGGCTGCCCCATCATGGTCACAGCCCCTGCTCAACACACAGGGCAGGATAAGGCTGGGACCTGCTTAGGACAGACTCACCCTGCAGTTCTAACTGCAACTCCGAACTCACAAGGCCGGTTGGACAGCTTCTGGCTGCTGCTTCTGGAACTATCCAGAAGGGCCCCATGGAAGACAGGTAGAAGCCTGCACTACCATGTGACTAGGTCTGCGAGTAGTGCCCCCATCCATATCCCACTTGCCAAGTGATAGGCTAGGAAACTCAAGCATGTGAGCCCAGGTTTTGGTCACCCTTGGGGCCATCTGTCACAGGGGACAGGACACTCTAAGAGCCTAAAGGTCCAGCTCCCACTCAATGACCTCAATAACTGAGTGCAGCACTTAGTCACACACACCTCCTGCTAATTTCTAAAATTAAACCCATGGTAGGCGCAAGTGTGTACTAGTGTGTGTGCACTAGGCCCTGGACTCCATCCCCAGTGCTACATAAACCAGGTGCTAACATGTGCTGTCAGCCCATCTCAAGAGGAAACAAGTATTCAGGGTTATCCTTGGCTACATAGTGGATTTGACTGCAGCCTGGGCTACATGGGACCCTTCATCAAAGTAAACAAAGGCTAGTGAGACCGCTCACAGCAAGTGAGAGCACTTGCCCTGCAAAGCCTGATCCCTTCTCAATGTTGTCCTCTGACCCCCCCAACACACACACCAAGGTGCAAACACACATAATAGCATCCAAAAACAACAACAACAAGTAACATTTTCAGACAAAACACCCGAAACCCTGAATAGCTGGGGTAACAGGAGACGTTACCTATCTATTCACTCAAAAGATGGCTCTGGCAGCTTTTGTCCACACTACTGAGAGATCTGCTGTGGCTCCTGTGAAGGGGGTAGGAACCTTGCCTTACTTGGCTTGTCACATGATCCCAGCTGGATGGCACCTTTCAAGTTACTCTTGCAAGGTTATGGCTCCGGGGCCACTGCCATGCTGTGTTACCACAACCTGAGACAGGCGTTGGCCCAGGCACTCTGTTCCCGACCCTTTTTTTTTTTATTAGGGAACAAGGTTTCCCGCAGCCCAGACTGACTCTGGCCTCCACAGGTAGAGAAGACTGGCTATGTACTGTAATGGCAGGTTTCCGGTACTGGGGTGGACACCAGGCTCTGTGCACATCAACAAGTGCTGGACTACTCTCAGCATAGCTGAGGTCAATCATCCATGAGACCAGATGATATGAAGAGAGAAAGAAGTATCCTAAGGGCTTCCAGGGTGATGTCTAGAACTGTATTAACAGTGGGGAGCCCTGACATAGAGATACCTGCATTCCCCGTGGGGACCCTCGGCTGAATTTTGGGGCCTCCATCACCAAGCCAGGACCCGCTGAACCCGTAATACATCACCACATGAAATAACAACCAGTCAGGCCATGCATGTTCCTTGAACAGAGAAGCAAGGGACATAGCAGCCATTAAATCCTGCATGTACTGGGTATATTGAAGGCTATTTCCAGGTGTGATTTTAAGATAACAAAAACAGATCTACCAGACACATCTCACTTTGCCCAGAATCCCCTCCCACATACCCAGGACCCTGCTCAGAGACAAGGGGGACAGGACACACCAACTCCCTGACACTGTCCATCTTGCACCTTTTAGCTTTGAAGTTTCAATGAACCCAGGCAGCTGGGCCACAAAAACAAGGAGAAAGCCAGCATGCCACAAACCTTCTAGAACCTTCTGTAAGAAGGACCTACTTGCATGTTTCTGTTGCTGTCAACCACCACAGAAGCAGCCTTTCCCGGGCTCTTTGCCTGTCCCCACCTCCCAGCCCCTTGCTCCCTCCCCCCATGGCCTGCTGTGTCCCCAGGAGCCTGCTGCAGCTGGAGAAGTTGCAAGCTGGGGAACTTGCGTCAGAAACCGGAAGCCACCACCTGCTCCCTGACAAAGCCTACAAAGCTGCCGAATGGAAGGCGGCTAGGAAAAGGATCAGGCAGTAGCTCGGGCTGCGGCTGGGCACCCTTCTAGGCACGCTCAGGAGGCAGAGGCAGGCAGATCTGAGTTCCAGGCCAGCCTGGGCTATGTGAAACCCTGTCTTTCAATAAAAATATAACAACACTGCTCAGGGAGAACCCGGACAAGCATTTCCACCAGTATGAAATGGTCCCAGAAATGTGAGCCCAGTGACTTGAGAGACAGCAAGAGGTGCCAGCGGAAAGCCAAGCAGACAGAGTTGAATCTCTGCAGTGGGTAAGACCACTAAAGTTTGGGTCTTTTCCTACCCAATATAAACTTGGCCAGCTACAGTTCCCAGGAGAGAGACACTGCTAAACCAGTACACTGGGTATGGAATGAGCCGCCATTGCAGGCAATCAAACATGGGGCCTGCCAGCACACAACCCAGCAGCACCAAGAACACCCCACATCTGGGAAAGGGGTCAAAGGGCAGTCACAGTCACACTGCCATCACCTGGGCACAGCCAGTTAAAGAAATGAACCATGGGACCCATCAGACCTGACACCAGAGGGCAGCAGTGCCCTGTCCAAACACAAAGGAGGGTACGGGCCATGGAAATAGGGACTTCAGATCTACTTAGAACCTCCCCCACCCCCACCCCGGGCTGCAGTGCACCCAACTCCAAACCGACCTTTGCAGGCATGTACCCATACCAGAGACCCCAATGCCAGCACATGCTACTCTCCACACAAAACACCAATGAAAGAAGAAAGCCCAGCCAGGTGCCAACAATAAAAAGTCCAAGCGTGGGCAGCTGGGCTGCAAAGAAGGCCATTTTAAAGGCCACAGGGCTGGAGAGATGGAGTGGAGAGGTGCAACTAGGGGGCTGCCCCCCCAAAGGGCCACTAGTTCCATTCTCCCCATAAGCCTAAGCGAATGAAATTTCTAATTAGTGAGTAAAGTAGATCCTCAGGGGTTTGATGTCTCATGGGAGCAAGCTGTGGGCGATCAGGGTAGATTTCAAAAGGAAAACCTGGTCCCCTCTCACTGCTACCGTGTGAAGACTGTTGGAGAAACTTTAATCTGCAACCCCCTTGAGCCCTCTGTTGGCCACTTCAAACTTTTCCCTCTAGACAAATGATTTAGAAGACGACTTTAAAGGATAATTAAAAAGGTAGCAAGCTTTGCAGTGTAGAGACCAGCAGTGGCCGGTGTTGAGGCCTGCCTTTGTTCACCCTCCCCCCAGCATCTGAAGGCACTGAGGAGGGGGGTAAGTGGGGGGGGGCACTCTTGATTGGTGGCCTTGAGAAGCAGGGTGCCTGGAACAAAGCTCAGTGGGCGGATGGAAAGCTTCCTTCCGTACCGGGCCCATCTTACCTGTTTGCCCCTGTAAAAGAGTCTCTGCAGTTGGGGTTCCACATGAAACAGTTCCGCAATCTTCTTCCTCAGCTCCTGCACTTTGGTCAACCTGGACAGAGAGTCCACGGTGTGGGTCTCCTTCCCATCCATGGTTCGAACCTGGATCCACATGGTGCCGATAATGCTACCGGGATACAAAGGGAGAGAGAGACTCGAGTCAGTGTGGCCGGCCAGCAGGCAAGCAAGTGGGGGACCCTCACCCCAGTAGCTTTCTTCACATCTGATTGAGCAAGAAGCAGCTCCCAGGATCAACCTTCTGGGGTCCAGGCCCCTCTACACGACCAGACCGCACCTTGGAGGACCAGGTGGCATAAATTAGGCGCTTAATGTTTTAATAACCAGTGAGTAGAGACACTTGAGCGTGGAACACCAAAGTCAAGACAAGCCACAACTTCAAAGAGAGAGAAGGAAAAAAAAAAAGCAATATCAACGGCGAGAGAAAGGCGCTGGTCAGGCTAAGTGGTCGCTGCTGCTCATTCATTCGTTCACCCATTCATTCATTTATTCATTCCACACAGTCCAAGTCCCAGTAACGGGAACTCCGAAGCGAACCGGAACTTCTCAACTCCCAGGAGGGAAAACTCGGTCACAGAAGGCAGGATCCCCCCACACAACCCATTCTGGACGCCCCCCGGAGTTCCGGGCCGGTGCCCCCCGCGCGCGTGCGCGGACCAGGACCCCCCCCCCCGCCGTGGCCATGGCAACCGGCAGTCCCGGCCGACACCCCCGCGCGCTCGCTCGGGGCCAGAAACTCACCTGGGCCCCACGCACAACTGGCTACTCTGACCTTCCCCCGGGACACAGACCCTGGCCTCTAGGGATGGCGCTTTAAACACTCCCGAGGCCCGGAGCCCACGCCCACACCATCCGCCGCCGACGCCAGGGTCGGACCCCCAGAGCCGCGCCGTTTAAGTTCCGCCCTGCCCGGAGAGCCCACCGCTGATTGGCTGCGCCCGGGTCGCACGCCCCGCCCTCCTCGCACGCGATTGGTCGACACGTACTCGGAGAGGCCAGGGCGCGCGAAACCGGACTCGAGCGCGACAATTGAATCGCGGGGAGCGTCCGCGCGCAGGCGCGGAGCCGCGTGTACTCCCCCCGCCGGACCCCACGCGTTTCCCTCGGACTTAGTGGCACCCGGGAGGGTAAAAAGCCGGGTGCAGTGTGGAGGACGCCCCTCAGGTTGCCCCTCAAAAGACAGAGAAGCACGCATGCGCCATGGCTCTCTGCCCTGCCCGGAGACACGCGCGGGAAACTTTTGCCAAGTTTTGGGGTATAATCGTGTGCTCCGGGCCAGAGATGGGGACCCAGCGTGGCAGATACAATTCTGATTTCCCTTACAGGCGGTGCGGAAGCACGCGTGGGCAATAGCTCTCTATAAATCTCATCCCACGCGCGGGAAAGTTTGCAAAGCACCCCCCCAACTCGGGCCGTCAACGTTGTGCTGCTAGCCAGGAAGAGGGTCCAGGGTGGAAGACCTCGGACCCCCGGAAGCAAGCCCCGCGGCCACGCGTGGGTGCCCGGCCGGCCGTGCCACACTGCGCGCCCAGCCGCTCTGGAACCCACTCACCTCTCGCGGCGGCGATCCGCACTATCCTCTCGCCTGGAGTGCCTGCTCCCGCTCAGGAGCCCTGGAGCTGGGTGGCCGAGTTGAGAGCCGCGTGAGTGGCAGAGGACTTGAGTGAGCCCGGGAGCGCGCGATCCTTCCAGCTGCTAGGTTTTTTTTCCCGCGAAAATTCAGGGCGTTTTTTAGAAGTATGCACAGGCTGCTGTGGGAGAGTCTGCCACCCTAATGGGTGGAGGGGGGGCGGGCTCTTGATTCCTGATTGGCTCGCGCTGTGGCGGGAAGCGAGAAAGAGAGTGGGGGCGTCCCACGACTGGGTATCTTACCCCACCCCCGGCTCCGCCCAGCGGCCCACGGACCTGCCCTGTTCGCTGTTCCCTGTTTATCAAGACCCAGGTTCTTCAGCATGCAAACCACATAGGAATCCCGGAAGGGACTGCGCCCCCAAAGAACCCTGACCTCTGTACAGGCCCATTCCCCCTCGGCTGGACACACTTTGACCTGTTAAATCTATGACCCGAGTCTCTGACCATAGGCCCCATGGGAGCTTGAGGGGTGCCTCCCCTCCAGATACCCTGCACCCCGTATCCTGAGCACCCCCAGGCGCACTGAGCACAGTGAGTAGCATCCATAAGGGTGCTACTAGTGCCCCCACCCATGCTACCCACCAGAAGGGCTCCCCGCCTCCCGCGCCTGGTTTTTCCCGCCTTCTGCAAGTTGTCCAGGCGGGCAGCGCCTCCCTGCCCCCTCTGCCCCGGCCTGCTCCATTCTGACCATTCTTGGCGGGCACTCGGCTCTGGGCATCAGCAGTAACTGATGAACAGAGAGACCAGAGCTTCGGGACCCAACCTCATTCGAGGCACGCCCTCCCCTCCAGTATTTGGGGTCTCTGGCAAAGCAAATTCTGGGAAAGAAGCAATAAGAAAAATAAGTCTAGAGGACGATTCCAGGTACAATCACAAGCCATGAGGTCGGAAGTGACCAGCGGCCACATGGGGGCTGGGATGGAGACACTTCCGCTGGGAAACGCCAAGGACACATGGGATGTGGAGAAGGCTTGGAGTGGGGGGGCCAGAGAAGGCCCCTGGGGTGGGACAAAGAACAGGTAAGACCTCAGAGGCCATGGGAAGGGCTTCATTCTCTTCCTTCTCTACCTTGGTGGTCCTTAGCAGAAAACTTGGAATTTTTGTTTGTTTTTGCTTTTAGGAGAAGGGTCTCACATAGCCCAGGCTAGCCTCCAACTTGCTCTGTAGCCAAAGACGACTTTAACTCTAGAGTCTCCACTTGCCTAGTTCTGGCTAACAGGTGCACTGTCACACTTGGCCCATTTTGGGGGTTCTTACAAAGCTGTTCCTCCAAAGATGTTTCAGGTACCCCCCTGTGACCCTCAACAGTATCCAGGCCCTCAGCTCTAAGATTTTGGGGGAAAGGACCTTCTACAATAAGGTAGACTTTACAAGTATGGCAAAGGATGTCCCAGATTGCATAGCCTGGTGGTACACACCTGGTACCCCAGCACATGGAAAGTGGGGCAGGAGGACCCACTTTCATCTTCAGTTACACGGCAAATTCCAGGCCAACCTAGACTACATGTGACCCTGTCTCAAAATTGCAAACAATAAAATAATTAACATTAAAAACTGGAGCTGGGGTTTAGGTGCCGAACACCTTTAATCCCAGCACTGGGGAGGCAGAGGCAGGCAGATCTCTGTGAGCTCGAGGCCAGCCTGTCCTAAATAGTGAGTTCCAGGACAGCCTCCAAAGCTACAGAGAAACCCTGTCTCAAAAAATCTAAAATAAATAATAAAAATAAAAATTGGGAACACTTTTAATCCCAGCATTCAAGAGACAGAGGCAGGTAGATCTTTATGAGTTGGAGGTCTACAGAGTTAGTTCCAGGACAGCCAGGGCTACACAGAGAAACCCCATCTCAAAAAAACTAAATAATAGTAATAATAATAATCAGGGTATACAAGGTGGCTTCAACAGATACACGGGTACAGGTGCTTGCCACCAAGACCTGAGTTCAATCACTGAACACAGATAGTGAAAGAAAACTTGACTTCCATGACTTTCAACCTTCACATGCATGTGCCCACACACAAATAAAAATATATTTAACTTTTCATTTAAATAAGAAACAGGGGGACATGACATCACTGCCTACAAAAGCAATCATGCAAGGCAAGTCAAGACAGACCACAGACAGTAAACAGGATCTTCCCATGTAGCATCAGGACATCTGACTCAGGCTTCAGTGTCCAGAAACTACACGCCCCAGGCTGACCCCAAACATGGCAATCCTCCTGCCTCACAAGTGCTGGGATTAAAGGCATAAGCCCCCAACCCTTTTGGCTTATTTTATTTCAATTGTCACACAAAGTTGCCCAGGCTAGCCTTGAACTCCTTTGAGCTCCCTGCCATGGCCTCCTGAGTTGATGTGGAAGGCCTGGAGCTCCAGGCCCAGACTGGAGGGTTTTGGTTTTCTATGATATCCGAGGAAGCAAGAGTCAGGACTGGGGGAATGATGATCCCAGAGATGAGGCAGGGGGATCAGTAGTTCAGGGTTATCCTTGGATACAGGAGCTCGAGGCCAGCCTGTCCTAACAGAGAACCTGTTTCCCTTCCCAGAACTCTGGGTGCAGTGATGTCACAGAGGTCACCACAGCTGAGAAGCCCAGGGAGATCTGGGTGAGGGGAAGGATGTGTCTCCCCCCGCCCAACCTCCCATGACTGTGGTGAAGTCCATCGAGGTAGTGCTGCCCAAAGATGCAGTCTACCTGGCCGGCTCGAATATAGACGGGCAGGTGGTCCTCATCCTCAACAGTACCCTAGTGGACCCTGTTGTGAAGGTGGAGCTTGTCGGTAGGGGTTACGTTGAGTGGAACGAAGAAGTCGGAGAGACCCGCGATTATAGCAGAGATGTTATTTGCAATAATAAAGCAGATTACGTACATAAAATAAAGACATTCCCAATAAAAGGTAAGAATGTGACCAGAAGCCTGGGGCAGGAAGGTAAACAAATCTGCTTGTCAATCAACAAACCCTTAGGAGTATCATGACATAGATTAGAGATAGGCAGAGGGAAGTCATGTTAAATAATGACCAGGGTGAAGATATGAATATAAGGGAACCAATGAGGACACAGACATCCAAAGTGAACTCTTGGGAGGTACTCTCTCTATTCAGTCCCACAAATGGCTGTGAGTGGCTCTCTGAGACACCATTCAAGTTAGCTTTCATGAACAAACATCTCTCTCTGGTACCGAGACTCAACGAGACCCAGGAAGGAGTTCTGAAGGTCATATGGGAGGAGGGGAGGACAGAAAACTGAAGACAAAGATTCTCAACCCTGACAACCCAGCTCTGAAGTATCCTGGCAGTCAGGAGCCAAGGAATACCACAAAGTTACACCGCACAAAAAACCTCACACAAGAGATTTATTGGGAGGGGAAAAAAACAGGAGTGTGCGGCCTCTGCTTGAGCAAGAAACATCAGGGAACTGAACAGGAGGCAGGACTTACATAGAGTTTCTTGGGGATGGGGACAGAAATTTCCAGGGTGGGGATTGGTAGGATTTCAAGTCCAGAGCTTGGGCTTTTTACTCTGTAGGTCCAGCTATTGGGGCAGTTAAAGTGTTCTGTGGGTGGAACCTGGCTGTTGGAGGTCCTCTGGGGAGGGGCTTACACCTTACATCACTTCACCCTGACCATCCTAGGAACTTTGTTTCCTTCCTAGACTCTGTTATTGGGTTATTGTGGGTATTCACAGGGTTTCCAAGTTTGGGGTGTTTTGATTTGTTTTGTTTTTGAGACAGGGTCTCACTACTAGCCCTGACTGTCCTGGCACTCTCTCTGTAGACCAGGCTGGCCTTGCACTTAGAGAGATTCTGCTGCCTCTGCCTCCTGAGTGCTGGGATTAAAAGTTTGCTCCATCAGGCCTCAACCTCTCCGAGGAGCAGATGGGGGGGGAGAGAATGGAGGGGAAACTGGGATTGCAATGTAAAAAATAAATTAAAAAAAATTTAGGGCTGGAGAGATGGCTCAGTGGCTAGGAGCACTGATTGCTCTTCCAGAGGTCCTGGGTTCAATTCCCATGGTGGCTCACAACCATCTGCAATGAGATCTGGTGCCCTCTTCTGACATGCAGGCAGACCACTGTATACATAAGTAAATAAAGACAATTTCTTAAAAAAAAATTTTAAGAAAACGGAAGTAATAGATTAAAAAAAAAGTGTGCTCCATCATGCCCTGGTTTTGTTTTTAATATTCACTTTTTATATGCATGAATATTTTGTCTGCGTATCTGTCTGTGCACCATGTGTGTACTGGTGCCCAAGGAGGTCAGAAGAGAGCAACAGATCCCAAGAACTGGAATTACAGCTGGTGTGAACTGCCATGTGGGTGCTGGGAACCGAATCTGGGTCCTCTGTGGGAGCAGCCAGTGCTCTAACTACTGAGTGATGGCCAGCACCTTTTTTTTTTTTTTTAAGAAAGGGATTTACTCTGTGCCACCATGCTAAGTATTGGGAATTCTTCATTGAAAGAGCTAACTTGGGCACAGTAGCACTCTGGAGGCTGAGGCAGGAGGATTGCTGAAAGTTTGGGGCCAGCCTATGGCACAGAGCCAGCCCTGGGTTCCATTCCCAGCACCATGTTACCCAGGTGTGGTAGTGATGCCCTGTCGCCTGGGTACTGAAGAGGAAGGCAGGAGAGGTCAGGAGTGTGGATCATCCTACATAGTGACCTTCAGGCCAGCCAAGCCCATCCTGAAAGACACAGCACCCTATGACTCATGCAGCTATTTAGGCATTTATTGAGCACCTACTGTTTTCCAAATGCATGCTAAGTATTGAGCCTACAACACTGAATACAACAGATAAGGTTTATGATGTCTTGGAAATTGCTCTGGAAGGGTGGCGATAAGAAGGTTTGGAGCTGAACTGGGTGGTGCTGGTGCACGCCTTTAATCCCAGCACTCAGAAGGCAGAGAAGCAGGCAGATCTCTGTGAGTTTGAGACCAGCCTGGTCTACAGAGTGAGTTCCAGGACAGGCTCCAACAGAGAAACCCCCTCTCCAAAAAAAAAAAAAAAAGAAAGAAAGAAAGAAAGAAAGAAAGAAAAGAAAAGGAAGGAAGGAAGGAAGGAAGAGTTTTCACAGAAAAGGAGGCAGGTTCTATCGTCCTCAGCTGTCGATCAACAAACATGGGAGTGTGGTTCAGTGGTTAGGTCCCAGCCCCAGCGCTCCCACCAGACAAGGTTCTGAAAGGTTCTCACGCACGACCTCGGTGTGTTTCACTTACAGATAATTGGTTAAGGGCAGGCAGCCACACCTTTGACTTCCATTTCAACTTACCTCCCAGGCTTCCATCTACCTTCAACAGCAAGATCGGCCACATCTCCTACTTCGTGCAGGCCCTGTGCATGGGCCGGGAGCATATCCTGGCCAAGAAGAGGCTCTACTTGCTGGTCCAAGGGACTTCTGAATTCCGCCATTGGAACCTAATCCAGGTACCCAGGGGATGGAACAGGAAGGATAGGGCTGCCAACCCAGGCTCCTGAGTCATTTCACAACAGGTGGCTCAAGGGGGGCAGTGATAGGGCTTAGTAAGTAAAGGTGATTGTTGCCAAGCTTGATGCCCTAACTTTGATTCCCAGGGCCCATTTGGAGAGAGAAAGAGAGAGCCAACTCCTGCAAGTTGTCCCTGACCTCCCCATGCATGCTGAAGCCTGGGCTCTCCCCCTCAACACACACAAACCTTATATACACACACACACAATAAGTGATCAAAATTTTTAATTAAAAAAGGTAACTCAGGGGCTGGAGAGATGGCTCAGTAGTTAAGAGTGACTGTTCTTCCAGAGGTCCTGAGTTCAATTCCCAGCAACCACATGGTGGCTCACAACCGCCTTGAATGAGATCTGGTGCCCTCTGTTGGTACGCAGACAGAAGACATAATAAATAAAATCTTTAAAAAAAAAAAAAAAAAAAAAAAAGGTAACTCAGGCCGGGCAGTGATGGCACACACCTTTAATCCCAGCACTTGGGAGGCAGAGGCAGAGGCAGACGGATCTCTGTGAATTTGAGAACAGCTTGGTCTACAGAGCTAGTTCCAGGACAGGCTCCAAAGCTACACAGAGAAACACTGTCTCAAAAAATCAAAGAAAAAAAAAAAAAAAAGGTAACTCAGACATTAGGAGCCTAGCAGGTGGGGTGGCTATCAACTCCATAATTTTACAGCCTGGGATATTTGGCCCTGGGACATCTTGCAGGTGAGTGTCTGTTGGGGGCCATTCCAGGAATGCAGTTCATAATGGAGCACCCCACCAGTACCCCCAAACCTCCTAAAAGCCAAGTGAGGGCATTTAAAAGATGGGTCTAGGTGGAAGTGGTTGCCTCATTGGGGAAGCTCCTGGCATGAAGTGTGCAGAGCCAGGGAGGCCCAACACCCAACAGGGCCCAGGCACTCGCTTAGAACAGTCCAGTCCTTCCTCAGTATCCCTGAGAGAACTTTCAGCTTGCCCAGGCTTCAGCACACACAGCCCAGGTGACTAGGGCGAACCTCCTGAGAGAGAGGGGAGGGGCTTTAGTAGAAGCTTGGGCCAGGCTTAGGCTAGTGACAGAGTCCCCATATAGAGGTTGTCACCTTCACAGCAACAGAAGTTTGTAATCCAGCCAACCACAGAGGAGATGCTGGGAGGTTTCAGGGCCTGAGCACCTGCCCCCTGGTTGGTTGCCCTTGGGTGGGTCATGCATGAACCAAAGAAGACTTTTGGAGAACCATGAGAGCAGCAAGTGGAGGGTACAGCCTGTGCAAAGGCTCTGGGACCACGAAGAGCCCAGTGTGAAGGCATGGAGAGAAAGCCCATGTGTGAACCCAGCTTTGTCCTCATTTACAGGAATGGGGTCCTTGAGGCCTGCAGAAGCCCACTTGTGCCCATGAAGACAAAGTTTTCAACACATAGGAAGGGCTCCAAGGGGCTCTCTCAGCCTTGGAGTACCAGGCAGAGAGCAATAGCTGTTGTTGAGAACCCTGGAAAGATACAGGCATCAGAGGTTTGACAGTGGGAGATGATGTCGGAAGGTCAAAGGTTGGCTATACCCTTGACCCTAAGAGGACAGCTTGTGAAACTGACTGTACTTTTTCTTTCTTTTTTACATTTATTTACGATGCTGGAGGGGCTCCCCAGCAAGTGTATGTGCATCAGAGGACAACTTGTCGGAGTCAGTTCTTTTCTTCCACCACGTGGGCTCCTGGAATTGAACTCAGGTCTTCCAGCTTGGTGGCAGACACCTTTGCCCATTGATCCATCTCTGAGCTGCCACCCTACCCCATAGGTTGTGTCGTTCAAATCACAGGTCATGACCTCTGAGAAAGTCTCTCTCGTGAACTGGGTGTAGCAGTGTACTCCTGTTATCCGGCACTTGAAAGATTTAGACAGGAGGATGGCAGTGTGTAAGAGGGGCAACCTCAGCTACCCAGTGAGGCCCTGTCTCAATGGTGGTGACAACCATGATTGTAATAGTGATAATAGGCCAGGCAATGGTCGTATACACCTTTAATCCCAGGCAATGGTCATATACACCTTTAATCCCAGCACTTGGGAGGTAGAGACAGGAGGATCTCTGTGAGTTTGAGGTCAGCCTGGTGTATAGAGCAAGTTCCAAGACAGGCTCCATAGCTACACAGAGACCCTGTATCGAAAAAAACTAGTAATAATAGAAATAAAGCAACATAGTAAATACAGACAAGAAATCATTGTACAAATGCATGGAATATGGCACTAAAGCTGGTATCAACTCAAAAACAATTATACTTTCAAGGGAGCTGAGACATCTGGCTTTCAAGCTGGATGAAATCAATGGAAAAAGCCTCTTAAACACTCCTAGAAGTGCCAGGTGTTGGTGACACATGCCTTTAATCCCAGCACTTGGGAGGCAGAGGCAGACGGATCTCTGTCAGTTCTAGGCCAGCCTGGTCTACAGAGTGAGTTCCAGGACAACCCCCAATGCCACAGAGAAACCCAGTCTCAAAAAACAAAAACAAAAAGGCTCATTCTGTTGTCCAGGCTGTCCCTTCTGTGGCCCAGGCTGGCCTTGAATAAATCCATCTTCCAATCTGAGCCTCCTGGTACTCCAAGGTCCCTTGCTGGAGACACAAGTCTGAGAGACACAAGTCTGGGTCCCAAGTCCCCCACAGCCTGCAGGAGCTCCAGCTATAAGTCCTCAGCAGGTCTATCCTCTTCCCTTATAGAACCCCCTGTTGGTGGAAGTTGAGAAGAAAGTATCCTACAACTGTTGTAGGCAGGGCTGGGTGACCCTGCAGGTGCAGATGGGCAAGAACATCTTCGTGCCAGGCGAGAAGGTGACATTCACGTCGGAGATCCGCAACAACACGGGCAAGTACATCAAGACCGTGGTGTTCGCCCTCTATGCCCATGTGCAGTATGAGGGCTTCACACCCAATGCCGAGCGGCGTCGGCGGGCAGACAGCAGTGAGCTGCTTCGGCAGATGGCCAATGCTCGCATCCCGGCCTTCAACAGCACCAAGGTGGTCAGTGCTTTCACCCTGCCGCTGGTGTTGTCCGTGAGTAGTGGCTCCCAGGAGAACGAGATTATGCAGACCAGCTATGAGCTTGTAGTCACTATCCACCTCCCCTGGTCTTTGACAACTGTCAAAGCCCGTCTACCTATCGTCATCACCAGCACCAGGGAAGACAAGGCCAGCTGCCCCCAGGTGGACGAGTCACTAAACGAGGATTAACTGGTTTGAATGCCCCGACTTTAAATATTAAAAGCGTATTGTAACTCTATGTGAGTTGCTTGTCTGGTGGGCCCAGGACTAGCTGGGCATGTACAATGCCCTGGGCTCTATCCTTGGATACCACATAATCCCGGTGTGATGGCACACACCTGTCATCCCAGTACTCAGATGGGATGGAGGAACAGGAGTTCAAGGCCAGCCTCAGCATTCTTAGCAAGTCCAGGCTAGCCTGGGCTATGTGAGATCCAGTCTGAATGGAACAAAGATGTCTCTAAAGTCTTGGCAGAAAAGCCACTGTGGGCCAAGTTCCCATGGGTTAAGTATCTACCTCTAAACAGAGATCTCCAAGGCCTTAGGCATGGTGATGCACGCCTATCATCCCAGAACTGGGGAGGCTGGGAGATTTAAGTCCAGCCAGCCTGGACTATGTGAGACCTTGTGTCAGTGTTCATGCCATAGCTGCCATGACAACCCAGCTAAGGCTTTCTGGAACATTCTATCCAGCTCTGCAACTTTCACAGGGAGACTCCTTCCCCCTCCGCCCTGAGACTCAGTGACCCACACCACATTTCCTGTGTGGTGACTGATGGCACCCACCATGCCAGGTGGGCCAATGGGAGATGGCAGCTGGGGCCACCCTGCTTCCTGTCCCCCATGGAAGGGCCCCTCATTCTTCCTGGCTTCCAACCCCAAAATAACCCCCCTCCCAGGAACCTAAGCTACTCACACAGCTGCAAGCTCAGGAGGAGCACTGGCTGCAGCTGCCACCCAGGGACTGTCCATACTGCAAGCCCCAACCAACAGTGCTATGATCAGTCTCCCCACCTTCTAGGGCTGGTGGGAGAAGCACTGTTCTTGTCAATTAGAAGCTCTTGACTTCTAAGGGTCCTATGGACCAGAATGCCCCACTCCCAAGTCCAAGGTGACACCTCCATGTTCGCTTATTCAGTTTCAAGGTGGTCACCCGGACAGCAGTCCCCAGTCTCCACCCAGGAACAGAGACAGCAAGAACAGTTTGTCCCCACTGGCATGATAACATGACCAGGATGTCCTGTTTGCTGGCAGTGCTCTGAGTGTCCAGGCAAGCCAGGTCACCTGGGCCAGGCTGCCCTCTCTGGGGACTGGGAGGACTGTGGTCCCCGAAGGATTGGATTACAGGCCCCATAGGGAACAGCCCTTGGGCCAGCCAAGGTATTTACAAAGTGAAGTCTGCCCACTGGCCTGCTTGCTTTTAAGTCACCTCAGGAGCCACCAGGCACCCTGCAGGGTCTGTCTCAGAGCCCAGAGAAACAAGAAACCAAGGAGACTTAGTGGCTACCTCTCAAAGGAGCTGGAGCTGCCAGCATGTGGTGGCCAGAGAAAGGAGACCAGTAGGCCCAAGGGGCCTGGAAGAAGCTAGACCAGCCTGGTGGGCCATGGGTCTCAGAGCTATGCCCCTCCCCCAAGCCGGCCACCACCACTGCCTCTCACAGGAGACAGTGAGCAGCTGGTGCCATGAGGCCAAGGAGGTCGGGGACAGCCAGGGCCTGTGTGTTAAATGTCCCTCAGTTTCCTGTGGTGAGAAGGAAAAAACACTGGCCACATGAGTTGGAGAAGTGGACAGCATCTGGCCATTAGGTTGCTGAATGAAAAGCAAGGACTTGAGGCTGTTAATGTGTCCTTCAATGAGTGGGGACAGGTTGACATCAGGACTCAGCCACTGTAGAGGGAGAGCTCTCTTTTATCTAGGATCTTCGTTTTTCCTGCCTCAAATCTCATGCATCCCAGGCTGGCCTCAAACTCATTTAGCACAGGCTGCCCTTGAACTGACCCTCCTCATCCCCCCCTACCCCTAGCTCCAGGGTGCTGGGGTGACAGGCATGCACCACACCTGGTGGATGTGTTGCTGGGGAAGGAACCCAAGTTTGGTGTGTACTGATTAAGCAGTCTGTCCCAGCCCCTAATTTCTTCTAAAATTAAAAGTTGCCAGAGTGGTTGCATATGCCTCTCATTCCAACACTGGGAGACTGAGGCAGGGGGATGGCCTCAGTGAGACAAAGTAAAAGTTCCTTGGAGGCCAGCAAGATGGATCAGTGAGGAAGGGAGCTTGCTGCCAGTTCTGAAGATCTGAGTTCAATCCCCAGGCACCATGTGGTAGAGAGACATGACGCCTGAGTGCTCTTCTTGTCTGACCTCAATTTTTAAATATTTCTTGAATTAACTCTAGCAATTATTGTTTTATTTGTTTTTGAGACAGATTCACTATGTAGCTCTGACTGTTCCCCTAAAGTCTTTTTTTTTGGGGGGGGAGGGGTTCAAACAGGTTTATGTGTAGCTTTTGGATCCTGTCCTGGAACTGGCTCTGTAGACCAGGCTGGCCTCGAAATCACAGAGATCCGCCTACCTCTGCCTCCTGAGTGCTGCGATTATAGGTGTGTGCCACCACCGCTCAACCCTCCTAAGTCTTAATGCTATCCTGCCAGCCTGTCATCGCACTGGACTGAGTGCTACCAAGCCAAGAGGGTCCAGACTATGTCCCCAGGGCTACCCTGCAGAACCTTGGTATACAGTAGGTGTTGAATGCCTATATACACAGCCAATGAACCACAGGCCAGGCCCAGAGTTAATGGTACATGCCTGCTAAGTCACAGAGGAAAGGGACACCCTCGCTGGCACAGGGGGAAGTGCATCATCGGGGTGGAGGCCACAGAGGGAAGGGCGCCATGCCATGAAGGCACAGAGCGAAGGGGCGCTGTGTGGGTCAGGGCGTCACCAGCGGCAGCGTGCCCCATCCGTCTTCCGCCCCTGTGAAGGCATCACTGTTCAGTGGAAACAGGAAGAAGAGGAATTCAGTCATCAAGGCAACCCAGAAAAAGGAGGTCCGGGGAAGAAGTCAGGAAAGATTGGAGGTACCTCAGTAAAGGTGGGTCCTCCCCAGGTTGGGCTCACGTTGGCGCATGAGCAGTTGCAAGCGCCTATGCACATTTCCCCCCCACTGGAGACCTGAGGGATTGGGGAGCAGCACATAGGGTCACCCTGAGGCCGTCTGAGGTTAACCCCTTGGCTTACAGACAACGGGAGAAAGATTTCAGGAAGGCGGGCAGCCTCAGGGACTGCTTGATACAGGAGTCCAGGAACCACGGTGGCCAGCCATCTCCTGGGCCTCAGCGCCCACCTCGCCCACCAGAAGGCCTCGGCACGGTGAGCGCCTCAGGCTGGCTGAGAGAGCAAGCTTTCATTTAGGGCCCTATCGAGGTTGTGTATACTCCTGGCTATTGATTCCCAGAGTTCGGATGGAGACTATCACTTGGCGTATCTGAAGATGTCGCAGCTATCCCTGGATCCACAACCTTCTTTGAAACATGGAAACATGAAGGATGCCAGGATCCCCTAAACTCTCAGGAAAGGACGTTAGACAGGCTTTCCTTCCCCCTTCCATAAAAGACCAGAACTTTAGGTCTTTTGAGGACTCAACTAACAGGCAACCTGGTCTGGGGCTCCTGAGAAAGGTGGGTAAGTGGGCGGGACTAAGTCACAGGGCCCTCTTATTGGTCCTCTGTCCCGTCACTCTCAAGCTCCTCCCCCACGGGATCCACAGGGCCGCCCCGCCCCTCCAGGGCAGATCCGAACTGACTTTGGGAGGGCTCGGTTTCCCTGCCTCGACAACCTGAGGACTCTGGTGAGAGTTGGGGGGCCCAGGGTCGATCTTGGGGCTCCCCTGGGGAGGAGGGAGACACGAGGCTTTCCTGGGAGGGTCAGAGGCTCCCAAATCTCTGCACGCTAGGAAATTCCACTTTTATAGGAGAGTAACTTTTGCCGGAGGCTGCAACTGTTGCAGCACTTGCAACTCTTGCTTGGCCTGGCCACCCTGGGACTTTGGAGGTGGGGAATGAGTTCCTGAGTGTCAAGGAAGGTGGCTTCTACCGTCCTGGGTCTCCAGAGTTAAGAGTTGTGCTCAAACGCACGTCCCACGCTTCCTGGCCTGCAACTCCACCTTCCTTTCCCGGTACCGAGTCTCCTGTCCTTCAGAGTAATCAATCAATCCTGCTGCTTCGGTTGTAAATAGTTTTACCAGCCCAGCACTGGTCCCGACCTAGAGCGGGTGTAGGGTGGGGAGTGTAGGGGGAGGGACCCTTGCATAAAGCCAGGCTTGTTCCACCCTGGGCCTGGTGCAGCCCTCGCTTGGAATCTCTGATTCAGTCTTTTGTTTCTGTTTTGGTAATTGGTTTTGGAAATGGGCCTGTTCTGTAAACTAGGATGGCCTGGAACTTGCCATCCCCCTGCCTCCACCAGTAATGCTGAGATGACAGCATTGTCACTAAACCAGGCAGAAAGACTTCCTTGACCACTTCAAAGTCCTGGCTACACGCAGCAGTCTTTGACCCTGGGGGCTTCTCTGGCTTTCTCAGCAGAGAAAGTAATCTTGTGGGCGGGGTGTGAGAGGGTCGGTCAGTTCCTGGCAGCTGGAGCCAGCTCTACAGAGGTCACAGACCCCCAAGAACTAAGAAAGTGCTTATCTACAGTGGCCACCCTTTGCTTGGGGTGGGGGGCTCCAGGAGTGTCTGACTGACTTCAAAGGGGTCAATTAGGCTTTGCTGCCCACCAGGTAAGGCGACAGTAACCTGGCTTAAGTGGTGATCACAAGACTTGAAGCATGACCCTCATCACCTGACTGCTCTGTTGGGAAACCTTTATCACAAACCGGAAGTTGCAGCCTTCACTATCAGCAGTTAGGCTGCGGTATGCCAGACCGGTTTATTGAGCATCTGACAGACGCCACCATCCAATCCACCAGAGAGTCTGAGCTATAGATAATGGCAAGCAAGCTTCCCAAGGAGTTGAGCCCTCTGAGCTCCTTCCAGGGGTCTCCAGAGTCAGGATCAGGGGCTAGTGAGTTGGCAGAGATCGATACCTGAGTTTGACCTCCAAAATTCATGGTGGAATGAGAAAAACTACCCCTACAGGTTATCTTGTGACTTCCATATAGGCACACAATGGCAAGCATACACTAACATAGACACATGATAAACAATAAATAAAATGTAGAAAATGAAACAGAAAGAGGGCTGGGGGTGTCGCTCAGTGGTCAGCGCTTACCTAACATGTGATAAGACCCCAGGGAACCACCTCAAACATTGTGTATACACACACACTCCAAAACAGAATCTGTGTTCTGGAGTTACTGGGTTCAGACCTGTCACATCAAAATTTTCTGGGGCACCAGGGTCTGAATTAGGGGCAACCTTTAGACTCAGTGTGGATATGAGTCAATGGTGCTGGTGGAGACAGCATGGCCTATCCTGATTCTGCTTTCAATGAGCTGAGACTCGAGTTTCCCTCTGATGTGGTCTCATTGGTTCAAAACTATTTTTTGAGACAAGGTCTTATGTAGCCCAGACTGTCCTAGAATTAATTCATGATATAGTTGAGGATGACCTTGAAGTCCTGACCTTCCTCCTAAGTGCTGGGGTGACAGGTGTGTGCCACCACTCCTGGTTTGTGTGGTTTTGGTAGCATCACTGGGGTATGCCAGCTCTGCCCACTAACCCCAGCCCCTGGTTTTTGAATAGGATTACTTACCTGGCCTAAAATTCAGGGACCCGGCCCGGTGTTGGTGGTGCACACCTTTAATCCCAACACTCGGGAGGCAGAGGCAGGCAGATCTCTGAGTTTGAAGCCAGCCTGGTCTCCAGAGCAAGTGGAGAAGCTACACAGAGAAACCCTGTCTTGAAAAACAAATAATAATAATAATAAAAATCAGGGACCCACCTTCTACCCCCATCCTCTATCTGAAACCTGTCCTTAGTCTCCCCATTTTCCCAGATCTTCTAACATCTATGTGAAGATAAAATCAGGCCGGAGAGCTGACTCAGTGGTTAGGGCGATCACTGCTCCTTCAGGGGATCCAGGTTCGGTTACCAGCATGCACTCAGGTGCCTCATACCACCTAACTCCAGTCCCAGGGGACCTGACACCCTCTCCTGCACTCTGGCTACTGCATGCACATAAAACCAAAATATAAATATAAGATTTATTTATTTATTTAGAGACAGGGGGTTTAACTCTGCAGACCAGGTTGGCCTGGGACTCACAGAAATCTGCCTGCCAGTGCTCCCGAGTGCTGGAATTAAAAAGACCTGGGAACCCTGTCACAACCATCAGGAGTTAGGAGTTCTAAAGTTAGAGGTTGGGGGTGTGGTGAGGGTGGAGCACCCCTCCTCCCCCTGTGCAGGGCTGGGGGAGTGGTCAAGGGTGCAGCTTTGCTGAGTGCCTGGGGCAGTGGCTTGGCTCTCCAGCACCAAAAGGGTCAGGGGTTGGGAAGGAGCTGTGGTGAGCTAGGCTCCACTTTGGACCTTCTGAATCAGTGACAGGGCTCTGAGAGAGCTGAAGGTTCATAGATCAACCCTGCTTCCTGTGTTCATGGAGCAGGCTGTCATTTGACTCTCTTTTGCTTGAAGCACCTGCTGCTGAAACCATGTCTAGCAATGGGACAGATGCTCCTGCTGAAGCCCAGGCTGCTGTGGAAGAACCTGTCCCACAGGTGAGGGGCCTGAGTTGCAGGGAGCCCTGCAACTTCTGAGAGTTCTCTGTGGCAGACTGCTGGGGTCTGGGAGGGGCAGCCAGGAGAGAAGTCTGGAGGTCTGCCTCCTTCCTTCCTTCATTTTCTTTTTTTTTTTCTTTTAGCTTGAGACAGGGTCTCACTATGTAGCCCAGGCTATCATGGAACTTCCAGAGATTGCCCCTACCTCTGCCTTCTGAATGCTGGGGATTAGACACCTATGCCTAACCCTTCATCCTTTGTCTCCTTTCAATACAGGGTCTCATGTAGCACAGGCTAGCCTCAAACTCACTATATGGCCAAGGATGATTTTGAATTCCTTTTACATGCTTCTCTGCCTCCCATCTCTCTGTCTCTCCCCAACTCTCTTTCCCCATCTCTCTGTGTCTCTGAGACTGTCGTTTAACCCAGGATGACCTCCAATTCACAATGTAGCCCAGGATACCACAGTCATAATAGAACCCTTGAGGTTCCGGTCTATGCTGAATGACATCATGTGCCATGGCCCCCAAGTTTCTAGGGTTGGGGATGGAACATAGGGCTCCAGCAGCACAATGTGATCCACAAGGAGGGATGCCAACAAGGCAGTCCGATAAGATAAGTCTTATAAAATATATAGATTTATGATAATTAAGACTGAGCTAACAGATGAGAATCCTAGTCATTGGCCAAGCAGCATTGTACCTAATACAAGTTTCTGTGTATTCATTTGGGCCTAACTCGGGCGGGCGGCTGGCGTAAAGCTCACACGTGGCGCTTGCGCTCAGGACTTTTGGCGGAAAGATTTATTGTAACATAGGGCCTGTTATGTGGCACACCAGTGCACTAACAAAAATGGGGTTCCGCCGGGCGTTGGTGGCGCATGCATTTAATCCCAACACTGGGGAGGCAGAGGCAGGCAGATCTCTGTGAGTTCGAGACCAGCCTGGTCTCTAGAGCGAGTTCCAGGAGAGACTCCAAAGCTACACAGAGAAACTCTGTCTTGAAAAATCAAAAAAAAAAAAAAAAAAAAGAAAGAAAGAAAGAAAGAAAACAAAAGAAATGGGGTTCCTTTGTCATGGCACTGCCTGAGTCTGTCCTGGGTGGCCAGTCTGATGCTCAAACAAGTAAGCCACCAGAAGCACGTGATGGAACCTTCAGGTTCCTGCCTTGTGCAGTTGTTTTTACTAGGCATGATGGAGCCCTGCTGGCCTGCTCCCCCAAAATGAGAGCAGGCCTGTGGGCGTCCCGAGCTCCTAGCCCAGTCTCCTGCCCTCAGCCCAGCGTGGTGGACCGCATGGCCAGCCTGCCTCTCATCAGCTCCACGTGTGAGATGGTGAGCGCAGCATACACCTCCACCAAGGACCGATACCCCCATGTGAGGACCGTGTGTGATGTGGCTGAGAAAGGCGTCAAGACCCTCACTGCGGCTGCGGTCAGTGGGGCACAGCCCATCTTGTCCAAGCTGGAGCCCCAGAGTGAGTTGAGGACCCCAGGGTGTGGAGAATGCTTCTCATGGCCATTTTTGGAGGGGGGTGACTCCTCAGTTTCTCTGAAACTGGCTCTAGGTGGCTCTCCCCACCTCTGAAGGGCACTTACAGTGGGTGTGTTTTCTCTTGTGCCCTGCAGTTGCTTCGGCCAGCGAGTACGCGCACCGAGGGCTGGACAGATTGCAGGAGAGCCTGCCCATCCTCCAACAGCCGACTGAGAAGGTCAGTGCTAGGTCAATTGACTCTGTCTTGAGGCCCTGCCTGGACCCTCCAAGTCCATGCTTTATATTCAACACGCAGATGACAGTCCTTACTGTTCCCACCCACATTGGGCAGAAAGGTCTTGAAGTTTGGCCACATCCAGTCAGAATACCATCTGGATCCCACTGAACCCAGAGCAAAGGGCACTCAGTATCATCTGTCCTCTCAAGCACCATGCACCATTTGATGGGGGTACACACCTTTAGAAACAGTTGTAAGCCTTTAGGAAGGAACCTAAACCCAAGAAGGCGGGGGACAAGGCTACAGCAGATGCAGCCATTAGAGCCTGCCCCAGGACCTTTGATGAACTGGTTTTTTGGTTTGGTTTTTGGTTTTTCTTTTTTTTAAGATTTTGTTTATTTTTATTATGTATACAACATTCTGCTTCCATGTATATCTGCACACCAGAAGAGGGCACCAGATCTCATAACGGATGGTTGTGAGCCACCATGTGGTTGCTGGGAATTGAACTCAGGACCTCTGGAAGAGCAGCAGTGCTCTTAACCTCTGAGCCATCTCTCCAGCCCATTTAAACTTTTTTTTTTTTTTTTTTTTTTGAGGCAGGTTTCTCTGTGGCTTTGGAGACTGTCTTGGAACTAGCTCTTGTTTCTGGAACTCACAGAGATCTGCCTGCCTCTGTCCTGAGTGCTGGGATTAAAGTGTGCCACCAACACCGCCTTTTTTTTTTTTTTTTTTTTTTTTTTAAGATTTTTGATTTTTGGTTTTTCAAGACAGGGTTTCTCTGTGACTTTTTGGAGGCTGTCCTAGAACTAGCTCTTGTAGCTCAGACTGGTCTCGAAATCACGGAGATCCACCTGCCTCTGCTTCCCAGGATTAAAGGTGTGCGCCACCAACGCTCGCCTGATGAGCTGTTCTTAGCTGAAACAGAAACTCAGCTCTCTGATCCCCAGAGCATCCATTAACCAAATCCAAATGAGTGAGATTTTTTGTGTGTTGTTTTTTGGTTTTTGTTTTTGTTTGTTCTTTCAAGACAGGGTTTCTCTGTGTAGCTTTGGAGCCTGTCCTGTCCCTCACGCTGAAAACCAGACTGGTCTTGAACTCACAGAGATCCGCCTGCCTCTGCCTCTGAGTGCTGGCATCAAAGGTGTGTGCCACCATCACCAGGCAACAGGGTCTTTCTTAGATAGCCCAAGCTGACTTGAATGTTCTGTGTACTCACTGACCATGCCCCTTGCCCCTCACTGGGGGATTCTAGGCAGGTGCTCCAGCTAGCCCCCATTCCTGTCTGGCCTCTGAATCAAGTACTGCATAGCCACTTTCCGAAGGGGACACATTTCGTTCTCGTTCTTGTGGGCTGGTCCCCTCCTCATATGCCATGTCCAGGAATAGTGTCAACCCCAGAACAGGTCTTCACTTCTGCACAGAAGTGCACATCTGGCCCCACATCTGGCTGTAGTCACAGCTGGAGACCTCCCAGCAGTCCTCTCTCTATCATTGCCAGCACTTTTTTCTCCGGACACAGATCTGCTTAGAGGTATCCTTCACAGTGCTCCCTTCCATTATTGAAGGGAGCACTTCAGGGTTAGAGTCTCCTGATTCATGCCACAGAGACAGTACTGTGGCTCTGGACTTTGCATTTGGGAGAGGCTGAGCTGTATTTCATGTTCTGGGTGATGGGGAGGTCATTTTACCTTTGAGCCACATGGGACCAGCTGGTGGCCAACCTGATCCTAGTACATAAGCTGCAGCTACACAGTGAGTTTTGGGTTGGAGCAGCCTGGGATATCCTATGTCAAGAATAAATAGGGCTGCCGGGCATTGGTGGCGCACGCCTTTAATCCCAGCACTTGGGAGGCAGAGGCAGGCGGATCTCTGTGATTTCGAGGCCAGCCTGGTCTACAAGAGAAACGCTGTCTTGAAAGACCAAAATAAATAAATAAATAAATAAATAAATAAATAAATAAAGAAGAAGCAGAAGAAGGAGGAGGAGGAGGAGGAGGAGAAGGAGGAGGAGGAGGAGGAAGAAGAAATAGGGCCAAAAAATTTTAAAAAAAAAAGGGGGGCCAAGATAGTTCAGTGAGTAAAGGTGACCTCACCCAAGCCTGAGGACCCGAGTTCTAGCCCCAGGACCCACAGATGGGAGAGAACTGAGTCCTACATGTTGCTGTGGCACACACACAAATGTAAAACGAAATTTAAGGTACTTATTAATTAAGAGACTAGAGGAATGGCTCAGTGATTGAGTGTTTGTTGTTCTTCCATAGGGCCTGAGTTCAGTTCCCATTACCCAGATAGCTCACAACTGCTGTGACTCCAGCTGGCCTCCGAGGGCACGTGCACAACAGAGAACATACACCTATATAGATGTACAACTTAAATAAAAGTAATATAAATCTTTTTAAAAATTTTAACAAATTGGGAAGGATATAGGTTCAGCCAGGATCACCTTCAAATAAAAAGCAAAGACACAGAGAGGTTGAGTGACTTGCCTGAGTCCACACAGCTTGGTGTGGTTTGAATTTGGAACAATACTGTGCTTTGAAGTCTTTTTTGAGATAGTAGCCTTGGCTGACCTGGAGTTCACTGTGTCGACCAAGCTGGAATCCAATTCACAGAAATCCACCTGCCTCCCCAGTGCCACATTGCCCCAGGTATGAAGTCTTAACCACACAGGGGCTTGAACGACCCCTCTCTGGCTGACATGTCCTGTCCTGCAGGTAGCCTTGGCTGACCTGGAGTTCACTGTGTCGACCAAGCTGGAATCCAATTCACAGAAATCCACCTGCCTCCCCAGTGCCACATTGCCCCAGCTATGAAGTCTTAACCACACAGGGGCTTGAATGACCCCTCTCTGGCTGACATGTCCTGTCCTGCAGGTTCTAGCAGACACTAAGGAACTGGTGTCATCTACAGTATCTGGAGCCAAAGAAATAGTATCCAGCTCAGTGACCAGTGCAAAGGACACAGTGGCCACCCGGGTAACCGGGGCAGTGGATGTGACTCGGGGGGCTGTGCAGAGCACCATGGACATGACAAAGTCAGCAGTGACCAGCGGTGTCCAGTCGGTCCTGGGCTCCCGAGTGGGACAAATGGTGATTGGTGGAGTGGACTCAATGCTGGTAAAATCAGAGGCCTGGGCGGACAACCGCCTGCCCCTGACGGATGCAGAGCTGGGTGAGTATCCTCAGGCCTCAGTGCCTACGCTTGGTCCTCCCCACAACTGCCACCCTCCTCTGCCCACAGCCCTCCAGGTCCCCTGGCGGATTCTGTCCATCCACCATGTAGGTTCCAGGAATCAAACTAAGTTAGGCTTGACAAAAAGCTTTTACCTACTGAGCTATTTCTTGGTTCAAGGATGATCCCCTTGTCTCCAACTCCCAAGTACTGGGTTAGACAGGTGCTTCCTGGCTTCCTTAGTGGTCTTGGTTCCTCCTTGGCTGTCCAGGAGCCTGCAGCTCCATGGGTTTTGACTGGCACATAGCCATGTAAAGCCAGAGCAGCATTCACTCCCAGCGAACAGTGACCCTCTGTGGGGGAGACCTATCCCCAGTACAGACACCAGCCTGTCAGAGGGTGGGGTGCAATGTATGAACAGGAACCAGAGGCTCTGTGGAGGCTGCTCCTGTCTGAGCAGCCTTGGTTTTAACAACTGCCCTTGCAGATGCATACCTGATGAGGACATGTGTCCTATAGGACCCAGGTGGCTTGTGGGTAACGCCAGGTAGGGAATAGTAGATACTTGTGGGAGCTAGTTTTGTAACCCAAGCAAAGTGTCACCCCAGTACTTGGGAGGCTGAGGCAGGAAGATGGAGAATTTCTAGGCCAGCATGGGCTACATAGCACGACCCTGTCTCAAATATAGAATTAGCTTCAATCTGGGGCTGTGGGTAGAGCATTCACCTAGCACACACAGGGCCCTGGGTTCCATCCCCAGCACAACATAGCCAAGCATGGTGGCACAGACCAGTAGACCCAGCACTCAGGAGGTGGAGACCAGCCTGAGTCTTTTCCCACCCTTTCCAGTTCAGACCAATTGAACTGCCTGTCTTCCAGGGACACAAAGCCTGACCCTCCCTGTGTCATGCTACTCTCTGCCCATGGCTTCCTGTCCTTGCCTTGGCTAAAAGCACCAGGCTGCTTTCACTTCCCTGGGTGCAGCCCCCAGCTTCCAAGAGAACTGCTATAAACCATCTGGCCTGGACAAAATGTAACCATTTTCTTTTGAAAAATCTACTGTGTAAGGGGAAATGAGAAGGGGATTTTTTTTTTTCAGAATATAGGATTTTGCCTAGTGTGAGTACACACACCTTTAATCCCAGCACTTTCCAGGCAGAGGCAGGTGTATGTCTATGAGTTTGATGAGATGTCTCAAAAAACAAACAAAACCCACAAAGGCCTTTGAGTGCCTGTGCTAAGGCCACAGGTTGGCCTCTGTCTGCCCAAGGCCATTCTTCCCGTTGTTTTTTACAGGGTGTCAGTGACCTGGGGCTCACAGATTTGGCTAGGCTGGCTGTCCGGAGGAGCCCTGGGGGTCCATCCTCCCGTCTCCTTCTCTGTGGCAGGCTTTCTTGGACCAACAGCCCCCAAGCCATAACATGGAAGCTTATTATTAATTATGAATTCTCAGCCTTAGTTTAGGCTTGTCCCACTGGATCTTATAACTTATATTAACCTGTTTCTGTTCATCTACATTTTGCCTTGGGGCTTTTTACCTTTTTTTCATTCTGTAAGTCTACTTTCCTGCTTCTCTGTGTCTGCTGGCTGTCCCAGCACATCTCCCTCTCTTTCTCTGACATTTCTCTCTTGAGCCTAGATTCCTCCTCCTCCTTATTCTCTCTGCCTGCCAGCCCGGCCTGTCCCTCTACTGCCTAGCAGTTGGCTTTTCAGCTTTGTATTACACCAGTCAGGTGCCTTAGGCAGGCAAGGTGAAACAGCAGCACATCTTTACATAGTTAAACAATTTTCTTCAACACAAACAAATGCAACACATTTCTACATAGCTAAACAAATATTCTATTCCACAATACTCCTCCCTGGTGCTGGGCTTAAAAGCTTGTGCTTTTCAATTTTTTAAAAATATATTTCACTTTAATCATATGAAGTATGCCTGTGCTAAGTGTATTTCAAGTGTCTAGAGCACAACTTCCACGGATTGAACTTGGTTTCTCAGGCTTGGCAGCACGCATCTTGGCCTGCTCAGCCATCTTGCTGGCCAAGTCCTGGGAATGAACTTTGTTTTGCTTTTTATTCTGAGATGGGGGCTCCTGTAGCTTGGGTTGCCAGAGACCTGCAAGCCTCCTGCCTCGGGTTCTCAACCCTCGACACAGGGCATGCACCAGGCAGTGTGAGCTTGAGCATTCTCCCCCTCTGTGCCCACAGCCCTGATTGCCACATCCCCAGAGGGCTCAGACCTGGCCTCACTGCAGCAGCAGAGACAAGAAAGGAACTACTTCGTCCGGCTGGGCTCGCTGTCAGAACGGCTGCGCAACCACGCCTATGAACATTCACTGGGCAAGCTGCGCAGCGCTAGGCAGAATGCCCATGAGGCACTGCAGCAGCTCACGCATGCACTCAGCCTGGTGAGAGTCGGGGTGTGACCAAGGCTGGGGCCACCTTCCTATCTTACCTCATAGCAGGTGGGCTGGGCTAGTTCCCCTGGGCTGGCTTCATACACCATAGTGTATGAGTCAGCTCAGGCTGTGTAGCAAAGTACACAATCTGTGCAGCTGAACCAGACACATTCATTGTACAACCTTGTGAGAGGAGTTGCAGGCTTTGATAGTGAACCCAGTGTCATTATCTAGACGGTTCCAGGGTGTGTGGGGCAGGGCACAGGCTTTCTCTACTTTCCTGGCAGCTAGGGATGCTGGTCGCTGGGTCCCGAGATCAGCTAAGGCACTCTTCTGTCATATTCCCTGTGAAACTGACTGACGGTGGTTGCTGGTGGAGCAGGGTCCATCCTCAGCATTGCCCAAGGGCAGAAGCAAAGGTGTGGGACTCCTTGGCAGAGCCTTTCATCCAGGCAGAGGCCAGCCTGGTCTACATAGTGAATTCCAGGCTAGCTAGAAAAGAAAAAAAAATGTAAATGAAGAATATCCCCGTTCCTGTTGTCCCCAACTGGCTGGAGCCCAACATCTGGGACAGAGGAGTGCTCCCTTTGACACAACCCCCACCCTTTTCTCTGGACCGCAGATGGAATCGGTGAAACAGGGCATGGACCAGAGGCTGGGGGAGGGGCAGGAGAAGCTACACCACATGTGGCTCAGCTGGAACCAGAAGAAGCCCCAAGATGCAGAAAAGGATGCAGCTAAACCAGAGGTACCTGCTGGGCACCGGGATCCCTGTGTCCGTCTGCATACCCTGCTCTGTGCACTCTGTGCTTCCTGTCCCAGGGGTGACCACAGAATCCAGGCTTTACATGATTCTGTTTTGGCTTTTTTTCTATCTTGGTTTCTCAAGGACCTCACTATGTAGCAGTGGCTGTCCTGGAACTCTCTCTCTAGCCCAGGTTGGTCTGGAACTCAGAGAGATCCACCTGCCTCTGCCTCCCAAGTGCTGAGATTAAAGGCGTGGACCACCACCACCTGGCATTTTTGGCTTTGGTTTTTAATTTTTGTATTTTTAAAATTGCTATGGAGGGTTGTTTGGTTTTGTTTTGAGATCACAGCTGTATGGCCATCACATCTGGTCTCTTAGTGTCCACATTGTGGTTTGATTTGGGGTTTGTATTTTTGTTGTTTTTTTCTTTTTTTCTTTTTTGAGACAGGGTTTCTCTGTATTGCTTTGGAGCCTGTCCTGGAATTGGCTCTGTAGACCAGGTTGGCCTCGAACTCAGAGAGATCCGCCTGCCTGGGATTAAAGGCGTGAATCAATCACTGCCCAGCTGCTTTTTAATTTTTTTCTGTTTGGCTTCTGTCCCCTCCTAGTAGCTTTTGTGTTCGACGATGAGTCTAGATTCTAGGCATCTTCCAGTGTCTCCCTGGTTATAGGAGCCTGAGGGGAGTCCCTGATGCTGGGCTGTCCCCCTGCTGGCCCTCACCCCATCCCCACTCTCTCCTTCCAGCAGGTGGAGGCCCGGGCACTCAGCATGTTGAGGGACATCACCCAGCAGCTGCAAAGCACGTGTGTGGCCCTGGGGGCCAGCATCCAGGGCCTGCCTGGCCACATCAGGGAGCAGGCCCAGCAGGCCCGCAGCCAGGTTGAGGATCTTCAGGCCACCTTCTCTGGCATCCATTCCTTCCAGGACCTCACAGCAGGTGTTCTTGCCCAGACTCGAGAGCGCATAGCCAGAGCCCGGGAGGCCCTCGACCACACTGTGGAGTACGTGGCCCAGAACACTCCAGTCACATGGCTGGTGGGCCCCTTTGCTCCTGGAATCACTGAGAAACCCCTGGAAGAGGAGAAGCAGGGATAGGGGTCAGGGCCCGCAGCTGGCTCCAGTCAGCTTTTCCCAAAAGTCCTGTTGCACACCAAGTCCTCACCTACCCTGAGTCTGAAGAAGTATTTAACCTCTTCCCATCAGTCTTTTAAAGCAAAAAAAAAAAAAAAAAAAAAAAAAAAAAATTCTAGAATGTTACTGGAAAATTTTTTCTAGAATGTTCTAGAAAAATTTTTTCCCTAAAAAAAAAAAAATCAGGATAACTAGTAGTGATGGCACATGCCTGTCATCCTATGCCAGCACTGTGACAGTAGAAACTGGAAGATCTAGAATTCAAAGCCAGCTGGGCAGTGGTGGTGCATGCCTTTAATCCCAGCACTCAGGAGGCAGAGGCAGGCAGATCTCTTGAGTTCAAGATCAGCCTGGTCTACAAGAGCTAGCTCCAGTACAGACTCCAAAACTACAAAGAGAAACCCTGCCTCAGGAAAAAAAAAGAAAGAAAGAAAGAAAGAAAGAAAGAAAGAAAGAAAGAAAGAAAGAAAGAATTCAAAGCCAGATGCTGCATAGCAAACTCAGTTATAGCCTAAGCTAGGTAAGACCTTGTCTTGACAGACATCAGGTCATGGTGATACTGCATTCTGGTCCCTTTACTATGTCATGACCTACAATAGCAAGCGCTTTCCTAACAGACCCTGATACCTGATCCAAGAAGCCCGCCTCCATGACAGGGTGGACAGCAGGGATGTGAAAATCATTTCAGATGAGAAAGTGGCTGAAGGCTGAGTGTCCAGTGTTCCTCAAACCCTGGGGTTCAGTATTGCTTTAATAAATTTTACATGCATCAGAGACCAGGCAGATGGTGTGTTTGTTCCTTTCCCAGCCATGGATCCACCCTGGCAGAGGACCAGGAGGGACCTGCTGCCCATTTCCCTTCCCTGCACATTCTGTGAGGTGAAGAGGAGGTCAGTGCAGCAGACTGAACACCACCTGCCAAGCACGTCCATGTCTGATCTCCTTGACCTAGAGACCAGAGGATTAGGAGTTCAAGTTCACCCTTGGCTACGAAGTTAGTTTGAAGCTGGCCTGGGCTACAGGAGACCCTGGCTCAAAATAGCAAAACTCGGGAGCAGGAGAGATGGTCCAATGGTAATGTGCTTGAGTGTGACCAAAAAAGATACCTGATGCCAATCCCTGACTTCCACAAACTTGTCTTATACATAAGGAAAACACGGGCCATTCTAATACCAACTCTAATATCCAGAGCTGTGGAGACATCATGGTCAGTGACATGAGCCAGATACTCTTGCCTAGAATCCCCCACTGAGGGCTTGGGGGTGGGGGTCAAGGATGGAGCCCCACCTAGAATTCCCCAGTGAGGGGCTGGGGGTGTGGTCAGGGTGCAGCTCCCCCTCTCCCACCTAGAATCTCCCAATTGGGGTGGATGGCTCATTTACACAAACCACTTCCCAATCAGTGTCCCCTATAAATCGCTTCTGTTTTTCTGTTTTCACAATTTAGTTTCATCAGTTTTAAAACATGCCTGTAATCTAACCATCTGGGAGGCTGAGTCAGGATGATAGCCCAAAGTTGTAGGATAGCATCATGTACATACAAAGGTGGTTTCTTTCTTTCTTTCTTTTTCTTTTTTTTTTTTGAGATAGGGTTTCTCTGGGTAGCTTTGGAGCCGTTCTGTAGACCAGGCTGGCCTCGAACTCACAGAGATCCACCTGCCTCTGCCTCCCGAGTGCTGGGATTAAAGGCATGTGCCACCAATGCCTGGCCACAAAGGTTGTTTCTTAAAATACTAAATACCCAGAAACCTCAATTTTTTTTTTATTTTGTGTCCTTATGATGGCTCAGCAGGTGAAGGAACTTGCTGTTCTTTGACCTACACACACACACACACACACACACACACACACACACACACACACGAAAAAATATTAAATAAGATGTGACGTGAAAAAATATTCTCACAGCCAGGCATTGGTGCCCAGCAGAGGCAGAGGCAGGAGGATCTCTATGAGTTCGAGACCAGCCTGGTCTACAGAGCGAGTTCCAGGATAGGCTCCAAAGCCACAGAGAAACCCGGTCTCAAAAAAAAAAAAAAAAAAAAAAAACAGATGGATTTTTTCCTTGTAGCCTCCAGCACTCTTGTTTATTACTTATTATTTATTCGGGTTTTTTTTGTTTTGTTTTCTTTTTTGAGACAGGGTTTCTCTGCGTATGTAGCCTTGGCTGATCTGGAATTCACTCTTCTCTGTAGACCAGGCTGGCCTCGAACTCACAGAGGTCCACCTGATTCTGCCTCCCGAGTGCTGGGACGAAAGGTGTTTGTCACTGCCACCTGGCCTGTTAATTTATTTTTGAGATGGAAGTCTCCCTGTGTAGGTCAGGCTAGCTTGTAGCTTAGGGCCTGTTACAGCTTCCAGTATGCTGGACCCAGAGGCATAAGTCACCAGCCTGTGAACTTAGCCACATGGTGCATTGCAAATCCCCACAGAGTATGTCACTAATTGAGGTCTGTGGCTACCAGCTCCTCGGTCTCTGGGGGTGGGGGTTTCTTCTTCCCCTGCTTTGGCCCCACACAATGAGAGCCCTGACTTGTTCTACGTGGCACTATGGCGCTGGGCGGAGGGCAGGGCCAGGGCTGGGGCGCCCTGGGGACTTTCCCCTCTGGGGCGGGACACAGCTGACTTCATCTGCTCCTCCCCACACGGAAGGGGTGGAACCGTTCCCTCCTCTTCTCCCTCCTCCCTCTCCAGCGGCCACCAGGGACCCTGAGATCCACCAGCCCAGGACCCCACGGCCAGGTAGGAGGAAGGCAGAGGGGACAGCGGGTGCAGGGCCAGAAGGGCCCTGGACAGCCTGGGTGGCACGCTGGACCTCCACCTGCAGCCCGTTCTGCTGCTTCAAGCAGATCCGCAGCCCATTTTCTGACCCCAACCCAGTCCTAGGATCCTGGGTGCTTGCTCAGACCTCAGTGACCCCCCAAATTCCTAGATCTTCCAATACACAGGTCTCCTCCAGCCACAACAGCCAACTCTCAGCCTCCCCACCCCCAATCCCTCTCCTGGTCTCTATTTCCTGATCAGAGCCACTTTCTCTACCACAATGTCTCCTGTCAAAACCTCTATCCCCAGACTAACACAGGCAGCAGTCTTCCAGGTGTTGGGACTGGCCTGGTGAAACTTCTGTAGCCAGCTGCCCCTGGGTACCTGCAGGGTCAATCCTGGAACCATCCAGGTTCCCTGGAAGCACTCAGTCTCTGAGTCCCAGAGCTGACACTCACCAGAGACTGGGAAGGGTACCCTGTGCCACAAGAGATTGTCAGGTCTGTCAGGAAAGCCAGGGAAGAAAGAAAGGAAGCCCCATTCACCCATCCATCCATCCATCCATCCGTGTGTCATAGTTCATGCTAGGGATAGAGCCCAGGGTCTCATGCATGCTAGACGAGAGCTCCACCCACTGAGTGCCTTCACCCCTCTCCTAAAAATAATTACTTCTATTTTTTGATGTCATTTATGTTATTTATTTGTATCTGGAGATGTAGACCAGGCTGGCCTGGAACTCACTTAGGCTGTCCCTGATCTCTTGGTTTCAAGAAACTCTCCCAAGCTTGGTGGTGCTGGCCCATGCTTTTAATCCCAGCACTTGGGAGGCAGAGGCAGGTGGATCTCTGTGAGTTTGAGGCCAGCCTGGGCTTCAGAGCGAGTTCCAGGACAGCCAGGGCTACATAGAGAAATCCTGTCTCCAAAAACAAAAGAGGGGGAGAAAGAGAGAGGAGAGAGAGAAAAATCCTCCTGCCTTAGCTTTTCAGATAGTTTGGATAAGAGGAAACAGACACCCTTAAGTAGTAAAGGCAGGAGGATCAGAAGTTCAAGGTTATCCTGGGCTACATAGTACAATGCCTATATGGTCTATGAGATCCTGTCTCAACAACAACAGAAAACAAGCAAATAAAACTCGAATACTGTGCATGCACCCTGCTATATTTTTGCCTGCTCTTTGCTTAGCAGTGTCAATAAACATTTCTCTCTCCTCTCTGTGTTTCTCTCTGTCTCCCTCTTTCTCTGCCCCTGCCTCTTTCTTCCTGGCACTGGGAGTTGAAATCCGGGCCTCCTGTATGACAGACAGGTACTCTATCCACTCAGTGCATTCCCAGGCCTCAGTAAGCACTTTTTAAGCACTTATTGTATACCAGGTACCACCCTGTTCATGTGTTAATTTTTTCTCTCCAGTGAATGCTTATTTTATTTATTACTGTTGTTGAGTCAGGGTTTCTCTGTGTAGCACTGGCTGTGCTGGAGCTCGCTCTGTTGACCAGGCTGGCTTCAAACTCACAGAGATCTGCCTGCTTCTGCCTCCTGAGAGCTGGGATTAAACAGGCCCAGCAGTTTGTTCATTTATGCATTTTATTTTAACTTTTTCTGTCTTCTACTAATGGGTCCAGGGACTGAACTCAAAGTTCAGTCCAGATTGGCAGCATCAAGCATCCTTACCCACTGAGCTATCTTGGCAGCCCACAGTCGGCATTATGTACCCACTATGTGTCAGGCACTCTGGATCCTAGGAACTATACAGTTGTACCTGAGCCCTGCTCCTGCTGGGTCCCAGATACCTGTCTGTTGTGGGACATGAAGTAAAATTCAGTAGGAGGTCATGAGGAGTTGAGAGCTGCCCTGCTAGAGAAGGGACTGACTGCCTGAGGTTATGTGCTCCTAGAGGGACATCCATGCAGAGGCCCTTAGGTGGGACAGTGCATGTAAGTGACAACATAGCATGCACAGGGGGAGAGAGAGGGACAAGTTCTGGTTAACTCTGTGACACTCTCCTCTGCCTGGAGCTCCCCTGGACTCATCCTCCCCACAGCACACATAGGGAGCTTCCTCCCTAGGATCTCCACCCATAGCCCTCCAGGGCTCCCATCTCCCTCAGGGTCAAAGCCACCCGGGCCCCTCCTCCCTCTGTTCTTGCCTACTCACCTCTCCAGCATGCCAGGCTGCACTCCGTACCCCAGGACCTTTGTACTCACAGTGCTCTCCAAAGGGCCTCTCTGGACTAGCTCATCTCCTTCAGGGGTGCAGCTCAGTCATGCCCTCCCTAGGGCATCCTCCACCCCAGGTTCTGTCTCAGGTTCATTTCCTCCATGGCACTTTTATTTCTCGAAATGATCTTAGGTGATTTTTTTTTTTAATCACATCCTGTTGCTCTGCCTGATGCCCGTGTGTGTGTGTGTGTGTGTGTGTGTGTGTGTGTGTGTGTGTGTGTGTAGCGTCTCCCACGGCAGAGCCCAGACACTCCTGAGTGAGAAATGGTAAGCAAATGAAGAGACTGCACGGGTGTGAAGGAGGGACCTGAGGACAGAGGTGGACATCCTAGATGAGGGTGGGAGATTTCTGGTGGGGTGGGGGGTCAGGACAGGGATTTAGGGGTAGGGCTTTGGCCCCTGCCCCAGGACCTTTGCATTGCTGTGTCCTCTGCCCCAGGGTCTTTGTATGAGCTGTGCCCTCCCCTTGCAGTGCTCTCAGGCTTCTCCATTTTCTTTTTTCTTTTTTTCTTTTTTTGGTTTTTGGTTTTTTGACCTCGAACTCACAGAGATCCACCTGCCTCTGCCTCCCGAGTGCTGGGATTAAAGGCATGTGCCACCAACGCCCTGCAGGCTTCTCCATTTTCATGTCCCTTCCAACTGTTGTCTCTGAGTCCTTAGGACACACTGTTCAGCTCTGCCAAAGTAAGCCTTAATTCTTGTAGCTCTTGACCCTTCTTCAGGCTTCGTCTGGTCTGCAGCCACGATGGGCAGCTGACCCCCTTTCTCTGTCTGACAGGTCTTCTTAGCTCTGTTGCTTTTGGTCACACTGTCACTGCCTCTGTCTACACTTTCACACCTAACTGCCTCCATTTCCCAGCAGTCATGGAGAGGGTGGTGGCCCTGCCTTTTTTGCTCTTTCCAGCTTTTTCCATTTTCCTGGGCTGCCATTTGCCGTCACCGCCCCCACCTGTCATGCTCCTGTGCCTCTGGCTCTGCCAATGGTCATTAGGCCCCTCCCTCTGCCTACCTGGCTCCCTTGACCTCTGCCCAGCCTACCTCTGCTGCTTCAAGTCCGGTCTTTATAGGCTTTTTGGTCATTTGTTTGCAAAGTCTGTGGGTTAACTGACTGACGTGTTGACTTCAGGTCTAGACCAGGGTCCCTTTTGAGCATCCCGGACACGTACATGGCTGGGACATTCTCTATGGGGCATTGTGGAAGGGTTCTAAGAAGTGTCCCTAGCCTTCACCACTCCATGCCAGGGCTGTCTGGTCACAACAGCCACACCTGTCCCTGCCTGAGAGGCCAGCAGGTGGCCCTGGGGTGGGACAGGAGTGAGTCCCATCCCAGCCTGGCTATAGAGGGGGGATGGGTGTCGGGGACACGAGGACTGACCGACTCTGAGGTCTTCTCAGCTGTGAACAGAGAGCTGGGGTGAGTGACGATGGTGACCGTCCCAGCTGAGGATCACTGTGAGTGTCCTGTAAGTCACTGAGAACTTCATACCAGTCCACACATCCACTCACCCCCACTCGTCCGCTCACTCACCACACCTGGTTCTTGTGGCACTGGGCGTGGGACATGGAACTCTGCGGCAAATGCTTGGCCAGTGCTCTTCCCTCTGTCCCCACCCCTCCTGCTGACCCATCTCCCTATGTAGCCCTGGAGCTCAGAGACCCCCCTGCCTCTGCTGTCTTGTTTGGAAAGTCACGATAAACTCCTAATTCCGCAGGTCTGCTGCACCACCCTCTGGGATCTCCTGCAGCAGGGGACACTCTGGGCAGGAGGCTGCTGTTGCAGAACATGTCTCCACCTGTCCCAGCCTCTGTGGCTCCAGGCTTCATCCTCCCTCATCCATGGCCAACCCAGACCCATCACTCCATGGTGCCTTAAACCTTCTAAGAGCAGTGGAAAGGGACAGGCTGGTCCATCTGAAAGACAAGCTGGGGAGTCTGAATCCAGGCAGCCAGGAGTCCAAGCTTCTTCACGCCATGGTGCTCTTGGTTCTGGGCCAGAACACTGAGGCCAGGACCTCTTTGGAGTCCTTGAAGGCAGACACAGTGGCCCAGCTGATAGCCTGCCAGTGGATAGGTGTGGACAGCACAGAAGGCCCTGAGGAGCCTCCAGATTTGTCCTGGTCCGTGGCTCGCCTGTACCACCTGCTGGCTGAAGAGAACCTTTGTCCTGCTTCCACAAGGGACATGGCTTACCAGGTGGCCCTCCATGACCTCGCCTCTCAGGGTAACCACTTGCTGGGCCAACTCCAGAAGGAGGCCCGGGATCGGTGTAGTTCAGACATCATGGGGGACCACTGTGGCTTCCAGCCACTCCATTCTGATCAGGGTTGCCTGCCTCCTTCTTCAGCATCCCCTTCAGTAACTAGAAGCCAGCCTCGACCCATTGACACATCAGACTGGAGCCAGGGACATTCTCTACACTCTACCAGCAGCATCGCTTCACTGGCTAGCCACCTGGAGATCAGCCAGTCACCCACTATGCCCTTCCTCTGTCCACACCGTGGAACCCATGGGCCCAGCAAGCTCTGTGACACACCCCCAGCTTCCCCTGAGCCTCAGCTTGTCCCTGCAGGCTGCCAAGAACCTGAAGAAGTGAGCTGGCCCCTGTCAGTGGACACCAGCGTCCCCGTCCCCTTGGGGTCACTACACAGAACTGGGGTCCCAGAGGTGTCCCCTGAGGTGGCTTCAGCCATCCACCCTGACTCTCTGGCTGCTCCAGACACGAGTGTCCACTGCCCGGTTGAATGCACAGAGGCGTCTGTAGGCTCCCAGTCTCTCCTGCCACCCACCACGGAAGGCATTGGAAAGCAGCCGTCTATCACCGATCAGATGTCACCCCCGGGCTCTGTAGGAGATGACAGTCTGCAGAACACCACATCTAGCCCCGCTGCCCAGCTACAGTCCCCCCAGTTCTCTACTACACTGCCTCCTCCCCCTCTGCCCTCTGCTTCCTTCCCCAGCAGCTGTCCTGTCCCCCCAGCCTCCATGCCCCCCATTCTGGACCACTTGGAAACATCTGAGCAGAAATTCTATAACTTTGTGGTTATCCATGCCAGGGCTGACGAGCATGTGGCCCTACGTATCCGGGAGAAGCTAGAGACCCTTGGGGTGCCCGATGGGGCCACCTTCTGTGAGGAATTTCAGGTGCCTGGGCGTGGTGAGCTGCATTGTCTCCAAGATGCTATCGACCACTCTGGGTATACGATCCTGCTTCTGACCACCAACTTTGATTGTCGTCTGAGCCTGCACCAAGTCAACCACGCCCTTATGAACAGCCTCACGAAATCAGGAAGGCAAGACTGTGTGATCCCCCTCCTCCCACTGGAGTGCTCCCAGGCCCAGCTCAGCCCCAACACGACCAGCTTGCTCCACAGCCTTGTGTGGCTGGATGAACACTCCCCTATCTTTGCCAGGAAGGTGGCAAACACCTTCAAATCACAGAAGCTCCAGGCATACCGGATACGTTGGAAGAAAGAGCAGGAGACCAGAGCCCTCAAGGAGCAGAGCACACAGCTGGAGGCCGAGCGGCAAAGGGTGGCTGCCATGTCTGCTGCCTACTCAACCTATGTCCACAGCTACAGCGCCTGGCAAGCACAGATGGACAGCCTGCAGATGGCCTTCGGGAAGGACTTGTCACTGGGGGCCCCTACACCCTTCCCCAGTTGGCTGGGATGTCCACAGCTAACACCTTCACAACTATGGCAGGGTGGCACCCCGGTTTCCCCCTATTTCCCGCAGCCTCCAGTCTCTTTCCCCCAGCAGCCTCCGTCTTTCCCGCAGCCTCCAGTCTCTTTCCCCCAGCAGCCTCCGTCTTTCCCCCAGCAGCCTCCGTCTTTCCCGCAGCAGCCTCCGTCTTTCTCGCAGCCTCCAGTCTCTTCCCCGCAGTCCCCACCCTTCCCATCGGCCTCCCCTGCAGCCACCCAGACTCCAGGACCTCTCATTATTCATCATGCCCAGATGGTTCAGTTGGGGGTCAACAACCACATGTGGGGCCAGACAGGGACCCAGTCGACCAATGACAAGACTGAGTGTGAGGACCCCTGCTTGGGCCCTCCGAGTGACCAGGGGGGACCCCTGCTTGAGAGTGATCGTGTTGGAGCCCACTTAGATTCCTAACATGACCAGGCTGAACCCAACCTAGACTGCTAGAGTGGCCAAGCTGGACTTCACCTGAGTCACCAAAGCGACAGTGGGAGAGGGGAACCTTGCCTGGGCCTACACAGCGGCCATGAATTGGACCCCAGAGGCCAGGAAGACCTCGCCTGTAAACGCAGGGCCTGGAAAAACATCCAGAACCCTATTGAACATTGGACAAGACTCTGGGACCCCAACCCGCACCCTCTAGGTGGACAGACCGCTAAGGAGCCATAGGCTCCTCCAAGGTGCCCCCAGCGGCCACGTGACCCTCATCCACCGTGGCACGTACAGTCTCTGGGGAGGATGTGGTGCTGGGGCAATGGAGAGGGTTTATAATAGCTGAGGGTTTATAAGCTGAGTCACGAGCCGGCGCCCTCACCCACCACCTCCTAGAGAAGAGACTCAGCTCCACCAGGACTGGAATAGAATAGGAGCTCCATCCGGCTCCCTGAATGACAGGAACCGGAATCTGTGGATGCATTCTCATCCCATTGGACAGCGTGGACCACGTGGCCTTCTGCTGCAAGGGACTCTGGGAAACGTAGTTTATTTTGTGGGCGGCCATATCCCAGGAAACCTTGCAGTGTTAGGAAAGGAGAACACTGGGGAGTTACTGGTGGTGTTGATTGCTTTTGTGAATTTATTTATGTAGTGTATGTGTGCCAGGAATGTGTGGCGATTGTAAGACAACCTGTTTGAGCCGGTCCTCCTCCTCCATGTGGGTCACTGGGATAGACATGTCAAACCCATTCTCACATTAAAAGGTTTATTATTTTTTTAACATCTATATTGGCAGATTTTGCTACAGCAGGGTTTTCTTTGGAGTGTGGGCAAGTGGTGTGGTTCAGCCAAGGCTGTGGGACTTTGCATCTCCGACCCTCTGCCATCTCCTCACATTTATTTAGCTTTTTTGTTTGTTTGTTTGTTTTTGAAGACAGGGTTTCTCTGTGTAGCTTTGGAGCCTGTCCTGGCACTCGTTCTGTAGACCAGGCTGGCCTCAAACTCACAGAGATCCGCCTGCCTCTGCTTCCTGAGTGCAGGGATTAAAGGTGTGTGCCACCGATGACCAGCCAACAAAAATATTTCTATGGTTGAGGGCCACCACAACATGAGGAATTGTATTAAAGGATCAGTGTTAGGAAGGTTGAGAACTACTGGTAATGGACAGTGTGGCTGCTTGGGAATCGGACTCGGGACCTCTGGACCAGTGCTCTTTTGACCAGTGTTTCGTTTGAGACAGGTTCTCTCTACATAGCCCTGGATGAACCAGGTGTCGGTGGCGCACACCTTTAGTCCCAGAACTTGGGAGGCAGAAGCAGGCAGATCTCTGAGTTCAAGGCCAGCCTGGTCTTAAAAATAGAGTTCTAGGACAGCCAGGGCTACACAGAGAAATCCTGTCTTGAAAATCCAAGAGCTTTTAATGTGCCCAGACATCTCAACCCTCCAAACAAGCCTCTGTGAAATGTGAATTCATTCATTTAACAGCTGGGGAAAACTGTGGCCCTGGCATCACTTGAGTTAGAATTCAGGGGAACTTAATGTAAGAAAGCCAGACTTCCAAGGACAAGCAACTGTGGGCTCATCCCACAAACAGCCAAGGCCCTGTCTTACATGCAGGAGGAGATGAGTCACTCCTGCTTTCTGTTTTAGTCTCTGAGTCAGACCTAGTCAGACCCGTCTGTGCAAGGCAGACCTGAAGTGAAACCCCAGCATCACAGTTCTGAGATTCTGGGGGTGGGGTATGTAAATGAAATCCTCTGAACCATGGTGTGTGGGGTGACGGGTGGTTGGGAAGGTGCTAGGTTCTTGGCTGTGGAGTTCCAGGGTGAGGTGTCAAAGGAAGCATCAGTAAAGCAAGCAAGGGGACCTGGGAAAACTTGAAGGGACTTGAAATAAGCAGGGAGGTGACAGCCTGTCCTGAGGTGCATGTGGACAACACAGCTCAATCAAAGGCCTCAGGGCAGGACAGAGCCCAGCACATTAGGGGTATAGTGAGAAGACTGGGGGGAGGGTACACAGAGGACAGGGTAGAGAAGGGCAGACAGTTGCCTGTCAATTCACTTCTACTGGATTGGGGGGGGCAAGAGATGGCTCAGCTGGTAAAGGTGCTTGTCATGGATCATGACCCGAGTTCCCTCGCCAGGACCCACCCATATGGTGGATGGGGAGAGCCGACTCTTGCAAACTGACCTCCATATACTTGCACATACCCACATTAAGTCAAGAAATGTAATTTAATCACCCTGGCATTTGGGAGGTTGAAAAGATATCAAGAATTGAAGGCCAACCTTGGTTACTTAAGTTTGAGGCCAGCCTGGGCTGTGGGGGGACCCATCTCAAGACAAAAGCCTAAATGTTTTTTACACATTTCCTTTTTAAATTTACTTGTGGTGCTAGGCAAGTGCTTTGCCTGTGAGCCACAGCTCTAACCCTACATGAATTTTTTTAAAAAGATTTTATTGATTATGTATACAACATTCTGCTTCCATATATATCTGCACACCAGAAGAGGGCACCAGATCTCATAACGGATGATTGTGAGCCACCATGTGGTTGCTGGGAATTGAACTCAGGACCTCTGGAAGAGCAGTCGGGGCTGTTAAACTCTGAGCCATCTCTCCAGCCCCATAAATTCTTTTATTTTTTTGTTTTTAGAGACAGGGTTTCTCTGTGGCTTTGGAGGCTGTCCTGGAACTAGCTCTTGTAGACCAGGCTGGTCTCGAACTCACAGAGATCCACCTGCCTCTGCCTCCCGAGTGCTGGGATTAAAGGCGTGCGCCAACAATGCCCGGCCCCATGAATTCTTTTTTTTTTTTTTAAAGATGTATTTATTTATTTATCATGTATACAGTGCGTGCCAGAAGAGGGCACCAGATCACATTATAGATGGTTGTGATCCACCATGTGGTTGCTGGGAATTGAACTCAGAACCTCTGGAAGAACAGTCAGTGTTCTTAACCCTGAGCCATATCTCCGGTCCCCCCCATGAATTCTTTTAATGAGTCATTATTTAGTGCCTGCTGTGTGCAGACCTGGGATGGGTTCTTGGGCATGGGAAGGCCATGTGTGTGCATTTACTCAGCCATTGTATGGACAGCCCTAAGGCTGTGATGGGGCAAGAGCTGGTGGGTGGAGCAATTAAAGGAAGTTCCTGCAAGAAGGAAGTCTGAGGGGTTAGAACCATGGCTGGACATTTTCTGACCTCCAGGGTTCAGTCTGATGGCAGTCTCAGCAGGGTGTGTCCCTAGCCAGCTGGGAATTCAGAAAGCTGGCTCTGTTCACACTCCTTTCTGACTTTTATTGTTGGGATGGATAGGGCAGGATGGGCCTCACTTAGTAGTCCTGGTTGTCCTGCAGACCAGACTGGCCTTGAACTCAGAAAACCATCTGCTCTGCATCCTGGGATTCATGCTGGATGCTAAGGGACTTTTGTTTGTTTTACAAATGTTTTCTCCAAGCCCAGAGAGTCGTGTCTTGCAACAGTGTCACCCGACATTGTGTGTGGCTGGGGTCTGACCGAGCAGAATGTGTGACAGTGTTTCCACATTTCTTTCGTGTGAGCATGAGTGTGGAGGTCGGGGGATGATTTACAGGGGTCAGTCCTCTCCTCCATTGGGTCCTGGGGCTCAAACGCAGGTGGTGAGGCTCGGCGGCGGCTTTGGGTGTATGTCCCTCACAGGCAATAAAGAGGTCTTAGGTTTGAAGATAGCTGGGCTGAGCCAGGGAGCAGCATGTTCTGGAAGTATCTGGCAACCCCACTTCCTGGGTCTGGAGCACACTGCTAGGCTGAGTCCAAGGTTATCATGACCTGGTTCCAACCAGCCTTGTGAGCCCTCTTCAGGGAACTGAAAGGAGGAAGTTGTGCCACCTGCCAAGGCCCTCCTGGCTTCTGTCCACACCGGGTAGAACTTTCTGGAAGGGTTCCTACAGGTTCTATTCCAGAAAGGACTTTGATGTAGCCCTGGGTGATGCTTTTCCTCCCCTCCCCCACCATGCAACTGGCAGGGGTTTCACTGCTGAAGGTTGCTGTGACTTTGTGCAGGGTACAGACCCTCCTCATCCTCTTTATTCACCAGCACTTTCTCTTCCAGTCACTGTCCTCTAAGCAAGACATTCGTGACTATGCCTGGAAAGCTCTCTCCCTAAATTCCTCCATGGCTCCCTCAGGATTTGGCTCAAATCTGAGCTCTCTGGACTAGAGGGACAGATGGCTCTGTGGTTAGAGCATGGGTGCTCTTGCAGAGGACCTGTGCTCAGCTCCAAGCACTCAAGTGCAGACTCAAAACCATATGCAACTCCAGTTCTGGGGATCCAACACCCTCTTCTGGTCCCTGTGGGCACCAGACATGCAAAAGAAATACATAAAAGCAAAACACTCCAAAAGTAAATTAAAAGAAAAAATTACCCCAAACCCAGGGCTCTTACTAGGGGCTTTTCTGGCCACTTCATTTAAAAGCCATTACTCTAGGGCCAGGGAGATGGCTGCACAAGAGGACTTGAGTTTGACCCTAGAACATGAGTAAGACAACTAGTGTGCACCTATGATCCCAGCACTGGGGAGGCAGAAGCAAGAGGATCTGCAGGTTCTGGGCCAGCCCATCTCAGCAAACCTGTGCTGTAGGTCAGTGAGACTAACTCAAAACCAACCTCAGCCACTAGAGGGCTCAGACAGCAAAGCCACTTGTGGCCAAGCCTGCCTACCTGTATGCAATCCCAGGCACATGGTGGAAAGTGACAACTAAGTCTCCAGAGTTGTCCTTTAACCTCCACACATGGGCCATCACACACACACACTCAGCATATATATACATAGACACACATACAATACACAGACACACACATACACAACATATATGCACACACAAAGATACACACACACACAGTATTAATTTTGGCGACTATTTCTGGCACAGGGGATCAAATCCAAGGCCTTTTCATGTAGGGAGAGACCCTGATTGCCTACACTGCTGACCACACCCATTTGGGTGTGGTCATAGTTACATAGAAGGAGGTAGATAAGAAAGGGGGGGCGCCCTCTCTCTCTGGGGCTCAGCAAGCATTAGGAAGCACTCAAAACTGGACTGCTCAGAGCACCAATTCTGGTTACTGATTCCCTCATGTGAGTATATTCCCAATAAATTACCAGTTAATAACCTATCTCTATTTGTATTCTATTTGTATTCCTCACTTGTACAAGCCAGACAAACGTTGTACTGCTGACATTCACCATACCCTAAACTCAGTTCAGACCACAGCCATTTAACCCAGGCCAGGAGCTCATGCTGGCCACCTCAGCATTTGAGAGGCCTTACCTCAACAAAAACCCTTGTCTTCCCACTCCCACACATAGCTGTTGGGGATAAACACATTTCTGTCCTTTACTGCCCAGGATACCCCATCCTCTGGTACTCAGTAAATGCTTGACTTCCAAGTGGTGTTCACCTGCACCTTGGTCCATCTTGACTTGAGATTTCATGCTGGTTCCTGTTCCCTTCCTGCTGGCTAGTAGGTCTTGTTCATTCTACCACCACATGTTGAAATGTGAGTTAGCATCTTCTGATGCCTTCTGTGGCTCCTGCTTCTACCTTTGTCAGCTCCTCACCAGTGGTGAGAATGCTGAGGGTACAGTAGGAACTGGCAAGCATGAGGCCACCTGGGGACGAAGGGCACAGCGGGGGGGGGGGGGGGGGGGGGGGGGGGGGGGGGGGAGAAACACGGGAGTCTGAGGGTCCCAGGGCAGCCGGTGTGTCCATCCCCAGTAGATCACGAGTTCCAGGTCAGAGTTGGACAGATGACTTAGTGGTTAACAGGACTAACTGCTTTTCCAGAGGACCCAGGTTCAACTCCCAGAACCCATATGGCAGCTCGAAACTATTCGTAACTCCAGTTCCAGGGGATCTGACACCCTCATACCAATGCACATAAAATGTTAATAAAGTATTAAAAAATTAAAAAAAAAACAGGCACTGTGGCACATATCTTTAATCTCAGCTCTCGGGAAGCAGAGGCAGGCAGATCTCTGAGTGTGAGGCCACCATGGTCTACAAAGCAAATTCCAGGACAGCACGATGGTTACAGACAAATCCTGTCTCGAGAAACTTAAACAAACAAGTAAATAAAAAGATAAGAAAATTCAAGGTCAACTTCAGCTACATTGTGAGTTTGAGTTCAGCCTGACTACATCACAGTTATGACACATTAAGGGGTAGGAAGTACCAAAGTGATGCTGCCATGAACAGACCTTTCCATTGCGGGGTACCCAAGGCAGCATCCTGAGCTCAAGAACACAGCCCAGACTGCTCAGTATGTCAGCCCTGGGACAAATACAGCAATAGCAGTTATCTAGATACCTTTCCTGCAGAGGTACAATGCTCCCTCCGAATCTTACAGCCAAGGAAACTGAGGCACAGAGAGAATGGTCAATCTTCAAGGTAAGACTGAATGCTGCTTTTCTACCTTGAGATGGGCACCCAAAGAGGGCAGTCTCCTGTCTGATGCCAGGGTGGGGCTTTTATTTTTAGCCTGTCCTGTGGCCCAGGCCTTTAAGCAGCTCAGGAATGTGGCCAGATTCCCTGGGAAGTGAGAAGGGGTTTTCTTCTCCCTGAAGACTTGGCCTACCACTCCCACACCCTCACTCATCCCACTGCGCTGCCACCACCGAGCCTTCCAAAGACTTATTTATTATGTATAGTGTTCTGCCTGCATGTATGCCTGCACACCAGAAAAGGGCACCAGTTTCAGGTTGTCCTGGAACTCACACTGTAGACAAGGCTAGCCTTGAACTCACAGAGATCTGCCTGCCTCTGCCGCACAATGAGTGCTGGGACTAAAGGTGTGCGCCACCAACTCCTGGCATCTTTACAAGTTTTTAAAAAGTATATCTTGTGTATTTTCCTCTGCATCCACCCACAGGTGTTTACTGCTAACTGCACCCCAGGCCTGAAAATCAACTTCTGGGAGGACCAATGGAAATGGCAATGGTTGTGCACCCCTGAGCATACCCTAAAAGCCACTGATGTGTAGATAGGAGAACAATCAGTTTTGCAAATTGAGCATGATGGCACTCTAGAAGAGGCAAGAGGGTCAGGAGTTCAAGAGCAGCCTAGGCTACATGAGACCCTGCCTAAAACGGCTAACAGCAAAGGGCTAGTGGCGGCTCCAGCTCCAGGAGGACCGAAACCTCTGGCCTCTGCAGACACGGCACTCAATGCACGCCCCCCAAAACACACACAATATAAAAAGCAAGCAAGCAGTTGGCTAAGAAAGAAGGACAGAGCCTGCCCGGAAGGCAGCGCTGTGAGAGCCAGGGAGTGATCTAGGACGGCTTCTGCAGGTCAGGCTCCATCAAGCTCACTTGGTGTTTGTGGTCTCTTCCAGAGAAAGGGTCTCACTGTAGCCCCAGTTGTCCTGCCTCCCAAGTGTTGGGACTGAAGGCACGTGATAGCACCTGGTTCAGCTGACTTCTTGACAGGCTTTGAACAGGTTGTCAGGGCTGAGGGTTGGGAGCCCCTGCACTGGGGACATCTCTAACTCACAGCGCCAGGCCTACCTTCTCTGACACACCTGCTGTGCCCATCACTCCTGTCATCGTCTTGGGCTTGGGCCCTCTACAGCTGCCTGAGTGCTCAGTGACATGGCTCTGCGCTGGGCTATGTTTAACCCGGGGTGGGGATGCTCCCTACCTAGAAATAGCAGACACTGGTGTAGCCCACAGGGACAGTATGTGCCACTGCCCTGATCCATATGAACAGACTGGAGAACAGTGCAGACAGCAGCAAACACCAGTCTGTTGTGATGTTAGCCAGAATCGGGTGGGTGTGGCACTAAGGGAGGGCATGTCTCCCACCTGTGACTGACACCCCTATGCTGGGTGTGGGGTTTCCCTCCCCTGTTCCCAGTCTATCTGCCCACCTACCAAAGGTGGCATATTTTGAGGGGGTGAACTGGAATCTCACAGATAGCAGAGATTCACCCACTGAACCATCTCCTCTTGCATTAATCTTTCCTGTTTTTGTTTTTGTTTTTTTTTGGGGGGGGGTGTCTCTCTAGTAGCTCTGGATATCCTGGGATAGCCTGGCCTTGAATTCAGAGATCCACCTGCCTCTGACACCTGAGTGCTCAGATTAAAGGCATACACAACCACACCCTGACTTAAGTCTTTTTTTCTTTGTTTTTTGTTGTTTTGGTTTTTCGAGACAGGGTTTCTCTGTGTAGCTTTGGAGCCTATCCTGGCACTCGCTCTGGAGACCAGGCTGGTCTCGAACTCACAGAGATCCGCCTGCCTCTGCCGCCTCTGCCTCCGGAGTGCTGGGATTAAAGGTGTGTGCCTTTAATCCCAGCTACTTCTTAACCAATCACTGCAGCTGACTCACAGGCTATTGTGACTGGCTGCCAGGTATAAAAGTGACACAGAAAGAATAAAAAAAAAAAAAGTGACACAGGCCCGAGCACTTGGGGTGCAGTAGGGTTCAGGAAAAGCTCACTAGTATCACACACCAGGAGAGGGTTATCAGAGGGGAGGGGTCTTGAAGTATTCTGTTACCCCAGGATATGCTTGAACTCACTCTAGGATGGCCTCCAACTTGTGATCCTCCTGCCTCAGCCTCAAAAGTGCTGCGATGGCAGCTGTGCCACTAGGCATACTTGACGAGCACCCACCTTGCTTCCCACCCTTGGCCCGCCCACATTAAGTAACAGCTAGGCAGCTTTCTTCACAAACCTGCATTTAATCCATAGATATCAATGCCAAGACTCTCACAGGGGTCCCAGTTTGCCCTGAGCTTCGTTCAGCAGGGTGGGGCAGTGAGGCTCTGCCTAGTAAGGCCTAAGGCTTGTTTTGTACAGAGAACAACCTAACACTGCAATCACACACTGATGTCCTCACAGGACGGCTTATGTGGCTTCAAAGGCCAAGTGAAGGACGGGCCTCAGTACACTAGACTTTCTCCTTTTGCAGCTGGTTCCCACAGACAGGGGATATGCACCTGTTGACTTGGTGTGACCCAGGTTTAATCCCATTCACCGTGACAGGGACAAGAGCTGGCGGGGTCACAGGTTGGTGATGTTCAGGTAGTTGTTTGTGCTGGGGCTGCACTCAGGACCCCACATGGCAGCCTGGCTGGCAGCTCCCCACTGTCACCTATCTTAATCAGAAGCCCACTCCTGGCGGTTACTGGGGATACTATGGACTCCTCATGAAGACCTGGGGTCCAGTCCTCGAGAAGGAGAGACAGGGTAAGTGTGGCACCATTTATGAACCTGGTGGCTGGACCACCAGCCTGCCAGTCCTCACAGCTGCAGCCTGAAGTTGGGAGCCATGTCAGTCCAAACAGGGTGGGGCTGGAGGCAATGCTGTCTGCCTGGCTGTTGCTGTCACTTGCTCTGGCCCTTCTTGGGGACAGTTCTTTCTCTAACCAGCACAGGAGTGAGGAGGCTTCCCAGGACATCCGTCACAGATCTGTACTCACACACAGCTCATGCTACTCTCGGCTGTGACCACCACAAAGTCCTGGCAACTTCAAACTAAGTCAATAGAGTCCAACAAACAGAAACCAAGGGAAAAAAAGACAGCAAAAACATCAGAACGTGGGCTCCAAGCTGTTGCCCACTTGATTAGTAAACAACAAAAGAACTGCAAACAACTAGGTGGCAGGTGGCCCACTGCAGCAAGGAGCCAATGACTTCTGCCTCCACCTGTGTCGTGGGCACAGGACTCCAGACCCAGACAGACGCCACTGGGGAGGTCCTGGCACTCTTTTGCTTTGTCACAGAGAAAGGCCATCTTCCTACCACGTGACCCTGAAGGCTTCTAGAACCAACAGCGGGGCCCACTCCAATGACCCTCACTGCCTGCAGCCCAAGAGGACAGGGTGCTTTCGCTTGGAGTAGGCTAAAGTGCACGCAGGTGTCTGGGCCGGGCTCAGTGCAGCTGGATGAAGGCCTCCAGCTCCTCTGGGATGAATCCCTTATAAGGGACCTTGTTCCTGTCCAGGGCGCGGGCGGCCAGGCACTGCAGCGTCACATAGTTGAAGGGCTGCACGGTGCTCTTGGCCAGTAGCTTTGTGTCCAGCAGCTCATAGGCTGTCTTCTTGAAGGCATTGGTGGCATCCATGTGGGCCCCTGCTTCGATTAGCGCATCCATGATGGCCGGGCAGTTGTTTTGGGCAGCGATGTGCAGCGGAGTGTTGTTGTCGAAGTCCCGGCTGTCGGGGTCGGCCCCGCAGTCCAGCAGCACCTTGACCACGTGCAGCGAGGGGAAGACGCCCACTCGGTAGCGGCCCACATTGGTGGTCTCCTTGTCCACCGCCATGTGCAATGGGGTGAAGCCGTTCTTGCCGCGTGGGGCACACTTGAGCAGGCGGTAGACTGTCTGGTGTTTGAGATGTTCCTGGCTAGGGGTGCACTCCACCTTCTCCAGCAGGTACAGCAGGTGGAGGATGATGGCAATGGCTTTGGTGAACTGCGCAGAGTCGCCTGGCTCCTTGGGCAGCTGCAGAGCCCGCTCCACTTCCCGTACCCCTTTGCTGAGCACACCCATGAGGTCAGGGAAACCGAGCTGCATGCCCAGGTTGCCCTTAGCTGAGCAGTCCTGCAGCACGTAGGAGAAGAGCTCTGCAAATGACAGGAAGCTGCTGGCAGTCATGGGGCTCAGGGGCTCCAGGTTGCTCTGTTGCATGTCCAAGGCATACTTCCACAGACGGATACAGCGCTCGAAATTTCCAGAGTCCGCATAGACAGCACCCCGGTACCTTATGTAGTAGGATGTGTCAGGGTGCGAGGGACCCAGGATCCTCTCCCGTATCAGTAGGGCCTGCATCCGCATCTCATCGGGATCTGTGATGAGGGCCTCCAGCTCTTGGGGCGTGGTCACCTCCCTGGAATAGTCGTAGGCCAGAACCAGCTGTTGGGGCTGGGGCTTGGGGAGGTAGTCCCCACCCTGGTGTCGGAGTTCCATTGCCCTTCTCCAGTGCTTCAGGGCGCCAAGCAGATCCCTTTTCTTATCCACGTAGGTGGCTCCCAGCAGCTCCAAAGCCTCCACGGCCGCCTCCCTGCTGGTGGGGCAGCAACTCTCATAAGGTTCTGCTTCCTCCGGGGTGGAACAGACACCGCCTGACCCCTGAGGGGAGCCTTCCCCGGACAGCTCTGCCCCTGGGAGCTGCCCGTGGCCGGGCTGCTCCTGGATGAGGTACTCCACAATGTTGGTGTGCCCGGTGACACTGGCGGCCAGCAGCGGGGTCATGCCGTAGCCGTCGCGCTCCATGCGCGCGTGACAGCCCAGCAGCAGCTGCAGGATCTCCAGGCTGCCGGACTCGGCGCAGTCGTGCAGCGCCGTGTTGCCCTTGGCGCTGCGCCGGTTCACCTGCGCCCCGCGCTCCAGCAGGTAGCGCGCGATCTCACGGTGGCCCTTGTAGCACGAGATCATGAGGCACGTGTGGCCGTGGCGATTGGCTACCTCCAGGTCGGCCTTGTGCTCGCCCACCAGGTAGCGCACCACATCCAGGTGGCCGTCGAAGCAGGCGGCGCGCAGCGGCGTCGAGTTGGTGCGCGTGGTGCGGTTGACCGAGGCGCCTCGGCGCAGGAGGCTCCGCACCACCGACAGGTGGCCCGCGGCCGACGCGGCCCAGAGCGGCGGCGCGCCCTCGATGGTCTCCCCATCGAAGTGCACCGAGCCGCCCGCCTCCACGTCGGCGCCGCAGTGGTCCACCAGGAACTCCACCACGTCCAGGTGGCCGCGGCGCGCCGCTATCAGCAGCGGCGTGCCGCCGCCCGCCACCTCGCCCAGCAGCTCGTCCAGCTCCTCGCGCCCGCGGCCGGCCAGCAGCTTCTGCAGCAGCTGCAGCTTGCCGTCGTGCGCCGCATTATACACGGCCGTGTGCAGATCCATGCTGGACGCCGCGCTCGCTGCCGGCTCTAGCCGGGCCGCCTGTCGCCGGAGACAACCTTCACCTTCTCGCTCGCCGCCATCTTAGCGGACTCCGGGCGGAACAAAATGGCCTCTGCGACCCGGCTGCGGGCGGACGGTGCGCAGGCATGCTGGGAAATGGAGTCCTTCTGGCGGGAGCGAGCACCCGCCGGAAGACACCGATGTTAGCGCAGAGGGGAGAAAAGACTACATTTCCCGAAAGGCACAGGCAGGGCCTCTGGGAACTGTAGCCAAAGCGGTGGGAAGTACCGGCGGAAGGACGGCAGTTTCCGCCAAGCAAGGCCAATGGTCGGCGCGACCCTGGGAAATGTGGTGACGCACTTCCTGTTAGGGAGCGTAAGGTGGACGGCGGGAAGCACGTTCTCGCTCCGTTCCCCGAAGGACATTTCCCGGAGGGCCTCTCGGTTTCTGCCTGGGAACCGCTCTATGGCTGTGTGTGACCCTGAGGGGCGTGATGACGTTGTTTCCGGCTGCTGTCACCGGCAGAGATTATACAGAGGGCAAAGGCGCTCCTCCTAGAAATGACAATTCCCAGAATCAGCCGCCAGAAGCGTGGCGGTGACAAGCAGCCCTGGAATCCCGGAAAACCTAACCACGCACTTCCTGTTGCTGTCACTACGACAACAGGAGGCGCAGGCGTACTCCCAGCCATAGAGGGCTCCGTTTCCGCTGCACGCTGCGAACCAGGGCATGCTGGAAATTGCGTTTTCGGTTACGGAGCCCGGGGGGTGGGAATCCTTTCATGCTAGACGGGCATGGGGTGTGCCGCCCTGGGCCTGTCCTAAAAAGGGAACGCCCAGAAGGCAGTCGGAAAAAGACTACAACTCCCATCATGCTCTGAGGGGCCCTGAGCAAGTTGGCCAGATGATGACGTACTTGTTCTTGGCATTACCGCTGGGCGCACGGGAAAACATGCTGTCAGCCGAAAAGGCCCTTGGGCCATCCGCGGCGGAATGTAAATGAGGAGGCGGTCGACTGCGTGCCGCGCTGGCCAGAATTGCGTGAAGTTAGTTAGCTCAGGAAGGAAGTGAGCGCGCCTCCTTCCCCTCTGCTGACTACATTTCCCAGCGGACCCCGGACGCGCCTCGGAGCCAATCCGGAGCGACATTGAACCTATGCTTGGCTCCCTAGCGGGCGCCAGGAAGCTATGTGCGAAGAAGCCGCTGACCAGCGGGGGGCGCGCGCCCGGCGTAAGAGCTAGACCTGGCCGAGAAGGGCACCCCACTCGCCCTGAGCGTATTTGGGGACACGTTAAGCAGTGCCATTTTCATGTTAGGTCGTATTTTAGTTTTTAGAGAAGCACGTGTGTCAGCCATGTGGGCGCCGTGTCCTCTGAGGCCGGCAGAGGGCGTCGGGCCCCCTGCAGCTGGGTACATCACTGCTCCTGAGCCTCAGAGTTTTTTCATTCTATCATCTATTTATCTATCTATCATCTACCTATCCATCCATCCATCTATCTATCCATCTATCTATCTAGATATCTGTCACCTATCATCTATCTATCTATCTAGATATCTATTTTTTGTTTTTCGAGACAGGGTTTCTCTGTGGCTTTGGACGCTGTCCCGGATCTAGCTCTTGTAGACCAGGCTGGTCTCGAACTCACAGAGATCCCCCTGCCTCTGCCTCTGCTGGGATTAAAGGCGTGTGCCACCAACGCCCGGCCCTCAGCGTCTTTTTAAAGTTTAGCTTGAGGTAGGATTTCACGCAGCTCGGGCCGACGTCAATGCCCGGGACCCACGAGATGGAGGGTGAGAACTCACTTCCAAAGGTTGTCTGACATCCATCCATGTGGCACACAAACACACAGACCCAGAGGGGGCAAACAGTGCCGTTTAACATTGTGTTAGTGTGTGTGCATTCGTGCACGACACAGCACACGGTTCTTGCCCTCCACCACGTGGGTTCAGGTGTTCAGGTGTTCAGGCTTGGCCGCAGCGCCTTTGTCTAACCATCTCACTGGTTACTTCCCTTTGTTCTCAATCCGATTGGCTTTTTTGTCCTCCCCAAGGCCTCCAGGGTACCAGCTACCAGGAGACCCAGTGGGAGCTATGCTTGGGCTTGCACCCTTGTGTCGGTACCTCGTGAGTCTGTCCCTGTTCTGTCTCCTCCTCAGTTGCAGACATTGGGCACACCCTCGCTACCTGCTGGGTGCACCTCATTGGGTGTGATTAGCCATAAGCCACCTCCCAATCCCTGACCACCACCTCTCATACAGAGATGCGGTTGAGCCACCTGTACCAGTCACACAAGAGACTGTTAGGGCTCTGCCAGGTCTCCCCTCATGGTGTGTCTAATGAAAAAAAAATTTTTTTTTTAACATTTAGAAAATAGAGAAAATGATAGCACAAACCCCAGGGTAGCCAAGCCAAGAACGGGGTAGGTTTGCTCATTCTGTAAATTTTTACTGATAGATATGAGGAAGGAAAGGCGTTTACAAGCTGGGTGATGGCCGCCAGGATACAGGAAGAAAGAGAGAGAGAGAGAGAGAGAGAGAGAGAGAGAGAGAGAGAGAGAGAGAGAGAGGTGTGTGGGAGGTTACACCAATGTGCAATGGACAAACACTGATTTGTTCTCATGGTGCTGGGAACGGACCCCGGGGCCTTTGCAGGTGCTAGGCAAGTGCTTGCCACTGAACCACTTTTGATACATTCTGTAGTTTTAAATATATATTTTATTTTTATTTGTGTGGCATTACGGATAGTTGGCTGAGCCACCATGTGGATGCTAAAACCAAGCTCCATCCTCTGCAAGAGCCCATGCTCTAACCACTCAATCATCCCTACTGCCCTGGAACATGCATTCGTTTTTTTTACTGCATCTTTGAGAGCACAAGCACATGCTTGCATCTAAGGAGGTTGCCATTGGCACTCAGCCCATGGCTCTCCCACCTCAGCTGTTGAAAAAGGCCCTCTTGGAACTCAGAGATATGGCTGGGCTCAGCATCCATCTGGCTTTGGGGATCTAGTCTCTACCTTCGGAGGCTGGGATGGTAGGTTGGTCCCACAGCCACCCACAGTCACACTCCAGCTGCCACACTTTACTTGCTGAGTGCACTGCCCGGCCCTCTCAAAGTTCTTTCTTACATGGCCTTTAAGGTGTGTGTGTGTGTGTGTGTGTGTGTGTGTGTGTGTGTATGTATGTATGTATGTATGTATGTATGTATGTGTGTATATATGTGTGTGTGTCTGTGTGTCTCTGTATGTGTGTGCGTATATATGTGTCTGTGTGTCTCTCTGTATGTATATATATATATGTGTGTGTGTCTCTCTCTCTGTGTGTGTATATATATGTGTGTGTCTCTGTCTGTGTGTCTCTGTATGTGTGTGTGTATGTGTCTGTGTGTCTCTGTATGTGTGTGTGTGTGTATATGTGTGTGTGTCTGTGTGTGTGTGTGTATGTGCATGCATGTTGGTGTGTGCACACCCACACATGTGTGCCTTGATCAGAGGACAACTTGGGAGAATCCAGTCTCTCCTTCTACCATGTGGAGCTTGGGGATCAAACTCACATTTTCAGTCTTGGATGTCACTGTGTAGCTCAAGCTGGCCTCTAATTCATCCTCCTTTTCCTTGTGTCCTCTGTGTACACAGGGCCCTGGCGTCCTTCCTTTCCATGTAAAGACCCCAGTGCTGAGGGCCAAAGGCCTCAGTCATTGGCCTCTTGGCTCCTTCAAATATAGTAAAATTCAAACAACTTTAGATTTTTTATTTTATTTTTGAGACAGGGTTTCTCTGTGTAGCCTTAGAACTCTCTGTGTAACCCTGGCTATCCTGGAACTCACTCTGCAGACCAGGCTGGTCTCAAACTCAGATCCTCCTACCTCTGCTCCCTGAATGCTGGGATTAAAAGTGTATGCCACCACACCTGGCTAATTGCTGTGGAATAATTCACTGTGTGAATATATATGTCACTATGATTGGTTTAATGAACAAGCTGACTGGCCAATAGCTAAACAGGATACAGTTAGGCAGGAGAGCCAAACTGAGAATGATGGGATGAGGACAGGTGGAGTCACCAGCCAGAGGGAGAACAAGTCAGACACAACAAAATGGGATAGAGGTAAAAGCCATGAGCCTCAAGGCAGCACATAGATTAATAGAATTGGATTAAATTAGCTGGACAGTGTCGGCACATGCCTTTAATCTCAGCACTTTCGAGGCAGCCACAGGTGGATCTCTGTGAGTTCAAGACCAGCCTGGTCTACAAGAGCTAGTTCCAGGACGGGCTAAGCTACATGGAAAAACCCTGCCTCGAAAAACAAAAACAAAAACAAAACAAAACAACAAAAAACCCAAACATAAGTTATAAGAGCTAGTTATCAACAAGTATTAGCCTATCATTCATAAATAATTGTAAGTCTCTATGTTGAATATTGGGGAGAGGTGGTCGGGACAGGAAAACTTTGCCTATAGCTAACAACTTTATTGATTTTTTTTTAAATTATGTTCAGCCTGCCATCATTGTGGGCACCTGTCATCCCAGCAGGGATGTAGGAGAGGGGGAATGAGGCAGGAATATGATGAGCAGGCTAGCTTGGGATGCATAGCAAGACTCTGTCTCAAATTAAAAAATTGTGTCTGACCTGGTAAGTGCTTAGGGGGTGAAAGTTCTTCCTGCCAAACATGACGGCCTGATTTTGATCTCCAGAATTTACACCGTGGAAGGAGGACACAAAGTCCTGCAACATGTCTGCTCGCTTATCTCCACATGGTTCCTATGACACATACATGTGTGCCTGTGCAAACAGAATAAATAACCAGGAAAACATTTTTATATAAAACTTCATTGAATCTGGACAGATACATCTCTCCCACCTCTCTCAGTTTTTGCTTTAGACAAAGTCTTACTATGTAGCCCAGGCTGGCCTTGAACTCACAAAGATCCACTTGGCTCTACCTCCTGAATGATGAAATTAAGGGCTGAGACACCACACCCGAAGATGTATTCTCTATGTATATATAGTCCAAAGAGGTTACGGCAGAACAGTCATGGACAGTGTTTACATGGAGGCCAGTTATGAGTCAGACAGAGGTTGGAATTTATAGGAGGGTGGACAGGCTCTGGGGAGACACCGTGTTATAGGCACTATCAGCCAGGAGGAGACAGAGAAACTCAGAAAACCTGATGACCAGAGTAGCAGGAGAAAACGTCAGTGTTTGACGCTAGCGTATTTGGGAACACTAGGACATGGCCCATGCATATCATCTCCAGCACTGGGATGGAACTGCCAAGAACTGGAATTACAGGTGGGCTGCACAAGGTCCAGCTCCAGAAACCAAAGGACTTGGTGGACATCAAGTTGGGACACCTTAGAATGACCTGGGCTCCTCCCAGTGTGAGCTAGAAAGGCCAAAGGTGGCTGCAGTTCCCATAGTGGACAGCAGGGGGCAACAACCTCGATCACAGACCTAGGAAAGGCGTGTCAATTCTGTAAATACTATTTAGTGGATAAAAGGTAACTGAGGCTTATTTTCACAGAGCCACGCCCCCAGGCCCTCACTGGGATTCTAGGCGGAGCTCCACCCCAGAGCCACATCCAGAGTCATATGCAGTTTCTCCACTTTTTCTTTGGCTGCATAGTCCAGGGTCATGTTCCCACTGTGCACAGGGCCAGGAAGCGGCACCCACAGGTGTGTCTCTGGTCTCTGGTAGGAGTCTCTCTGGTCCTCAGGTTCAGCTATGAAGAGACTGGCTGCCAGAAGCATTTATTGGAGGGGGTGAAAGCTCGAGAAGTCACTTTTTGCTGCTGCCTGCTTGTTGCCATGGAAACCAAAACCACTCAGTTCTGAAGGACCCATTAAGGAGCAGGAAGTAATCGAGGCTCTCTAGGCAGCTCCTACCCTCCCCCGGAAGGTGATCTCTGTGCTTGCTGAGCAAGGCCTGGGGGTGCTGGGTGTGGAGGTGGGAAGAGTCCTAAATTCCATGATACAGCAGATACCAAGCAGAGACCTTCAGTGTCCCGGGTGTCTGGGAATGACTGGTGGAATCACCACCTCAAGGCCCTGCTCACATCTGTGTGACACATGCTTACTTGGGAAAGTCAGACAGACCTCATCAGCGTTATGGGGCAGTCAGACTTCACGACTGATTTATAATCCCCTCACCCCACAAGCTGAGGTCAGGAGGACCCAGCTTGGGCAACATGGAGAAACTCTGTCTCAACAAACAACACAGACTATGGTGCCAGGAACACCAGACTGTCATAAAGTATCAAAAAGCCTGGTAGGACTGGGCCCCAAGCTGCATGGATCCCAGCTGCCTCCTTCTGGCTGAGCTTTCCCTGAACTCTGTTTGTTACCACTCTGGGCCTCAGCCTCTTAAGTGAAAGCTACAATATAGAATCTGCTTCCAGACCTTCCGGTGAGAGACAGTCCAGCGGTTAGAGCACTGGCTGCTCTTGCAGAGGACTCCAGTTTGGTCTCACACACCCACATGGCGGCTCACAGCCATAACTGCAGCTCCAGGGGATGCCATGGCTTCTGGCCTCTGTGGGAACTGAAGTCATGTGCACAAACCCTCCCCAACACCAATATAAAATGAAAATAAGTATTTAGACAGTTTACTCAAGCAATGAAGCATTATTCAACCATGAACAGGAGCAAGTCTACCGAGGACAGACACTGTGCTCAGTGAGACAGGATTTCATACAGCATGGGCCAGGGAACTCAGAGGACAGAAAGGACTTGTGGGTGCTGGGAATTGAGGTGGGAATACAATTGCTGCTTCTAGGGATGGTGTAGGGTAACTGCTTATGGGGACTGGGTTTCTTTGTAGGGTAATGGAATGTTCTGGAATTTGGATGTATAGATGGTGCCAGGACACTGTGAATGTGATATGGGCTGGTAATTGTCATTTAAAATGGCTTAAATTGCCTGGTGTGGTGCCATGCTCTATTAATCCCAGAACTTGGGAAGCAGAGACAGGTGGATCTCTGTGAGTTTGAGGCCAGCCTGGTCTACAGAGTGAGTTCCTGGACAGCCATGACTGTTACACAGAGAAACTCTAAAAAATTAACACACTAACTAAATAATAAAATGATGTAAGTATGTGATTCTATGCTAACTCAGCTTGGAGGAAGAGGAGGGTAGATACAGTCTGAGTCATGCAGAGGACAATTTTGAACCTACAGGCCAGGTGTTTATGTGTGTGTGTCTGTGTGTGTGTGTGTGTGTGTGTGTGTGTGTGTATGAGAGAGAGACGGGGGTGGGGGGTGAATGGCAAGCTGGCTTGTCTCAGTTCCTTGTAGCTGGGATATTTGGGATAAAATCCTGTCCTGTGACCCAGCTGTGAAGAGGTTCAGAGAGCAATAACTTCAGTGTGGACACATTCATTCTACATCAAGACCCTGCAAGCTCAATGCAGAGTTAAAACCCATTGGGTTGGAGTTTACCTGTCATCCCAGGACTTGGGAGGACGTGGGAGTTCCAGGCTACAAAGTGAAACCTAAACTCACAAAACAAGGGAAGCAGCATTAAAAATTAAAAGCCAGGCTGTGGCTGTGTGGGTAGAACACTTATCTGACATGCATAAGGCCTGGGTTCAATTCCAGACACCACACAAGCCAGGCATGGTGACACACACCTGTTATCCACAGGAATTCAAGGCCAAACTCAGCAACATAGGAAGCTGGAAGCTAGCCTGGGATATGTGAGACTGCCTTAGAACAACAACAAAAAATGACATATAATAAGCGTACACTCATCTCCCAATTCTGACAGTGATCATGTTCCTCTCCCCAGAAAGAGAATCTATCCATTATGACTTTTTTCAGTCATAGATTTGGGAGACTGAGGCAGGAGGATCTCTGTGAGTTTGAGCCAGCCTGGGCTGCAGAGTAAGAACCTGTCTCAGTAAAAACAAACTATTCTTTTTCCCCCTTGATTCACGGTTTCTCTGTGTGGCTCTGGCATTCCTGGAACTCACTCTGTAGACCAGGCTGGCCTCAAACTCAGAGATTTGCCTGCCACTGCTTCCCATGTGTTGGGATCACGGGTATACACCACTATATCTGGCAAATATACAACTATAAAAAAAAGAGTTTGGGGCCAACAAAATTGCTCAGTGGGTAAAAGTGCTTGCTGCAGAAGACCCACATTGGAGGAGTAGTGAACCCATTCCTGCAAGTTGTCCTCTGACCTACACATGGGGGCACTCACACTCCCTGGCCCCTGAGGGCTGCAGTGTGGTCCCGGTGGGCAGATGCTATGCTGGTGTAGTAGTGGCATGATCATACCTGCTCTCCTATAAGCCTGGTCAAAAGCCAATGCCTGGGGAGATCATAGAGTCCTGACAACTGTTGTCTTCCTGTGTGGACGTAAATGGACACAAACAAGGACAACTCCCCCACTCTCAGAAGCTGCCTCACTCTCCCTAGCCAGCCCATCTCTGCCTTTAGTGACACCAGTGACTGATGTAGGATATTTGATCCCACTGTGAACCCTGAGATTGCTTTATTTACTGAAAAAACCTGCTTCTAGTTGTGGTGTGGCTTAGCCCTACCAAACACCTTTAATCCAAAAATTTTCTGCTTGGATATTGTAAATAGGATTAAATGAAATTAACCATAGGTCTAGGGGCAGAGCGTGCAAGCAGGTGACAGGAAATGAACAAGAAAATAAAACATAGAGAATAAGAGGGAGTCAGGAGGATGGAGAGAGGGACACACAGGAAGTAGAAGGGAGGGAATTCAGTTTGAGGGCTTTTTTGTTTGAGACATTGAAAGAGAAAGGGAGTCTTTTCTGGGATGGAGGAGGAGGGTCAGCCGGGTGCTTTCCCTCCTTTTGTGAGCTAGCAGGCTTTCACCCCAGCATCTGACTCCCAAGCCTTTATCGATATATAAAAAAAAATCAAACAACTGACATTTAGTTAAAAAAAAAAAAAAGCGGGCATGTGGCAGATTCCATCCCCCACTCCTTATGCCTGGTGGGGGATCGCAGATGGAGTGGTACCCAGTGAGCTAGAGAAACCAGAAACTGCAAGGAGTTCTCACTCCAGGCCCTTGGGCATGAGGTCTGCACGCGCGCGCACGCGCGCGCGCGCGCACACACACACACACACACACACACACACACACACACACACACGCTACAATGGAGCAGAGAGTGTGATGTCCGCCAAAAATCTGGGCCCTGACAAACAAAAAGCAGCTGTGTTTTTCCTAGGTCTGTGGTAAGGTTCTTAGGAGACCCAATGATTTGAGGGCATCATGGTGTAGCCCAGGCTGGCCTTCACCTTTTGATCTTTCCAGAACTTTGGGAAATTTATTGCTTTGTAAGAGAATGGAAAGGCCAGGTATGGTGGCTTGTGTCTGTAAAATCAACACGTGGCAGACCAAGGCAGGAGGATTGTTTTGAATTCCAAGTCACTCCTGTTTCAAGTGAGAAAGGGGCCAGTGAGATGGCTCAGCCGGTAGGGGGAGCTTGCCACCAAGCCTGATGATCTGAGTTCAGTCCGCAGGACCCACAAGGCAGACAGACAGAACTGAATCCCACATGCACACTCAGAAGGTAAATAACGGAAATCAAAAATTGATCGGTACCTGAGGTCTGACTGCCGGTGTTAGCCTCTGACCTTCACATGCACATACACACATGAGCAAGCACATATGTACATCTTAGAACACACACATGCAGATCCTCATAAGTACATACTGGGAGTCTCCCTTAAACTACACATGGAAGCCACCAAGTCATGGTCTGAGGAGAGCTGTTTCCCTCCCTCACAAGCTGCAAGGAAGGAGTGATGGCACAGGGAGGACCCTGGGCTAGCCTCACACTCACTGTTCACAGATGTGGAGGGTCCTGGGGTTACCATCCTTCACAGATATTACTTTTTCATTTTATTAGTGTCTGTGTACCAGTGCATTGCCAGCATGTGTGTCTTTGCTCCAAGAGTGTGCCAGGTGCCAATGGCAGCTAGGAGGGGCAACAGAACCCAGAACTGCCATGTGGGTGCTAGGAGTCAAAGCTGGGACCTCGGGAAGAGCGACCACTGCTCTTACCTGCTGAGCCAGCTCTGCAGCCCCTTCTCGAAACTCTTGCCATTGTTCACTGGTGGAGGTGGGAGAGCCACTTCTGCATTTGTTCTTACTTCCACTGTGTGACCCTTAGGAATCAAACTGAAGTCCTCACTCAGGCTTGGCACCAAATCCTGTCTGTGTACCCACTGAGCTATCTTGCTGTTTGTTTGTTTAAAGATTTTATTTATTTATTATGTATACAACATTCTGCTTCCATGTATATCTGAACACCAGAAGAGGGTACCAGATCTCATAACGGATGTTGTGAGCCACCATGTGGTTGCTGGGAATTGAACTCAGGACCTCTGGAAGAGCAGTCAGTGCTCTTAACCTCTGAGCCATCTCTCCAGCCCTATCTTGCTGTTTGTTATGGTTTGAAGGCAAATGGCCCCCAAAGGGAGTGGTTCTATTAGGAGGTGTGGCCTTGTTGGAGGAAGTGTGTCACTGTGGAGGTGGGCTTTGAAGTCTCATATATGCTCAAGCTGTCCTGAGAGAGTCTATTTCCTGTTGCCCGCATATCAACATACAGCAACCCTTTCACGAGCACCACGTCTGCCTGCACACTGCCAGGCTCTCCACCATGATGATAATGGACTGAATCTCTGAACTGTGAGCCAGCCCTAATTAAATGTTTCCTTGTAAGAGTTACCGTGGTCATGGTGTCCCTTCACAGCAACAGAAACTGCCCCATTTTTCTTCTTCTTTTTTTTTTTTTCTATTGTTGTGCTCTACTCAGAGAGAACAGGGAAACCATTTGTCCTTGAGTGCTTTCTGTTGCTGTGACAAAGAGCAAAAGCACCTTGGGGAAGATAGAGTTCACTTGGCACACAGGGTAGAGTCCACCATGGAGGGGCAGGACCTGATGCAGAGGCCATGGAGGAGGCAGCTTATGGTCCCATTCCTGGGACATGCTCAGCCTGTCTTTTTATCCAACCTGCCTCGTGGCCCCACCACAATAATCAATATCAAGTAAAGGAAGCATGAGACAACCTGGTAGGGTATTTTCTTAGCTGAAGTTCCCTCATCCCAAACGACTCTGGTTTGTGTCAGGCAGACAAACGCTAATCAAGGCAGTATCCTCTCCTAGAGCCCTGAGGGTTCCAGTCTAAAGGGCAAATTTGGGGTGAATATGAGAAATGTAGGATAAGCTGGGGGGTGGTGGTGCACACCTTTTATCCCAGCACTCAGGAGGCAGAGGCAGGTGGATCTCTGTGAGTTCAAGGCCAGCCTGGTCTACAGAGTGAGTTCCAGGACAGCCAGGGCTACATAGAGAAACCCTGTCCTGAAAAACCAAAACAGAAAAAAGCAGAAGAAAAGAAAAAGAAATGCACGGCAGGGTTTCTGAGACGCAGTGTGGACACGAGCCCCTCATCTCTCACTCTTCTTGGTGATGCTCAGCATATGAGAAAATCCACTGTGCATCTCAACCCAGACATCAAAGGCCCCTCCGGATGCCCCATCCATAAGCACCTCTGGCATTTAGGTATCATTTAATCTTATTATCTCAGCTTGTTAATGGGCCCACTGAGGCAGGACTCCCAGGAGAGAGAAGATTCCATTCCTCTGGGGTGAAGGAGGGAGACAGGGCCTGCCCCAGATAATGAGGAATCCATGTCTCTTAATTGCTAATGAACAGAGACCAGCTCTCTCCTGGGGCTGTTCTTTCATTGACCAGCCAGCCCCTGAGTATCCAGAAATTTAATTATATTTCCCTAGGAGACACCTGTGATTGCTGTCCCTCAACAGCTGCTCCCTCTCAGAGCCCAGACAGGAATCGCAGTGTGTGTGCAGTGAACATATGGATTTCGTTTACTGATTGCCGCGTGGCTGCACTCCTTGATGCCTCTGTGGATTCAGCACACATTTACTGAACACCATGTGTTAGGCTGGGCACTGGGGAAACATGGTAGCAGGCCTGGCCTCACAGGCCATCACCGTAGATTATAGGGAAGCAGAAACAGGAAGATCCTAAATTCAAAGCCATTCAGGGCAGAAGAGCATGATGTCGTCAATAAATAAAAGATGCTGGGCAGCGGTGTCTTACATCTTTAATCCCAGCTCTTGGGAGGCAGAGACAAATGGATCTCTGTGAGTTTGAGGCCAGCCTGGTCTACAAAGCAAGTTCCAGGACAGCTGGAACTGTTACACAGAGAAACCCTGTTACGGAAAAAGAAAGAAAGAACAAAGGAAGAAAGGAAGGAAGGAACGAGATAAAAGATAAGCAGACATGGAGGGGCATACCATTAGCCCAGCACTCTGGAGGCAAAGCAGAGGAAGGTGGGCCTCTGAGTTCCAGGCCAGCTTAGTCTGTATAGTAAGATCCTGTCTCAAAAAGACTTACAAAATAAATAAAAGCTGAGTATGGCTCATCAATCGAGCCCCTGCCTAGAATTTACAACTCTCACCTAAAATCCTTCCTGGTCTTTTATCTCCTTGGCTGGATGTGGGTCATTGGTTAAGCCCGCCTAGAATCCCCAGTGAGGGATTGAGGGCGTGGTCAGGAGTGGAACTCCTGTCTAGAATCTCCCTGTGAGGGCTTGGGGTCATGGCCCTACCATAGTGTTTGCAAGGTGCTGGGTTTCCTCCACAGTGCTGCCCTGAGCTCACAGTGCAACCAGGAAGAGATATGTAGACATTCTGCCTGAAAATCAAGGCCATAATGTGGCCTCCTCAGGAGCCTGTGAATGTTAATAAAGTCTTGTTCTAGTTGATTGTTGAGGTGTCAGGAAGTTTCTCCCAAGGAGCTGAAGCCTGGAAAAGACAGAGTTGCTGACTAGAGGCTATATGAGGGTGCCATGCAGTCCTGCGGGAGGAAACTGTGTGGACCCAGACCATGGGCTGCTGTGTGACTGGATTCTTCATTGCTCCACACAGCTGGGGTTCTCTGGGAAGCAGGACCCTCAACTGTGAAAATGCCTCCAGCAGGCATTCTCTAGGTTAATATTCTCTAGGTTAATGACTGATGTGGGAGCCCCGAGACCACTATGAGTGTGGCCAGCCCTGGGCAGCAGGTTCTGGGTTCTCTCAGAAAGCAGGCTGAGCAAGCCAGAGGGAGCAATCCTGTGATCAGCACCCTCCATGGCCTCTGCATCAGTTCCTGTCTCCAGGTTCCAGCCTGACTTCCCTGTGGTGGGGTGTGACTATCATTGTAAGATAAATAAACCCTTTCCTGCCCATGCTACAGCACCAGGAATCAGGGGAGAATCTCCCATGGCAGGGGTGAGGGTGGTGGGGGTGGGTGGGGTGGGGGTGGGGTGGGGTTAGTGACTGCATTTGGATATCACAGGTGAAGGTCGATGGATGTTAATGGTGCCTTGACACGCCAAACACAAGTCCACATTTTCCTAGGATCAGCCATGCAACTAGTGGTTGGTGGGTGGGGGTGGGGGACACAGAAGTTTTACTGAAAAAGACCCACTGGGTCTGGGCTGGGGCTCTGTGGGCACAGTGCTCAGGCAGTGTGCTTGAAACTCCAGGTCTAGCATCTTGTCACTGGTGGGAGAGGTGGCAGGAAGGCCCAGTAGTCGAGGCTATCCTTGGCTACATTTAGAGTTAGAGGAAAGCCTGGGCTACAGGATACACTGTCTCTAAACAGACAGACCGAGTGAAAGGAAAGGAGAAAGGAAAAATAACTCAGGGTGCTCTAGAAGCACCTTCTATGACAATCTTCCTTTTAAAAGTTTTACATGTGTGCATTTATTTGTGTGTGGGAGACTGTGTGTAACAGAACATGTGTGGTATCCAGAGGACACCTTGCAGTTATTTCTGTCCTTCTACCATGTTGGTCCTGGGAATCAAATTCAGGTTCTCCAATTTCTTACAGTCCCTTTACACTCCGAGTCACATGACTAGGCCTCCATTCCCTATTTGTTTTGCCAAGGAATGCACCATGAGATGGCCCAGGGCCCTGAGGTTGTCTCCCATCCTGTCCTGTAGAAGTGTTTGAATGACAGGCCAATAGCACGTGTGAGACTTCACTGTATCCCCAGGAGCGTTGACTTTGCCAGACTCCCTCCCCTGCCCATACCCGACTCCCCTTTCTCCCCCTCTCGTCCCAGTTTCCTGCCCTGACTGTTGTGGTGTGTGTTTCAGGAGAAAGGTGAAAGGAGTCCACGCTATGAGGCCGGCTGTGACTTGTTGTCATATCACATTAGAACAACAAAATCACAAGTCTTCCACATAGCACTGGCTCACACGCTCAGCCCCTTGTTCTGGTCCTGCGCCGGCCCTGTGTTGAGCAGAACAGGCCCCACTGACTTACCAAGCCTAAGCCTCCTTTTTCCCCACTCCATCCACTGACACAAGGAAGATCTGTTCTCTAACCACCCAAACCACACCCTGCCACACCAGCAATGTGGGACTTATTGATCCAGGTGTAAGCAGCACACAATGGTCACCCCAGCACTCAGGAAGTAGAGGCAGGAGGATGAGGATTTCAAGATCACCCTTGGCTTCACGTGGTGTTCTACATGAGCTACAGAAGGGTCTCTCTCTCTCTCTCTCTCTCTCTCTCTCTCTCTCTCTCTCTCTGTCTCTCTACATGAGCTACAGAAGGTTCTCTGTCTCTGTCTCTCCGTTTCTCTCTTTCTGTTTCTCTCTCTGTTTCTCTCTCTGTTTCTCTCTCTCTCTCTCTCTCTCTATATATATATATATATATGTGTGTGTGTGTGTGTGTGTGTGTGTGTGTGTGTGTGTGTGTGTGTACACACACCCTTTTTTAAAATAAAAAGAATGCGAGAAATGAAGGTAGATTGGGTCTGGCTTGCCCTTCATGGCTTCATTTGGGACACCGATTCACCTAGTGGAACTTATCATTCCATTGACAGAATGGTTCTCCCATACTCTGTGAGTTCAAGGATAGCCTGGTCTACATAGTGAGTTCCAGGACAGCCATAGAGAGAAACCCTGTCTCAAAAACAAAAAAACAAAAAACAAAAAACAAAAAAAAACCCAACAACAACCCACCTCTGTAAAGGACAAGTGTCTCAAACCACCCTTTTCCTGGCACACTCACCACCAGAACAGACCCCATGGTTGTCCCTGACGCTGGGTACTGTGAGCTTGGTGCTGTGTGGAGCCGCCTGGTGCTGAAGCCCAGTCTCCTTGCTGGCCCGCTGGGAGCTGTCCGGGTTCTGGGTGCTGAAGCCGAGCGCCCTCCCTGTCCCCCACCCGGCTGGCGCTATCCGCGGCTCCGGTGCTGAAAAATAATTAGCCATTCCTCTGGGTGGGTGGGCGCAAGGAGGGCGCCCAGCATCCGCCTTCTGCCCGGATACCTGTTCCTGTGTCTGTCCTGCCTCACAGGGATCCATCTTCGGTTTGAATCCCTTCCCATCGTCCCAGGGAGGTCCAAGCGGGGACGGAAGGCGCGAGGATCTCACCTGCTCCTACCTCCCAGGAAGACAGCCCCAGCTCCTTTTTGCCTTCTCAGATAGTCTAGTTAGCCTTCTGGAAAATGTGCCAACCTGCGTTGTCCCCAGGGTCCCCCTCACCTCCCCCAGCACCTTTTCCTCCTCCCTTTATGCCTCACCTGTTCCTGTCCAGCAGCAGCGGCAGGTGTCCCGGGGGCTGCCCAGGTCCCGATGTTGCCCTTTTAAGCACTTGAGAGGAAGGCGGAGCGCAGGGAACCCTGGGCGGGGCTTGGCCAGTACACCAATAAGAATAATCCTGGAATGAAGCTCCAAGGATTACCTCATAGGTTGGGACCTCGACTTCAGAATAAAAGTCTGGATTCTGTCATATATGTGGTGTGTGTGTGTGTGTGTGTGTGTGTGTGTGTGTGTGTGGTTTTCAGATGGGGATGGGGTACAGTCACTGTGGCCCATGAAGTCTCTATGTGAGGATCACATCCACCCCCATCACTGAGCATCCAGCTGGGGTAGGGATCTTCCGATGTGTCACATAAAGTCCATTTCTACACAGAAAAACAGATTTTCAGGAAAATGAGGCTCACTGATGCTTATGGAAGAGGCAGAGCTCAATCCTGGACTTTGGTGTTTTTGTTTTATTTTGAGTCAGGGTCCAGGCTAGCCTCAACTTACCATCCTTCTGCCTCAGGCTCCCATCGGGCATTTTCTTTTCTTTTCTTTTCTTTTTTTTTATTTTATTAGTTCAAATTAGGAACAAGCTTGCTTCACATGTCAATCCCTTCTCCCTCTCCCTCCCCTCATCGGGCATTTTCAGTGGTAGGGCTGGAACTTAGTAGAGACAGTGTTCTACCTCTGAGCCCAGGCCCCAGTCTCCCCCTGTGACATAGCATCTCATTATGTAGCCTAGGCTGGTTTTGAACTCCTGAAACTCCTGCCTCAGTCTCCTCAGTGCTTTGATGACAGGTGTGTGGCACCTCACCCACTGTCACTTACAGGGCCTCCTTTGTATCTCCACACTGGCATTCGGGGATGATCCACACTCCATCTCCTACCATCTCTCCAAGGCTTCAGAGATGACAGGCCTAGCCCATTCTACAGACCAGCATAGTGAGCAGCTGTGGGAGCTGGGATGAGAACCTGGAGAGTCACCTGCAAGGTCTAAACTCTGGCCAGCTGTCCCTGTCCCTTTCCCTCCTAATGGTCTCTTATGTAAACTTACATGGCCCCCTTCATCTTTCTCTCCTCCCAAACCTCTCTTTCTGGATTTGAACCCAGAGCCTTGCAACCTCCCAAAGAACTAAGTCATCACTCTTAAATCATAAGTCTTATTTGTTTATGTATGCATGTACACATACACAGTACATGCATGGGAGTCAGCAGTCAGCTTGTGTGTCCTGGGGTCTACATTATCATCATCATCATCATCATCATCATCATCATTATTATTATTTCCTGTGGATTTTTAAATTTTATTTGATGTATATTGGTATTCTGCCTGCATGTCTATGTGAGGGAGTTGTATCCCCTGGAACAGGAGTTATAGAGAGGTGTGAGCTGCCATGTGGGTGCTGGGAATTCAACCTGGGTCCTCTGGAAGAGTAGTCAGTGTGCTTAACTGCAGAGCCAACTCTCCAGCTCAGGGGTCCACATTTTAAAATGTTGTCTTAAGGGGACTGGAGAGATGGCTCAGAGATTAAGAGCACTGGCTGCTCTTCCAGAGGACCTGGGTTCAATTCCCAGCAACCACATGGTGGCTCACTGACATGTATAATGAGTTCCGGTGCCTTTTTCTGGCCTGCAAGCATGCATGCAGGCAGAACACTGTACATGCAATAAATAAATAAATAAAATGTCATCTTAACCCTTTGGAGAATTCTTCCTGGTTTGAGGGAGGACTGTTGGTGGATTCCTTCTCTCACATTTGTGAAGCTGTTTGATGCATCCCAGTATATACAAACAAATAAACAGAGAAAGGATGACCTTGCTCATGCGTGTGCACACAAACGCCGTGATTCACTTCTGGAGCTCAGAGGACAACTTCCAGGAGTCAGGTCTCTCCTACCATGTGGGTTCCAGGGATGGAACTCAGGTCCTCAGGCAGCAAGCATCTTTACTCTGCAACCTATTGTCTGACCTCACTTCTTTCAGTATCAAGACACAATCATTTTATGGCTGGACGTTGTCCATCAGATGTTTCCCAGTTCAAGGACTTTGAGTACAGACTACTTGCTCCCTTGTTTGGACATCATGAAGGAAACAATCCACAAATATTCACTCATGTGCCTCTACATGGGTGCTATCTCCAGTCCTTTTATTTGTAATTATTTCTTTTTTTTTTCTTCTTTTCTTTTCTTTTTTTTTTCTCTTTTTTTTTTTTGAGACAGGTATCTCTGTGTAATCCCGGACACCTGGAACTCATTCTGTAGACCAGGCTGGCCTCAAACTTGGAGATCTGCCTGCCCTGCCTGCCTAGTGTGTAAATATTGTTTTTAATTCTTTTGGTTGGTTTATTTTTTCCAGACAGGGTTTCTCTGTGTAGCCCTAGCTGTACTGGAACTACTTCTGTAAACCAGTCTGGCCTTGAACTCTCAGAGATCCGCCAGCCTCTGCCTCCTGAATGCTGGGATTACAGGCGTGTGCCACCACTGCCTTTTTAAATTTTTAATTCTTTTTATTAATGTGTGTGTGTGTGTGTGTGTGCGCGCGCCCGTGCACCTGTGTGTGCACATGGGACTCCACACACAGTGAGTGGAGTCCAGAGGCTGCCATCTGTGTTCTCCTCAGATGCGCTCCACACTATGTTTTGAGACAGGGTCTCTCACTGAAGCTATGGCTGCTGACCAACATGCACAGCCAGGCCTGGCTTCTGATGGGTGCTGGGGAAGAAACTCAGTCCGTCACACTTGCACAGCAAGCACTTTACTCATGACGCACCTCCCCAGACTTTTAACTCTTTGACATAGGGCCTTTGCTCCATAGGCTAGACAAAGAGTCTCAAATTTGAAATCCTCCTGCCTCAGCTCCAACTGGCCTCAGTTCCCTCACAGTTCTGTCTCCCTTGTTGATGCAGGCTCTGCTCCTATGTCCTGTGAAATTGTGCTTAGTAAAGGCCCATGGTTCCACTTTCTCCCTCCAGTAGACCCCAGGTCTGCAATGTACTTCATGTCATGAAAAGTCTGGGTGTGGGCGGACACAAGGAAATGAAGCTTTTAATAATCACCCCACACCCTCATGATATTGCAGTTATGATTAGCTAAAACTGGTGTACTATCTGAGGTCTGTCATCCTCACACACAGGGAGCTGAGGCAGGGGGATTTTGGGGAGCTTGAAACTACCTAACAGTAAAGAACATTAGAGAAGATCACTATAAAAATAATGGAAAAAGAAAAAGAAAAATGAGGTGTGGGTCTGGAAACAAACAGAGGGTGTGGCTGGGACTCAGTGGGTACTCACTCTGGTAGGGCACAGGGGGCTCTGGATTCGAGGTTAACCTTAGCTACCCATTGAATTTGAGGTCAGCATGGGCTACTAAAAGAGAATAGGTTAAAGACAAAGAGGAAGAAGAGGAAAAGGAGGAAGAAAAAGAGGAAGGAGAGGAAGATGAGGAAGGAAGAGGAGGAAGAAGACAAAGAGGAAGAAGAGAAAGAGGAAGAGGAAGAAAAAGAGGAAGGAGAGGAAGAGGAGGAAGGAAGAGGAGGAAGAAGGCAGAGGAAGAGGAGGAAGGAAGAGGAAGAAGAAGAGGAAGAGGAAGAAGGGGAAGAGGAGAAAGGAAGAGGAGAAAGATCTAGAAGCATTGTTTCTGGCTGCGATCCTCTATACGCCCTGCCTAGCGTGAGAACACCCACGCACCCACAGCCCCTTACTCAGTGTTGCTATGGCGACCTCTGCCCTCCCAACCCAGGAACGTTTAAAAGCAGGTCTGCACAGATGGTGGCCTTAGCTGGCCTGTTGTTCCCTCTTGAAGGGACAGTTCCTGCTGGCCCTGGTGGATTAAGGAAAACAGAACTGTTCAGCTCAACATCTGCCTGGGGGCCCCCCTGAAACCCGACCCTGCCTAGCAGGGGGAAATCAATGAGTGGACTGGCTCAGGAGTAGCCCCACGCCACCCAGGACCACACTCAGGCTGCCCTCCCACCCGAGAACAACAGGGATGCCCTCCTGATGGCCGCAGACCCTACATCTCCAACTCTCATCCCCCTAAACCCCAAAGGCTGTAACTCTTCAGCTCACTAGGCAAAGGAGATGTTTGGGAGTGTCTCCCTGAAGGACGGATGGAGGCCAGTGGTGACTCTGACGCTGATTTTTCCTTGGCTAGGCCCTTGATGGGGACTGATGTTCCTTTTTCTGCTTTTCAATGTGGGATAGGAGGTTTGATATTTTTGAGTCAGCGTCTTACAATGTAGGTCTTGTTGGCCTAGAACTCAGAGAGATCTGTCTCCACCTCCCGAGCAATAGGAGTAAGAGTATGCTAAGAGATTTTTAGTTCTTTATTTTTACAGCCCCGCGGATGGAAATTAAACCAGTGCACAGGCTCAGAAAGTGTTATCAGTAAGCCACGGCCCCACCCATCATTGGGTGATTCTGGGTGGGACTATAGCCTGACCACGCCCCCAGCCCCCTCACAGGGGATTCTAGGGAGGGGCTCCACCTTGACCACGCCCCCAGCCCCTCACAGGAGGATTCTAGATGGGTTCACTCATGATCTGCGGTAGTCAGATCATTGATTTGAATACTTAGGGAGTGGTGAGAATTCCGAGGCTAGCTCACAGGATGCATGCATGGTGAGTGCTTGGTTTCCCCATATGGTGATGCCCTTGAGCAGTTGTCTGAATCCTCTATCAGCTCAGCAACGTTCAGCCTTACCTATAGGGCCACTAAGGACAATAAGGTCTTTGGTAGGGGGGCATCCTGCAAGGTGTTGAGCAGGGAACCTCAATTGAGTGCTAGGATAGGAATTCTGTTAATTTTGCCAGCCACTTGTCTCCCCAGTCATGACACAGACTCCCTTGGGGTCAGAGTGCCCCTCAGAAAGGGCCTTTGGCTTCTGGGAAGAATGACAGTGCAGTCATCCCTGAGAAGCTAGATGTGCAAAAGCCACGTGACTAAGTAGAGAGGGCACGGATGGTCACAGGCTTCTGTCTAGGTCTCTTTAAGATCAAATTCACTGGCCACACTAATGTGCAAATTCAAGACTCTCTGTTGGCCACCAGGCACCCCGAGGCTGCTTGCAGCTTGTCAAATGTTGCTCTGTGGTTTCAGGTGCCTCCAATCACCATCTGTGACATGCCAGGCTCATGTTTCCTGTCCCTGGGCAGGTGAGGGGCCCTGATGGTCTCTTAATCCCAGTGTCTTTCTAGTCCCTTCCCGTTTCCCAGCTTTCCTGGAAGGCCAGCCAGCACAGGAGCTGAGAGACAGATTTATGTGGATGCCTGTTTATGTGTCTGAAGAGTAGTTAACTAGGCATCAGCCCGATAACCATCACAATCAAGGAGTAAAAGTGTATTGAATCTTCTCCTGGCTCATTTACTTTAATTCCATGAACATGTAACAACTATTTTATAAAGTAGCAGCAGTCAGGTGAGGATCAAAGGAATGTGTACTGCCATCTTATCCCTCCTAGAATCCTCCAGTGAGGGGCTGGGGGTGTGGTCAGGGTGGAGCCCGGCCTAGAATCCCCAGTGGGGGGTTGGGGGCTGGTCTGTCTAGTATCTGGGTGGTTCTGGGCTCCATTCCCAAAACTTCAGACAAATAAATAACAGAAGGACAGAATCCAGGTATGGTGGTACATAGCTCTCATCATTGTCCTCAGAAGACTAAGACAGGAGGATGGAGAGGATTCAAGGTCAGCCTGGTCCAAACAGGGTACCACGTCTTAGCTCTGTGTAGTGAACATCTGCAGAACACGCCTTCATTGCTGAGGACAGTTCAGGCAAGAGCGAGATTGCAATGTAAAATTGTGATTGGACCCGAGATTAGAGAACAAAAGACTGCTAAGAACAAGATGGGGACAGACAGTGACATTTGATTATGGATCGTGTCCTGGGTAAAAGGAGACCGACATTTAAATTTTATGAGTTTGTTCTGTGTTGACTCCACAGGGAGCAGCTGTAACCTGTTCAGATGTAAAAATGTATCTCTGGGCCAGGGAGATGGTTCAATATGTAAGTGGGCTTGCCACTAAAGCCGGATTACCTGAGTTCCATCCCTGGGACCCACACCACGGGAGGGAAGAACTACATATGGAGAGCAGTTCTGTGACCTCCGCAGGTGTGTTGTGGCTTATACACATTCCTAATATGAATAAAATAAAAAATGCGATTTTTAAAAAAATGTGTTCAACCAGTGAAGCATTAAAGGGAGAAGCCACTGGGGTTCTGGATTGTTTTTGCTACTTTGCATATATTTAATTTAATTATTGTGTGACTGTATATGCAGAACCCTGCAAAGGTCAGAGGCAACATGTGAAAGTCAGGTCTTTCCTCCCTCTGTGTGGATCCTGGGATTGAACTCCGTTCTTCAGATTTGGCGGCAAGCTACTTTACCCACTGACCCATCTTGCCAGCCCCCATCCTCTTCTGAATGTAGGCTGTGAGCCTGGAGTGGCCACCAGCAAGCGTGTGCCCACCTACTCTGAGACTGGCCTGTCCATGCGTGCATGTGTTGTTGCCCCTGAATGTCCTGGTCCCTGCTCAAGCCTGACCTTTTGACTGCCACCCATGCGCTGGCCGGGCCTTATGTCTGGGTGGGGGCGGGGACTTGGGGCGCCTGGGTTGGAGGACAGGCCTGGGAGCAGGGGAGGATGGCAGGGGAGGATGGGTCTGCTGTCCCTCCAAAGACTCCTTCATCTCTCCCAGCACTCAGCAGCACAGTGAGTCGTCATGGCAACACGGATGCCCAGCAACAAGTCCATGGTGCACGTCACATGGTAGACGTGGACCAATCAGTATGCCTGAGGGGAAGCAGGTCAGGCCGGGCCAAAGCCCTCCTCCCCCTCCCGCGTACTCCCCCCAGTCTTAGTGCTAATTACCATAATTAAGGTGGGAAAGCTATGCGCTCCGTTCTAGGTTGGGGGCTGGGAAAACACCGCCCGCAAAGCAGGAAAATCTGGAAACAGGAGCCCACCCTTCGGGCACCACAACATCCATCCTGCCATTGAAGCAAACATTGGGCGTCTACTGTGTGCACTTTTGTGGATGGAGAGGTTTGAACAGAGTTTGGATGCGGTTGCGTAGGGCAGGCATTTCCATCTTGGATAAATCTGGCTTGGGGGCTTCTGGGAACACATCTTGAAAAGGAATAGAGTCACGGGGCCAGTGAGATGGTACCCTGGGTAAAGGCAACTGTTGCCAGGACTAATCACCAGTCTGATTTCCCCGGAGACACATGGTGGAGGAAAAGAGCCAGGAAGCTGATGCAGAAGGATTGCAGGTTCCAGACTAGCATGAGATGCACAGCAAGAGGTGGAGTTTTTGTTTGTTTGTTTGTTTGTTTTGTTTTTGTTTTTCGAGACAGGGTTTGTCTGTGGCTTTGGAGGCTGTCCCGGAACTAGCTCTTGTAGACCAGGCTGGTCTCGAACTCACAGAGATCCACCTGCCTCTGCCTCCCGAGTGCTGGGATTAAAGGCGTGCGCCACCACCGCCCGGCAAGAGATGGAGTTCCATCACAGACATTCCTGATAATAAAATAACATAATAACAGAGGCGGGGGGGGGGCTGTTTCCTCTGCACAGCATCACAAAAAGAAACGAAAGCAAACCAAACCCTTGAGCCTGCAGAAGGGCTGGGTGCTAAAAGGTGCTTGCCACCAAGCCTGCTGACCTGAGTGTTGACCTCAGGATCCAAAAGTTGTCTTGTGACCCCTGTATGGTTGCCATGGTACATCTGTGCCTCCCACCAATAAATAAATAAAATGTCAAAAAATAAACTCTCACTTGGTTGGACAGATGAGCATTACAGCTGGCAGACCCAACCAACTGCTCAACACTCACTGTAGTGGACCCTGGGCTGATGTCAAACCCTGTCTCCACCCCCAGGGGACCCGAGGTGTCCAGGATGCTCAGTGACTCTTCATCTTTTGTTTGCTTGCTTGTTGTTATTTGAGACAAGGTCTCACTATGTAGCCCAGACTGTCCTGGAACTTGCTCTATAGGTCAGGCTGGCCTCGAACTCACAGATCTACCTGCCTCTGCCTTCTGAGTGCTAGGATAAAAAGTGTGTGAGTCATGCCAGGTTCATTAACTCTTTTAAAGAGAATTTCATTGGTTGTATTTTTCTTATTACAGAGCACAAATTCCCTGTAGGTGGTTTTAAAATAAGAAATCAGAGAAGAAAATGAAAACCACAGCCACCCAGCAGGCATTGAGTTCCTACTAACAGATACTTTTGCAGCTAAAAAAATTAATATTTTTTTACCAACTTCCCCCAAGGCTTCTAGCTCTCAATCCTTAAATGTAAAAAAAAAAAGTAAATAAAAATGAAAGTCTACACTGGTACATTATTTTTTGTAATAGAAGGAAAACCTATTAGTGTGCCTTGAAATTTTTTTATAGTTTATGTTTATTGACACCATTGTTAAATGTGTTACATTGTAGAACATTCTAGATGTTTCAGATCAGTCTAAAGCAACTTTGTAGCAGAGGTGTGTGTGTGGGGGGGCAGGTTTGATGACCTTTGGCAACAGCTTTCTTTAAATACACTGATGAGCCAGGCAGCTGTGACACATGCCTTTTATCCCAGGACTCAGGAAGCAGAGGCAGGTGGATTTCTGTGAGTTCAAGGACAGCTTCCTCTACAAAGTGAGTTCCAGGACAGGCTCCAAAGCTACACAGACAAAACTGTCTGGAAACCTGTCCCCCCCCAAAAAAAAAACCCAAACAAAAAAACCAACAACAAAAAGTAAGAAGGACTGGAGAGATGGCTCAGTGGTCAGAGTGCCTGCTGCCCTCTCAGAGGTCTGGGGTTTGATTCCTAGCACCTACAGGGCGGCTCACAGACACCTGTGACACCAATTCCAGGAGTCTGACACTCCCTTCTGGACTCCACTGGTGCTGCACACACCACGCCACACACCTGTACACATAAAATATATTAGAAGGAACTTTAAAAATGTAAGCCCATCTCTTCTATTTTCAGTTCTAACGATGCCCATCTGAGGTCCAAAGTAACAGATCCAATGCCCTGAGGTCCAAGGAAACATGACTTGTTTTAGGTAAAGTGAGCAACCTCCAATCTAGTCCAGACTCTCATGCTGGCTAGGGCCTGATGTGGAGGTGAAGTGTGGAAGCCTGACATGAGCCTGTGAGGTAAGCTGAGTGGCAGGAGGTTGGGCCTGGGCGTGCTTCCCTGATAGGCAGGAGCTAGGTATGCAGATGGGAGGGAGAGAGGCAGGTCAGCTCTCAGGAACCCCTACCCTGCCAGAAGGACCAGCCAGCCTTGGGCACAAGTCTCTGTTACCCCACCCACCCACTCTGGGCCCTGGTGGACCCATCAAGTCCATTCTCCAGCTTGAACACATGGTAGTCAGTGTCTGGGGAGGCATCCATAATGGTAGTGATCACTGGGCCTTGGTGTAGCCTGTGTTAACTTCTCTTTCTAGAACATTCCATATTATATATTTCTACCCCCATTAAAATCAATGCTGGAAATTTTTTAAGATTTATTTATTTTGTGTATGCAAATGCTTTATCTTCATGTACACCTGCATACTAGAAGAGAGCATCCAATCTCACTAGAGATGGTTGGGAGCCACCATGAGGGTGCTGGGAATTGAAATCAGGACCTCTGGAAGAGCAGCCAGTGCTCTTAACCTCTGAGCCATCTCTCCAGCCCCCCAGTGCTGTAAATTTTTATTCTAAGGCATCAAATTGGAATGGAGGAATGTTGGGGGAGGGAGGGGAGAGAAAGAGTGCCTTGCAAACAGAGACAGCATCTTTTGGTAACCATGGTGACCAGCATGGTGACAAGGATGTTCTGTGTGGAGTTTTCCAGCCTGGGGACCAAGTGGGTGGTGCGTGAGCATCTGTCTTGTGATGGAAGGAGGTGACCTGGGGTACTTTTATGGGCATGAGACTCCCCCGAAGGCTCATGGCGGGGTCAGCCTTGGTCTTGACTCAGGGGTGGGGGGTGGTTCAGAGTGGGACTGTGGGGTCAGGAGGCTCCCATATTGTCAATGGAGGCGTCAGTAGTCAGCTCATCCTTGATGACTCTGGGAGGTGGAAGCTCAGGACATGTGGCCTAGGCTTGGGGGCTTCCCTTGTCACTCCCTGTCTGTCTCTCTGTGATTCTGTTTGCTGTCTAAAAAAAGAACTAATGGAAGCCTTCTGTCTAGTTGACAGTGCTGCATTGAGTTCTACATTCTGGCTCTGAGAATGTTCTAGAATGATGCAAAATGATGCTCCAGGGAAGGTGAGGAGAGGGGTACAAAGAGCTGACTCTGCTGAACAGCTGTGTGACTTCCTGTAAATGAGCCTATCTTGGTGGTGCAGGCCTTTAATTCCATTACTCAGGAGGCAGAGGCTGGTGAATCTGTGAGTTCCAGGACAGCCTGGTCTACTTAGTAAGTTGCAGGCCAGCCAGGGCTATGCAATGAGAACCTGTCGTAAAATAATTAAATTAAAAATAAAGTTTAAAAAATCTGGTGATGAGGAAAATGCACACACGGCTCACACATCCAGAGAAAGCCTGGCAGATGGACATGTCACCCAGTTTACTTCAGTGCTGTCTAAGTGGCCATCAAGATGGCTCAGCAGGAAAAGGTGATTATCTCTAAGTCTGATAACCCGGGTTCAATCCCCTGGAGCCACACAGTAGACAGAGGGAATAGACTTCTACTCATTAACATCTGACCATCCCAGGAGCTCATGTACACATACATACATACATGAAATAAATGTTTTTTTTTAATTAAAAAGACTGTTATGAACTGCAGACTCTGTGTCCCCAGCCCTTCAGGTGGGGGTGGAGGTCCTAGCCAGGCAGCAGGGATCAGAGAGACCCAGCTTGACAGGTGCAGGGATACCATCAGGCAAGTGGCCCTCTGTTAACCCTGAAGAGGGCTTCACAGGTGGAGGCAGACAATTAATCAGTGCCTGGTGTCAGTGACAGAACCGTTGTGGGGTGAGCGAGATGTGGGGCAGCTAATCCCCCTGGTGTCTGGTTGTCTGAACACCTGCCACTGCCATAAGGGGGGGCTCTGTAGAATCAGGGTTCCAGGGTGAGAATAGGAGGTGAACAAAGAGGCAGATATAATATGGAGGCCAGAGGCAATAAGGCAACGGGGATTGGGAGGCTAGATTGGAGATGGAGAGACAGAAAGATGAAAGACATGGGGGGAGGGAGTGGGAAGACAGAGACGGGGGTAGAGAGACAGAAAGGCAGATATAGAAACAAAAAGAGAGATGGCTGGAGAGGGAGGAAGATGGAGATTAGGAATACAGACAGGAGAGAGAAGAGTGATCCTATAGCCCGGCTGGCCTCAGTTCACTGTGTAGCCAAGGATGACTTTCCACTGCTGGTCCTTCTGCCTCGGTCTCCTGAGTACTGGGATGACAGGCGTGTACCCCACGCCCAGTTTCCATGATGGTGATGGGACCCAAGGCTTTGTGCTCGCTGGCTGAGCGCTGTACCCACAGGGCTCCATCCCAAACCTTTCTCTTTGTCAATAGGTTCTCCCAGGTCCATTGTTTCTTCTTTCTTTATTTTATTTTACATTTTACGTATTTATTGTGTATGCATAAGCGTGCCATGGTGCACATTCGTAGGTCAGAGGACAACTTATAGGCGTCGTTCTCTCTGTCATCATGTGGGCTCCAGGGGTTAGACTCAGGTCATCAGAGTTAGAGGCAAGCCTCTTTACCTACTGAGCCATCTTGCTGGCCCTCAGATGTCTCTTAAATTACTGAAAACTGACTACCATAGTCCCCACTCCTTACTGGCTCCTCTTTAGCCTCTCAGAGCTGTCAGGATGACTGTTGCTTTGTCTGTGTCCACAGCAATCCTGGGCAGAGCCAGTCTCCCCCCAGTCCCTCCCCTTTCCTTGCCAGCACAGCCCAGGCCAGGGTCCACTCCTTTTTTTTCTTTTTTAAATTTTTTTAAACTTTGTTTTATGTGCATTGGTGTGATAGTGTCAGATCCCCAGGAATTGCCATGTGGGTGCTGGGAATTGAACCCAGGTCCTCCGGAAGAGCAGCCAGTGCTCTTAACCACTGAGCCATCTCTCCACACACACCCCCACACACTCCTTTTTTTTTTTCCAAGACAGGGTTTTTCTGCGTAGCCCTAGCTGTCCTGGAACTCACTATTTAGACCAGGCTGGCCTCAAACAGAGAGATCCGCCTGCCTCTGCTTCCAGAGTGCTGTTATTAAAAGCGTGCACCACCACCTCCCAACCCCCAGGCTCCACTCTTTTTTTTTTAAATTTATTATGTAGACAACATTCTGCTTCCACTAGAAGAGGGCACCAGATCTCATAACGGATGGCTGTGAGCCACCATGTGGGTGCTGGGAATTGAACTCAGGACCTCTGGAAGAGCAGTCGGCGCTCTTAACCTCTGCAGGCTCCACTCTTAAGTTGCTACTTTGATTTACTTTTATTACTTGTGTGTGGAGGTCAGATATCAGACTCAGCATTTGCTTTTGTTGCTTTCCTTCTCCTTCTTTGTTGTTGAATTGGAGTCTCACTGTGTAGCCCAGGCTGATGTGGAACTCACAGGGATCCTCCTGCCTCCATGTTGCTTGGGCTAACTATGTGGCCACCAGGGCTGGGCGTTGGTGGCGCACGCCTTTAATCCCAGCACTCAGGAGGCAGAGGCAGGCGGATCTCTGTGAGTTCGAGGCCAGCCTGGTCTCCAGAGTGCCAGGATAGGCTCCAAAGCTACACAGAGAAACCCTGTCTCGAAAAAGGAAAAAACAAAACAAACAAACAAAAAAACTATATGGCCACCATGCCCAGTTCCATCTTTCGCTGGGCATCTCCCTGGACCTGTAGCTGGCTGATCCAGCTAAGCCGATGGACAGTGAAGTGAGTCTCGGGGCCTCTCCTGCCTCCAGCTCCTCAGCACTGGGATCAGACAAAAACACAGCAGCACCATGACTACTTTTGACATGGGTGCTGGGGCGGGGCAGGGGTGATGGTGGATCTGCACTCAGGTCCTTGGGCTTGGTGGCAAGCATCTTTCCCACCGAGCCATCTCGCCGACCCCTCATGTTGGACTCAGCAGTAAAGGACCAATGTGGACTGTAGTTAAGTCATTGTGGGGACTTGAGGGGGGTGGGGGGAACGTTGTTGGAGTGCTATGGTTGTGAGATTCCAGCTGATGCTGCTCAGCCATTTTGGTCAGTGCAGACAGTGTCTGCTGAGACAGACTGTCTTCCAAGATAGCATGTCTCCTCCGAGGAACAATTCCAGGAAAGAGACACTGCAGGTCTGCATAGTCCTCTGAAGCTCGGACAAGCTTCTCATTCCCAAACCCCTCACTAGCCCCTATAAAGGGCCACAGCTGGCTTTTTTCCCTCTCAGACCCCTAAATTTCCTGTGAGAGGCTGCCCTTAACTGTGTGTGCAACCAACACAGTGTCATTTGTCCAGGTCTCTATGGTCTCATTCCTGTCTCTAGGTCGGAGTGTGGAGGGCTCCATGCAAGCCAGTAGAACACTCTACCACTGAGCCACAGCCTCAACTGTCATCCACTCTAACCCTTGGGTAGGAATTGGTAGCTCCACGGCCACGTCATCTGATGAAGACACAGACCACAGAGATGTTAGGGTTGTTTTGTTTAGTTTAAGTCTAGTTATTTTTATTTATTCTATGTGCATTGGTGTTTTGCCTGCATGTACATTTGTGTGAGGGTGTTGGATCTTGGAGTTACAGACAGTTGTGAGCTGCCATGCGGGTCCTCTAGAAGAGCAGTCAGTGTTCTAACCACTGAGCCATCTCTCCAGCCCCTGATGTTAGGTTTTTTTTTCCCCTAATGATTTGTTTATTCTTATTTTATGTGCATTGGTGTTTTCCTTTCATGTGTGAGGATGTCAGATTCCCTGGAACTAGTTGGTGGCCGCCATGTGGGTGTTGGGAATTGAACCCGGGTCCTCTGAAAGAACAACCAGTGCTCTTAACCACTGAGCCATCTCTCCAGCCTTTTAGGGTTATGACACACAGCTCTGAGGAAGCAGAAGGGGAATTCTTGGATCTCCAACACTGGTGCATGCTGGGGCATGTGTGGATCTCTATGAGTTCGAGGCCAGCCTGGTCTACAAAGAAAGTTCTAGGACAGCCAAGGTTACACGGAGAAACCCTGTATCAAAACAAAAACAAAAACAAAAATCAAACAAACAAACAAAAAACCCCCAGGGGCTGGAGAGATGGCTCAGAGGTTAAGAACACTGACTGCTCTTCCAAAGGTCCTGAGTTCAATTCCCAGCAACCAAATGGTGGCTCACAACCTTCCGTTATGAGATCTGGTGCCCTCTTCTGGTGTTCAGATATACATGGAAGCAGAATGTTGTATACATAATAAATAAATAAAATCAATCTTTAAAAAAATTCCCTCCAAGGTGTGCATGCTGGCTTGGATGTTCGTAGATTCCAGATGCATCCAGCTCACAGCCAAGATAACCCAACAGGTGTCCCACACAGGAAAGATTTGAGGCCCCATCCTCCTCTGGCCACACAGGGCTCTCCTGTGGTGTCCCCTGCTCTGGCTCCTTATGTCTTTTTCTGGGGCTTGATTCTTTTTTTTTTTTTTCACACGTTCTTGCTGTGTAGTAGTGGCTGTCCTATGTAGACCAGGCCGGCCTCAAACTCAGAGAGATCTACCTGCCTCTTGCCTCAGCCTCCCTAGTGCTGGGATAAAGGCATTCCTCACCATGCCCAGCTCTCTCCATCTTTTTTTTTTCTTTCCAAGATGGAATTTCTCTGTGTAGCTTTGGAGCTTATCCTGGCACTCGCCCTGTAGACCAGGCTGACCTCATACTTACAGAGATTGGCCTGGTTCTGCCTTCCAAGTGCTGGGATCAAAGGCGTGTGCCACCACAGCCCAGCAGTGCCTGGGATTTTAATGGGTGCTGGGGCTCTAAACTCAGGTCCTCACAATTGGTAGCAAGCATTCTACCCATGGAGCACTCTCAGCACCCTCAGTTTTAAATTTTTATTTTGTTTTTTGTTTGTTTGTTTGCTTTTGGAATAGGGTTTCTTTGTGTAGTCCTGGCTGTCCTGGAAGTTACTCTGTAGACCAGGCTAGCCTCAAATTCAGAGATCCACCTGCTTCTGCTTCCCTAGTACTGGGATTAAAGGCATGCACCACCACTGCTCAGTAAGCTCATTTTTAAAAAACATTTTCTTTCTTTTTTTAAAGATTTATCCATTTATTATATATTCAGTGTTCTGCTTGCATGTATGTCACCAGATCTCATTGCAGATGGCTGTGAGCCACCATGTGGTTGCTGGGAATTGAACTCAGGATCTCTGGAAGAACAGCCAGTGCTCTTAATCTCTGAGCCATTTCTCCAGCCAGCAAGCTCATTTTTTGAGGTGTAAATCAGAGATCTATGCTTGTGAACTTTGCATTTTTACTATTGTGTGCGACTTTGCCATGTTCTAGGTCCCAAAAGCTTTCTATGGCCCTTTGGGGTCTTGTTTTGCAAGTAAGGAAATTGAGGCTGAGAGAGCTGCTGCCCCCACCAAGGAGCAGCTGGTTGCTGAGAGATGTGGTCAGACTTTGAGCTCAGATGGGCAAGGGCAGAGTTTCTATATTGAATTTGTTTTCTCAAGACTTTACACAGATGTCAAGGACTTTGGGGATAAAATAATAGAGGGTTTAGGGCCTAATTTAGCCCTTTTTGGGGTGGAGACTGGAGGGGGGAATTCCAGTGGTATGACATACCTGTGGGCTTAAAACTTAGGAAGTTAGTCATGTGTGGTAGCTTGGACATGTCACACTGACACTCAGGAAGCTGAGGGTTCAGGATCATGAGTTTGAATCCTGCTTAGGTTATATATCAAGATCCTGTCTTGAAAAAAAAAGGAAGGGAGAGAGAGGGAGGGGGGAGAGAGAAGAGAAGAAAAGAAAAGGCAGGCAGAGGGTTAGAGGCATCTGAAGGTAAGCCTGACCACCTGAGTTCGATTCCTGGACCTACCTGAAGGCAGGGAGACCCAACTCCTTCAGGTTGTCCTCTGACTTCCAATGCACATTGTGATAAACGTGCCCCCTGTGATAAATAAAATTTTAAATCAACGAAAAAGACCCCTCCTTCCCTCCCTCAGCTGGGAGACTCAGGCGTTTGCATGGCTGGACCCTTTTACCTGAGATGCCCCCAGCGCTGAGAGGCCTGTGGGCTCAGGGTGCACAGAGCCGTGGGCTTCACTCTAGAATATTCCTGCAAAGCCCCTTGGCTGCGGCCGCAGCGGCCAGTCTTCGAAGGAGGAAACTGAGCTCTGGAACCTTTCCTTCATCTCCTCCTGGTGGGAAAGGTTTGCTTTGCCCCAGGTTCCAGCCCTGTGCTCCTGGGACACAGGCCCAGGGACAGGGGAGGAGGAGGGAGGTTGAAGAGTAGGGGGAGGGGGTCCTCAGGGATAAGGCGGGGCTTCCTTTACACTGGGCCCACCCTTCACCCCACCCACTGAGACCAGAGTCAGGGAGGGGCTGATTGGACAGTGAGGGCAATGGCGGCTTTCCCGGGTCTCCCACTGTGCGCTCTCTTATAGAGCCCACGTGCTCCTGGGTTCAAGGGGGCGCCTCTTATTAAACCGCTTTCTGAATGTGAGGCTCCCCAGAGTGAACCCAAGATCTGGAGGTCGCAGCTGACATCCTCCTATTGCCTGTTCCCTATCTCCATCGAGTCCCTCCCCATTCTTCCTTGTCTCTGTCTGCAAGCATCCCCCCTACCCGCTTGGACCCTACGTTGAATTTGGGGGGGTACTTAATGCAAGTTTGGAGTGCAGCCAGCTTTCCCTGAGCCTGGCTTCTTGGGAGCCCCCTATATAAGGTGCCCCACCCCCACTCTCCACTGGGGCCTGTGACCAGAGAACTGAAGGAATTCCAGGCTCCAGTGTTGCCAGATGGGGGAATGACTGTCGTTCATATGGCCAGGGTTATATTTTTACCCTCCTCTGGTCCCAGACACAGAGACACAGACTGCCCCTCTCTGTCTTCAGCAGTGTGTGGCTATGCCAAGGCAAACCTCTGATCCTCTTGCCTCCACCCGAGTGCTAGAGCTCACCTCTGACCACTGAGAACCTCTCCCCATTCCATATCACACACTTTCAGTTTCAAGTTCAAGCTGAGACTGGGGCTTGCTGTCAGCTCTGACCCAGCATGCACCAGACCCTGGGCTCCATCCCCAGCTACACATTAACCAGGCACGGTTGTGCACACACGTCACCCTAGCACTAGAGGGCTGGAGGCAGAAGTTCAAGATAAACTTAGGCTAGATGGTGAGCTCTGGGATAACCTGGACTACATGAGGCCCTGCCTCAAAATGAAGATGAGATTCCTAAGGCATGTGTGAAAGGGAAGGGGACTCAGTCCTGGGACAGGAGGAGAGAGGAGCAGATGGCTCCGCCAGCAAAGAGGAGAGCTGCTAGGCCCTGAGCCACGTCCTGCAATTGTGTAACACATGGTGTCTCTGGGGAGGCTTCCTGGAAAGGAAAGCGGGTTGCAACATTTTGTTCAAAATGTTACCCTCGGGATATCCAGGCAACTGGTTAGCTATTCAGGAAGTTAAGTATCAACAATGGAGGGACTCAAACAACATCAGGAGATGCTCACTCGCCAAACAATGGCTGCCCTTCCCCAGGAACCCAATTATGACAACTTCTGGGGAATGTGACTTTATTCACAAAAGCTCTTGAGGGACTGGCGGGAGAAGGTTCAGCAAGAAAGGGAGTTCAGTTCCCAGCACCTACAGGGCTGGCTGTGACTCCAGGGGCCCCACGGTGCTCTTCTGTCACACTTAAATGGTACAGACTCACTCAGACACACATGGACAAAAAGTAAAACGGGGGTCTAGGTAGAGGTAAGCGGATCTCTGAGAGTTCAAAGCCAGCCTGATGTATACTAGTTCTAGGTTGGCCAATGTGGCATAATGCCAGAGCCTGTCTCAAAAATGATGAGAAATAAGAAGTAAAAGCTTAAAGTTTAATGCTGGGATGTAGATCTGGAGTGCTTGCTTCCAGTGGGAGGTCTTGGGTTCCACATTCCCCAGTTTGGAAGGGCGTAAGCTAGCAGTTGCTTCAAACTACAAAATCCTTGGTGGTGTATCTGATAGCATGTTCCTCTGGAGTTATTTCGGGGCCAGGTCTCTCCATCATGCGGGGACCGGGAACTGACCAAAGGTAGTTTGGCTTAAGGGCAACGGCCTCAATCAGCAGAACCTCACCCGATCAAAATTAACCCACTTTCCCACAGCCGCAATTATTTGGCTCCCTATTTTTGTCCTCCGTGTCTATTCTGTATTTTAGGGATTTTTATTTTAAGGTCCTTGTTTCCGAGACACGATCTCATTTCGTAGCTCAGTCTAGCCTGGAACTCCTAGCAGACCTCCTGCCTCAGCTTCCAGAGGGCTGGGATGACTGCCGCGAGCAAGCACGGTTAGGGCTGTTTTGTTTAATGAAGCTGAAAGTTGATTTTCAAGCAAATAAAAATGTAAGTTGAGAACAGACATCGTAACAGATGCGTTGGCCGGTATGGAACGAGGGCTAGTAGCCCAACTGCTTGGAAGGCAGAACCACCGTTGCACGGACGCCTGAGTCTCTCTCCTCTCCTCTCTCTCTCTCTCTCTCTCTCCCCCTCTGTCTGTCTGTCTGTCTGTCTGTCTGTCTGTCTGTCTGTCTCCTCTCCTCTCTCTCCCTCTCTCCGGTCTGTTTCATAGGTCATCGCAGGCTCCCGCTGGCCCACGGGGACCGGCGCAGGGGTGTGCGAGCCGCAGCCCTCTGGGGGACCGCGTGGCGCCGCTGGCCTGGCCTTCCGCGCCGGACGCGCCCGCGCGCTGCCCCCCTAGAACTTCGGGGTTGATGGTTCTGCCCTGACGTTATCCAATCAGAAGCCGCCGCTCCTGCAGCTCAACTTCCGGGTCAAAGGAGGCACCGCCGGCGGGTCCCCGGTGTCCGCCGCCTTCGCTGTCCCCCCGCGCCCTCCACTTCCGGGCCTTCGTCCGGGGCATGGAGCGTCGCGCGTGAGGCGCCGCCGGCCCCGGGGACCCCCTGCCCAACTCGCCCTCCGCGCCGCGCCCCGGTGAGCAGCGCCGGCCCCGGCTCGCCGGCTCCCGCCCCGGCAGGCGCCGTCCGCCCGCCTCGGCGCCGCGCGCCTGTCCTCGTCGTCCCCGCCGCCCCGGTCGCCGCGCTTCGCCCGTTCCGGGCCGCGCCCAGGAGCTGCTGCCGCACCGCTGCGGAGACGCCGCCGCCAGCTTCATCGCAGAGCGCGGCTCAGCCCGGCGTCCGAGCAGCCTCCGCCAGCCTCCACCAGCCTCGTCTCCGCCAAACCCTATCTCCCGGCCTCATACCCCCACCCCACCCCCAGCCCGATCCCCTCAAGCCTCTTCCTCTCCCATCTTGATCTCCCAAGCCGGATCGCCGCAAGCCTGATCCCTTCCAAACCTGATTCCACTTCCAGCTTGATCCCTCCAGCCTCATCCCCAAAACTTGACCCCGTAACTTGTTTCCTCAAGGCCTGATACTCCAGGTTGACCCTCCTCTCAATCCTGATACCCCAAAGCTTGATACCCCCAGCATGAACCTCTCCAAATGACCCTACCAGCCTGACTCCTCCAAGCCTGGTCATCCCCACCCCACCCCCCGGCTTGATTCTCCCCAAGCCTGATCCCTCACTCAGCCCTTATCCTCTGCCTCGGTTTCCGCATTGTCCCATGCCAAGCTTGATACCCTCCCAGAGTCAATTTATAACCTCTGTTTCACCCCTTCTCCCCGTGATTACCTTGAACCCCCAGTCCTCAGCTTCCGACTTCAATCCCTGTATCATCAGCCCCACCCTCAGGGTCCAGGCCTTAGGCCCGTCCCAACCCCTCCCTATCCACTCTATAGTCCAGCCTCCCACCCAAGCTCCCTTGGGAGCCCCCTGGGCAATCACCAACCTGCTTTCGAGGAGCTGGGACTGGTGCCCAGGAGGTGTGGAATACAGTCGACAGTTCCCAGCTGGGTCCTGGGGAGACCGAGCACTGAGAGACACGTCTCTTCCAAGTGCAGCCCAGGGCATGCTGGCAGCCCCGAGGGGCTGGGAGGCTCAGTTAGAGTCTAACCAGGTAGATAGGGTTAGACCGCACAGGCGGAGACTCCCGCCCGCATGGAAAGTGAGTGAGAAGCCAAGCACTTCACCAGCATCTCCATCCTCACCAGCCCCTCCATCCTCACCGGCCCCCCAATCCTCACCAACTGCTCCATCCTTGCCGGCCCCTCATCCTTGCCAGCCCCTCATCTTCACCAACCCCTCCATTCTTGCCAACTCTTCCCATCTGCGCACCTTAACGCCACATTTGTTCTGTCAAGGTCCGTGCCCCTCGCCTGCAGCTGCCATGGAAGCTCCTCGGACCCTTTAGAAGGTCAGTGAAATTGGGATTCGGGCATCCAGGCAGTCTATGGGATGGGCTAGGGGCATTCTGGGTCTGCTTGCTCTGGAATGCAGAGGTTGACAGGATGTGACTTTGTGGGTGACTCTGGGGTCAGTCACCAAGGGCCATGGCTGCAGCTGCTGCAGTGATTTGCACATCCGACACTTACCCGCATTCCTCTCTCCAGTTGCCCTCTGAGGGCTCCAGGGAGACAAAGGGAGAGTGATGAGTAGGCTGGGATGGGAGAGGCGTGGCTTCTCCTCCCCAGCACATCTGACACAGTACCCAGCACTCAGGCATCAATCACCATGATAGTTGTTTTTTTTTTTTTTTTTTTTTTTTTTTGTTTGTTTGTTTAATGGCTCATTCATTTGACAGCTGTCATTATGGAGATGTTTTATGTGTGCATTCCTGTTAATCTTCACCATAGCCCCAGGTATAGGTATTGTAGTCCCGGTTTATAACTTTGGGAGGCTGAGGCCCAGTGAGGTTTGGGGCTTCTCTAGGATCAAACAGCACAGATGTGGTAGGCTGGTTTGAACCCTTCCTCCTCTCCCTTCTTCTTCTGACATGGGACCCTGCTTTTCAGCACTGGATGGGGGATACTGGCCGAACCTCCATTCTGTGTCTAGGTGTCATCGAACATCTGGAAGGCTGTCAGACTGTTTTGAGAAGAGTGGTGGCAGCTGGGTGGTGGCTGGGGCAGTAATTCAGAGGGGAAATGTCAGTCTCTCGAGGACGCTGGCATAGGTTGCTCTCTGTGAGGCATCCTGGTCCCTATTAGGTACTGAACAGCACTCAGCCCTCCACCCACCCCTGGCCAAGTTCTCCTGGTCAGGGCAGCCACATGTGTCCCCACACATCTCCTGGGGTCCCCAGTTGATAGTCACCCCCCTTGAGACCATGATGTCCTCCAAGTAAGTTTTCCTAGGCAGCTGTCGTGTGGGGTGAGCAGCTGATAGGAAGGACAGATTGGAGCTTACGTTCTTTTCCCACATTTCCCTGGAATGGAATCCAGGTCCTGTCTTAGGGGAGCAGGTACATAGAGCCCAACTGCTGTGTGCACTTAGCTCCCCCTACTCAGATGTGGAGACAAACAGGAAAAGGTGGAAAAGGTGGGCTCAGTTTGTGGTGAAGGTATGAAGTGCAGGTGGTGTGGCCTTCATTGATGAGGTATCCCAGAGGCAGGAGGGTGCTCAGGGACTTCTGAACCCCAGAAACCCACCCCACAAAAGATGTAAGTTGCTGTTGCTTGGGACCCAGTGAGACACTTGCCATGGGATAGCCCTTCTGGAGGCAGAGGTCAACTGCTGGCATTGCAGCCCCCCACTGCCAGTCAATGGGTCAGTGTCAAAGGTCAAATTGCATCTGGATCAGGAGGAAGAAGAAAGTGAGGGAGGCTGGGGTGGGGGAGGGGTGGGACCCTGACAGCCAGTCAGTTTAGTGACTCCCTGCACCTGTTCCCCTCTGTTGGTGCCTGAGGTGGCAGTAGGGATGGACCCTAGACTAGGTCACTCCAGGCTTCTACAGTGACTCAGGGTTCATTTCCTCCTCCTCCTTATCCTCTCTTTCTTTGCCTTCCTTCTCCTCTTCCATCTCTATCTCCTTCCTCCTCCCTCTCCTCTCTTGCTAACAGTATCTCCCATCCTAATTCATGCCAATCACAGGAGTCCCCAGACCTGGACACAGGTCTGCTGGGACAGACCCATCAAGTGTGAGAACCCTGACCCATAGACTGGTTAACTGTGGAGTCCCCAAAATGCGCCTTCCTCCCTGGGTGACATGGCACAGGCCATCCAGCTCCTCTGCATTCATTTTCATGAGTGTGCCCTCAGAAGTGACCCCCCAGGTCACAGTACACATCAAGTGTGTGCAGCAGAGACCTCGGTGAATCCCATGCTTTGTGAGGCCCAAAATGGGCTGCAGAGGCCTGAGACTCCTCCACCCTGGGGTCTAGCCCAGCACCCACTTTCTAATTAGGTGCCCGGAGGGATCAGGGAGGGGGTGTCTAGAGCAGGGCCTCCCAAGATACAAGATCTGGGCATGGTGACCCTTACATCTGTGGTCCCTGTACCTATGGTGCCCCAGTCTCACTGCTGCATTTAAGTCCAGGCTCAAGATCTACCCTGTAAGGCCTTGACTGCTAATGCCCCAGGCATCAGCCAGGACAGCTCAGGTGGGACGCAGGTCCTGTATCTCTGGACTCCCTTCCCTCACCTACTGTGGGGCATCTGCAAGTCAAGTCACACCCTTCGGCACTGCCATGTCTCCCACCTGAACTCCTCAGCACCGCCAGCCTTGGTTTCTTCTGTGTCTCTGCCTTTTCCCCTCCCACAGGCTCCTTCTGAGGTTCCTCCAGAAAGTCAGGCATGTAAGGGCTGCTGCTTCCTACCCCAGGGAAATAAGCCATCAGAACTCCAGCAGCCTTGACCATGGCCCCAAGATTTAGACATTGTTAGCTGGTGGCTTTACAGGCTGTGGAGGCGACCTGCCGATGGGCAGGAAGAAGGTGTAGGTGGCTGGGTTTGTTAAGTGGTTTGGCATCGACTTCATCCCCAGCTGTGTAAACTCTTGAGTGGGAACTGCGGGGCAGGTTGGTGCAGGCAGAGGCCTTGCCGTCACGTGTTTACTCCCCAGCCCCTCTCTGGGTCCCCATTTTGCATCGGGATAGCAGAGACGCAAGTGGCACTGCCAGGCAATAGCCCCAGGTCTCAGCCCAGTTGGAGTGCACGCCGAAAGGTTCCAGAACACATCCAAAATTCCCGATGTCTCATTTCATGTCCCACCTTCTGGAGCGAATCTTTGCAACGTGGACCCTCTGCGGTGACTCAAGGCAAGATGCCCTCTCAGGTCCTCTCCTGTACAGGTGTGAAGGGACTCTTAACGGCTTGAAGGGGCCCCTTCTGGTAACCCACAGGTTGCAATTTGTGTTTCCTGCTTGAACAAGGCTTGAACTGGGCTGGCCCAGTCTGGAGGTACTTGAGCCAGTCCGTGGCATTTCCCTGGCTCAGATTTCTGGCTCGATGCCAGCAGCTTCTGCTTGTCACTGCTCTTGCTGTCCAACTACCCTGAGGATGAATTGCAGGTCTGGGAATCCCTGGTTTCCTCTGGGATGTTGGACTTGGGGCCTTAGGGACATCTGAGGCCACTGTTCTGCACCCTCAAAGCGTCTCATTAGCAACTGCCATGGCAGTGCCCTCTGGGAGAGGGAGAGCCACAGCTCCTTGTATCTCCCTGCCAAGAATACTGAGCCAGGTGAGGTGAGCCTGCTTCCAGGTGGATATGCTCCACCCTGGCCATTGTATCTGCCATACTTGCCTTTTAGAGACTTCCCGAGCTGTAGCTGGTCACAGTGTGGCAGAGGAGCCTGGGAGCAGAAGGCCCCGTCTCCTGGCTTTGTCCCTAGCTTCAGTTTCACTACCTGTACAATGGACTCCTGAAAGTCAGAGTGAAAAGATGTTGACAGACCTGACTCTCATAGTGATGTCTTTGCTTCTCAAAGCAGTCTGGGGTCTCACTCCTGTCCCCTGTAGGAGCCCTTTCTCTGATTTATTTTTTCCTTTCATTTATTACTATCTGTGAATGTATGTTTACATGTCCCGAGGAAGCTCTGGAGGTTGTTTTATGGAGTTATTTCTCTCTTTCCACTTTCAAGTGCTTCTTGGGTAGGATCAGGTCACAAGTGCTCACTTAGCCATCTTGCACACTTTTTCCTGGTCTTCGGTTTTGAGACAGTGTCACTCAGTGACCTGGGTAGAACTTGCCATCTTCCTGCTTTGGCCTCCTGGGCACTGGTTACAGATATGTGCCCAGGCTGGCCCAGGACTCCGAAGTCTTCCTTCCTCTGCTGGGGTTAAATGTGTGGCCAGGCCAGCCATTGTGGTCTGGAGTTGATGAGGAGTTGGAAGTCACAGCTGTGAAAGTCCCACCCAGCTGTGCATGGGCCCCCCCCCCCAAGCCCTGACCCTTGTGTGTCAGTTTTCACTTCCTGCCAGTGCTGAGGCCAGGGAGGTACTGTGGCAGGGGCCCTGGAACCTGCAGAGGAATCTCAGCCCCTGGAGCTTCCCGCAGCCACTCTGGCACACCCAGAACTGGGTCACTGTGGCTGGCTGGGTGTTTAGATTTCTTTAAAGCAAATATTTGCCTGGTTGGTCCAGGCCTGCTCAGACAGAGCTGGAGCCCAGTGGCTGTGAGGGGGAGGGAGCTGCTGGGAGGTGGCCAGTCCCAGCATGGACAAGAGGTGGCCTGGAGGATTCTCATCTGGATGATGTCTGTGTGAAGGCCCCTGCGGGTGTCCCCTGTGCACAGTGACAGGATTGGCTTTTCATCTGGAAGCCTCAAGTATTTGTTCATTGCCAGTGATGCCCACAGGGTACTGGATGCCACAGCTGAGGAGAGATATGAGTGGGACAGGCATTCGTCAAGTAAGCATAGTGGAACGTGCTTGGGGACAGCCCAGTGGAGAGGGACAGACTATTGCAGCCATCTCAGGATGGATGGCACGAGAAGATTCCTAAGGACCTATTTCATACTTAGTACTTAGCTGAGATTGGTTTAGAAGTTGGTCAACCTGCTGGGTGGTGGTGGTGCATGTCTTTGATCCCAGCTCCCAGGAGGCAGAGGCAGAGGCAGATGAATCTCTGTAAGTTAGAGGCCAGCCTGAGCTACAGAGAGAGTTCCAGGACAGCCATGACTATTACACAGAGAAATCCAGTCTCAAAAAGCTAGTCAGCCTAAGATGACAAAGTCTGGCACCGAAAGGATGGCATGTACCCCGAGACAGACGCAGTGGACTCTCCCCGTTTGAGGATCTGAGTAAGGACTAGTTTCTCTAGGACACAGTTACGAAGAGGGGGTGTTCAAGAGCTGGAAGGCACAGGAGGGGGTCCTTGAACACCAGAAAACACTGGATTTTTGTTATGCCTCTTACAGCCTGAAGTCCCTGTTAGTCTATCATCTACCACTGAGCCAGGCCCCCAGCCCCTCACTGGGGGATTCTGGGTTGGGGCTCTACCCTGACCACACCCCCACCCCTCACTGAGGGATTCTAGGTAGGGGCTCCACCCCTAAACCACACTCAACTAAGGCATGGAAGACCAGGAAGCGCTTCAGTTGAAGGAGTCTTATGGATCCAGCTGGAGTCCCGCTTTAACTCAGCAGAGCCTTGCTTCTCCTGAGACTAGGGTGAACAAGTTGCAGTAACCTGAGAGACACTTTTGGGTGACAGTGTGACTGCCCAGAATGACTGATTTGGAAGCATCCATGGAGAAGGCAGCTTGTCATGAAGACACCCTCTCTCATGCACTGTCTCCCTCCACAGCTTCTCACTGCCATCACAGGAGTCCCAAAGAATGTCCAGTGGGGTCTCCCCAACTGAGCAGGTGGCGGCCGGCGACATGGATGACACGGCAGCGCGCTTCTGTGTGCAGAAGCACTCCTGGGACGGGCTGCGTAACATCATCCATGGCAGCCGCAAGTCGTCGGGCCTCATTATCAGCAAGGCCCCCCACGACTTCCAGTTTGTGCAGAAGCCTGACGAGTCTGGCCCCCACTCCCACCGTCTCTACTACCTGGGTAAGCTGCCCCCACCCCCACTGCCCTTTGCTGGCAGGCCTGGGGTGCCAGAGGTTTCAGAAGCTACCAGCCTGGGGCAGGCAATGTCAGTCCATTGCCAGGGTCAGCCATTCAGGTGACAGTTCATGGCTGGCCAGGTGGCTCGGAGTCTAGAAACTACTTCCAGCTGGGCCACTTCTCGGGCCTCTGGTGCCGGCTGGGCAGGGCTTTCTGGGTAAACAGGATGGGACTCAGATCCCTGTGGGAAGGTCAGATGCTGTTCCAGTAGGAACTCACTGTGTGGTGATGTGTTATGGCAGATTCCAAGGCTCAAAGATTGGCACCATCTCCGTGTAGTGTGGCTCACCATCCTGCCACAGGACCTGGAGGCACCTGGTCCTGGTCCAGCTGTTGGCAAGCTGTGTTCTCGCTGGGCCACCAGCACCTTGGGTGTGATCCCTCAGGCTTTCCATAGCTTCTGCCTGCACCCAGCCCCAGCTCATAGACAGGAAGTGCCTGTGCCTGGCCCAGCGTATAGACAGGAAGTGTCCGCAGGGCACAGACACTGCCCCACTAGGCCTAAAGGGCCTATAGAGCTAGAAGAAAGAACCTTCTGGAAATCAGCCGGCTTGTTTGCTTGTAAACAGCGTGCTTCCTGGCTGTTGACTAGAGGTATGGTTCCCTTGCACTGTGGACTCCAGCTGGGTCACTTGTGGGTGTCCTAGGCTTTGTATATGCTCACTTTGTGGTGGGACTCCTCAGTGTCACAGCCTTAGACATTGCCCAGGACTCCTGGGGGCTGGTGCCTCCAGTTGAGAAACACTTTTTAGCACAGGTGCCTCTCGTCATCCTCCAAGCCAGTGTAGTTGCTGGTCATGGTGGCCTTGGTCCTGGAGGCCATGTCTGTGCATGTCTGGGTCTCAGCATTTGAATGCATGAATTATTGAACATTGTCACCTGCCTGCTGCTGACCGTACATGGATGACAGGAGCCAAGATGGACACTGGGTGGCCAGTCTCTTCCCACTGTCCCCATACTTCCCCTTCAGAGCTATCCCAGGAGCAAGTCACATGGAATTTTGCAAACCACCAAACCGTAAATGCAGTGATTGAGAACAAGCCTGTTGATCTTGCTATACTGCTGTACTGCTGAGTGACTGTGTGGCAGCTATGAGCCACAACAGCCACGCTCCAGAGACACTGCTGAGTGTTTTCATCACTGCTGGGTCCCCACCTTTCAGTGGTGGCTCCGCCCACTGTTGCATAGTCTCAGCCTGCACCTGCTGAAGGGAAGATGACAGCCAGACTACATTCCTTCTGGAGCTCTGGCAGGACCTTCCTGTCTCTTCTTCCAGCTTGTGAAGTGTGCCGTATCCATCGGCTTGTGATCAAATCACTCCCATCTCTGCCTCCATGATCATATGGCTTACTTCTCTGTCTGAGATCTCCCTTTACCTTGGTTTTCTGAGGATACCAGTAGCTGTAGAGCATTAATTAGTACAGCCATAGCCACAGAGCCCTGTCTCCATAAAGACAGTGACTTTTGAATTCAGGCCCAGGACACAGCTGTTTCTTTCTCTGAGGAGACATCTCAGCTTCCCAGGACCATGGGAAAGGACAGAACTCTCTGAGCCACAATGTGCACCTGGTACCAGGGACCTGGGGATGGCTCAGAGAGTCAGGACATAAAGCCACCAGCTTCAGGATGAGGCACCTGCAACCCAGAGCCTCATGAGACCATGACTTTGTCTCCAGGCTACCTCTTTCAGGGTCCATGCCGGAACCTTAGCTATTTTCCTACCAGCAGTGGGAATTGACCCTATGGCTCCAGGTTCCTGGGAGAAGAAATCTGATTGTCCCAGCCTGGGTTCTGTGAACCTTTCACCCTGGCTCCTGTGGCCTTGGAGTAGGGTTGCAAATTCTCAGCCCCCTTCTTCCAGGTCTCTGGAAGGAGTCTGTGCCTTGTTGACTTGAGCATGTAGACTGGGGTGGGCAGGGCCTTGAGCTTGTAGGGTTTCTGGAGAAGGAATCTCATTGGCTTAACTGGACTACTCAGTCATCTTGTCTGGCTTGGGTAGGCAGGGCTTCTTGAGGTCTTAAGGTTTCTGGGAGAAAGAATGAAATTGGCCCAGGTGGTGGTTGTTCACATGTGGCTTGTACATGTGTGTCTCCTCAGGGTTCAGCACAGAGTGCTGGGGGTCTTCATGGGACTGGAGGGCCACAGATGAATGTGTAGTGAAGACAGACCCCCAAACACATGCAGAGGAGACTAGAACTCTGTGGACATGGCTGCTTCTCTCCAGTCAACCTGTGGTCTCACTAACTGCTACTTGATAGTACTGGCCTCAGATCGCCTCCTGGTTCCTCCAAGTTCTTTATACCATGTCCTTGTGCCAGGTGGTACCCAGGATTAGGTGGGGGCATGGCAGATTCCCTGGCTGATGCTTCCCTGTTGCCCTAAGAATGTGGCCGAGGACCTCTATGTCCTCATGGGCCCATGTGGGGCATGGAGAGTCCGTCATGGGTCCTCTGTGAGGGATGGGCTGAGCCCTGAGAGGACCTACTGGCCCTGGCTAGTAGCCCATTCCATTGCTAGCAGCACCTCTGTCATGGCAGGGAGGCCTAGAGACCTGGACTCTTGGGTTCAAGATGTATTGAGCACTCTAGTCCAGCTTGGTCCCCACCAGGCTGGCCAAGTCCACACTCCTTGGTGTCTAGAGTCAGTGTGGGTGTGGGACCAGGGTACCTACCATGCCTGGGGCTGGGCAGGGTGACCAGGGCGCACATGTGTGAGGGCAGAGCCGGTAAGTTAGGTGAGGCAGCCAAGGTAAAGAGAGGACATCACCAGTCAGCTCTACCTTCGCACCAATGCTAGGCATTGTGGGCTGTGGTGCCAGCACTGTGGGCCCATCCAGGAATGCATTGGCCCGGGCCATTGGTGTAATTGCTTGTTAATCAGCTGTGGAGGGTGGTGGCTTTGATGTCCTTGGCACAGACTTGCCTTGGACTTCCTTTTCGAAAGCCCCAAGGGCAGCAGGCCACTGCTGGGGAACAGCCATCCCACAGGCTCAGCGTGGGCCTTTCAGTAGGACTGAGGGACAGTCACACCTTACAGTGTCTCACTCCCTACATTTCTTAATTATTTGTGTGTGGGGGGTCATATGCTGTGGCACATGTGTAGAGGTCAGAGGACAGCTTGTGGGAGTTTGCTACTCTCCTTACATCGTGTGGGTTCCAGGACTCAAACTTAAATCATCAGTCTTGGTGGCAAGTCCCTGTATCCACTAGGCCTCTTACTGGCCCTGTGTCATATTCTTTTTTTTTTTTTTTTTTAAAGATTTATTTATTTATTTTATGCACTATCTGCATGTATGACTATGCCAGAAGAGAGCATCAGCTCTCTCTATAGATGACTGTGAGCCACCATGTGGTTGCTGGGAATTGAACTCAGGACCTCTGGAAGAGCAGCCAGTGCTCTTAACCTCTGAGCCATCTCTCCAGCCCCTGTGTCATATTCTTAAAGGTGTGAGGCCCAATAGCGTACGCCTTTAGTCCCAGCACTCAGGAGAGGCAAATGGATCTCTGAGTTCAAGGCCAGTCTGAGCAACGGAGCAAGTTCCAGAACTGCCCGGGCTACAGTGACCCTGTCTCAGAAAACCAAACAGTCCTGGCAAGCTGTAGAAGTGGAGTAAGGCAGAGGTCATGTGTCCTGCAAGCCACCAAAGAGACGCCGCATTCTTGAGCTACCAAGCGCCCCGAATGTGCCTGGACTGTTCTGGACTCAGAGGAGCATCAGGGCTGGTCCCCAGCCTTCTTGACCACAGAGGGGAAGTTGAGGCATGCTGGAGCTAGCCAACCCCTGCTGACCACTTAACTGATAATGACAATGCTGCTACATTCCATGGGATTGCCCAGCACTGTGACCTGAGATTCCCCATCTGTGGGGGACACACTTGTCCCTTGTCATCCCAGCTCTTGGGAAGTGGAGGCTGGAAGAACAAGAAGAATTCAGGATTATCCTTGACTACATAGCCAGTCAGAGACCAGCCTGGGCTACAGGACACTCTCACCCGAAGGGGATGCATACATGCAGCTACCACTGAACTGTGGAGTAAGAGGGGCTGGCTCATGCTCACAGCCTGGTGCCCAGCCCCCGAGATGCCCAGGGATCCGCTACAAAGAGCTTGATAGCTTCTATGAGAGATTGACCCAGCCATGGAGACTGCTGCCTCCTGAGAAGATGGAGGGAACTCTCGATCGACACAAGCAGTTTCCTGTCCCTAGTCTGTTGCACATTTTCCCTCAGTGACCATTCATGTCTTTCAGTCAGGGTCCAAATCCAGATGTGCTCAGAGGTGATGCCCATAGGAGCCTTGGGCAGGGCCTGAGGAGGGTGTGGTTGGAGCTATCCTCCATCCCGCCTGGAGTGGGTGGAGCCAGGACTGTAGTAGAAGGACACACACCCTGGAAGCCACCTGCTGTGAGCATTGTGGGACACCCCCCCCCCCCGCCCTACCACCACCCCACACAGACGCACGCATCCCTCCCTCCTCTCCCTAAGGGTTAGCCTTACTTTCATCTGAAACTGGTTTAGTCCTTCGTCTTTGCCAGCATCTCTCATACAGAGGAACCTTTTAGAGCAGTGGTTCTCAACTTGTGGGTTGCAACCCACACAGTGGTCACATCAGACATCCTGCATATCAGATATTTACATTATGATTCAGAACAGTAGCAAAATTAGAGTTATGAGGTAGCAGTGAAAATAATGATATGGCTGGGGGTTCACCACAACATTGAGGAACTAACTGTATTAAAGGGTTGAAGCATCAGGAAGGTTTTGAGAACCACTGCTCTCGAGCCACACCTGACTGTAGGAGAGCTGAGCTCTTCCATCGCCCTCTCTGACCTCCAGTGGATGCTACAACCACTGGGGCCTGAATCTCAGGGTGGGAGAGCCTGAAGAAAGCAGACAGCGGGGCCAGGGTGACTGCTCAGTGGGTAAAGTGCTGGCTGCACAAGTGTGAGGACCCAAGTTCAAATCCCCAGCACCTGTGTCAAAGCCAGGTATGCTGACTGGCCTGTCACCCTGGTGCCGGTGCTTCGTAGGGGAAGACAGGAAGGGATCTGGGGCTCACTGGCCAGGTCGCTGAGTCAGTGGGAGGCCATGTCTCAAAAAAGACAGAGTCCCAGGCATGGTGGTCATTCTGGCACTGGGGAGGTAGAGGCAGGCAGATCCCTGTATGTCCAAGGCAGAGACAGGGGAGACACCTGATGTCCATTCTGGCTTACCCATGCACATAGTGATAGACATGGGGGCTCCAATTAGAAACAGAGAGTGCCATGGCCTGATGCCCTCTCAGGTGGGACCCCCACTCTTGAGGTTTCTCTGACCCCTTCCTCAGGAATGCCCTATGGCAGCCGTGAGAACTCCCTTCTCTACTCTGAGATCCCCAAGAAGGTACGGAAGGAGGCCCTGTTGCTGCTCTCCTGGAAGCAGATGCTGGACCACTTCCAGGTGAGCCATCTATGCCACACCCAGCTTCCGGGAACAGAGTTCTGACCAGGACACTTATCAGACCATTTCTCCCTCCTATCTGCACCTTCAAATGAGGGCTGACTCATGGCCTGGCTAATGATTAATACCACTGCCCAGAGGTGCCCAGTGAAGGGGACTCCCTGGCATGGCTGCACTTTGTGGCTTTTGTGGCTTTAGCATCGACTCAGAGGGAGCAGTAACATTGTCACAGTGGCATGCCTGAGACCCTCTTCTTGCCTACTCACTCCCAACTTAGTTCCTGGATAGCCTTCCGCTCAGCACAGTGCTGGGAATGGAACCCAGGTTTTCACACTTGCCTTGTCCACGCCCCAGCTCTGAGCTGCACTCTGGCCCAGTTCTGAGGCTCAGGGCATGGATCACTCAACCGAACACAGGAAGCCCTGGGTGCCATCCTGTCACTAAAAACCAGGCGTGACAGTGCAAGCCTGTCAGGGTTATATTCTGCCAAGTAGTGAATTCCAGGCTAGCCCGGGCCACGTGGGTCCAGGTAGCTTTGGTTAGAGAAACCATGAATGTGTTCTATAGGTAGAGCTATGGATTCAGATGGAATGTTCTCATCAGGAAGGGGTGGGGGAGCGCCCCAGAGGGCATCAGCACGGGCAGGGGCAGGATGTCACCACCCGTAGTAAAGATGGGGATGAGGCGCCGGGCGGTGGTGGTGCACGCCTTTAATCCCAGCACTCGGGAGGCAGAGGCAGGTCTGAGGCCAGGTCACAGAGTTCGAGACCAGCCTGGTCTACAAGAGCTAGTTCCAGCACAGGCTCCAAAGCCACAGAGAAACCCTGTCTAGAAAAAAACCAAAAAAACAAACAAAAGACAACCCTCCCCACCCCCCAAAAAAAAGATGGGATAGGGGAACATCACGACTTTGCGGCCAACATGAAATGTCCTGTGTCACAGTGGGGAACTGAGTGAGACCCTGTCCCCTGTGTCCCCAGGCCACACCTCACCATGGTGTCTACTCTCGAGAGGAGGAGCTGCTTCGCGAGCGTAAGCGCCTGGGTGTCTTCGGTATCACCTCTTACGACTTCCACAGTGAGAGTGGCCTCTTCCTCTTCCAGGCCAGCAACAGCCTGTTCCACTGCAGGGACGGTGGCAAGAATGGCTTCATGGTGAGACACAGCCGGCATCCCCGGGGTGGAGACACGGTGCCAGCACCCTGACCCAACCCTTCCTGTCCCCAGGTGTCCCCTATGAAGCCACTGGAGATCAAGACCCAGTGCTCTGGGCCACGCATGGACCCCAAGATCTGCCCTGCAGACCCTGCCTTCTTCTCCTTCATCAACAACAGTGACCTGTGGGTGGCCAACATTGAGACTGGGGAGGAACGGCGGCTCACCTTCTGTCACCAGGGTGAGGCTTGGACATGGATAGGGGTGGACAGTCGGCCTGGCCACATCAGCTTGTTCTGGAAATGGCTATTGTAGCTGTCAGCCCAGCTTCTAGAATCTGCCCCTGCTGTTCAGTGATGCGCTGTGCCTTGGACACCCAGCCCTTAAAAGCCAGTTGCAGTGTCCAGCCTGTGTGGCATTTGGCCCTGAGTTCCTGACTTAGTGGTTGTCAGGAGCCTGTGTGTCACTCAGAGTGTGTCCTCCCCCAGGCTGTGTGTCACTTAAAGTGTGTCCTCCCCCAGGCTGTGTGTCACTTACAGTGTGTCCTCCCCAGGCTGTGTGTCACTCAGAGTGTGTCCACCCCCTAGCTGTTTGTCACTCAGAGTGTGTCCTCCCCAGGCTGTGTGTCACTTACGGTGTGCCCTCCCCAGGCTGTGTGTCACTCAGAGTGTGCCCTCCCCAGGCTGTGTGTCACTCAGAGTGTGCCCTCCCCAGGCTGTGTGTCACTTACAGTGTGCCCTCCCCAGGCTGTGTGTCACTCAGCATGTGCCCTCCCCAGGCTGTGTGTCACTCAGCGTGTGTCCTCCCCAGGCTGTGTGTCACTTACGGTGTGCCCTCCCCTAGGCTCAGCCAATGTCCTAGATGATCCCAAGTCTGCAGGTGTGGCCACCTTTGTCATCCAGGAGGAGTTTGACCGCTTCACCGGGTGCTGGTGGTGTCCCACAGCCTCATGGGAAGGTAGGCTTTGCTCACCTGGTCTGCTATTCCTATAAACCACATTTCTGGAGACAGGAGAACACTGGGCAACCCATAGATATCAGAGCCACACTCCCACCCCCTCACTGGGGAATTCTAGATAGGGCTCCACCCTGACCCCACCCCAGCCCCTCACTGTGGTATAGTACACTTCCAGGACATGTGGACATGTGAGTGTGTGTTTAGGTTACATGACCAAGTCGCCTTGACTGAGTGGCATAGACAGCAGAAATGTGTGGTCCCACACTGGCCTCTGGGTTCTGGGTGCAGTGTGACACAGCTGGCTTTTCCTAAGGCTCTGGCACACTCCCCATGTCCTCCATTGCCCTGTGTTTATGAGTACTCCTGTCATACTGGCCCTGGATACCCCCTGACCTCCGTCATAGACACAGCACAAAGGTAAGGTCTTAGACTAGAGCTTGAATTACATGGTTTCAGGGCCCAGCTTGACTCTACACCCTAAGTGGGTGTCTCGGTGCCACTTCGTGCTGGTTCCTGTGGTCCCTCGGAGGCTCAGAGCCCCTGTGTGGTGTGGGGTGGGTGCCCTGAGTACCTGCTCCTTGCCTCCAACCAGGCTCTGAAGGCCTCAAGACACTGCGTATCCTGTATGAAGAAGTGGACGAGTCTGAAGTGGAGGTCATCCATGTGCCCTCCCCTGCCCTAGAGGAGAGGAAGACTGATTCCTACCGCTACCCCAGGACAGGTGGGTTCCAGCGGCAAGGTCACCTGCTGCCATGAGGCCTCTGTATCGCAGCTGGTGCACATCTGCCCTCTGGGGTCCCCTCTGCTGGCTTTGTTAGGTCCAGAAAGTGTGGCAGCATTTTCCAACTGTCCGACGCCACATCTTGGGCATCTCCACGCAGGGCAGCCACAGGCAAGCAGACTGAGCCTCATGGAAGATGCTAAAGTATAGTGGTGCCTCTGAGGCAGGAGGTTTATGAGTTCAGGCCAGCCTGGGTTACACAGTGAACACCTGTCAAAAAAAGAAGTGAGCTGAGCCCCTGTTTCTTTGGTGTCTCAAGGTGTTAGAAGCCTTGCACCAGCAGCAGCCCAGACCAGCCTAGTTCAACCTCAGACCTGCTGCTGTGCCTCTGTGGGAGTCACTTGAACTGAGGCTTAGTGGGGACAGAACTCCCTGTGGGCACAGAGCCCCAGGCTCCATCCCCAGAACCACAAACTGGGTGTGTATAGGGGACACCAGTTATTGTTTCTAGAGGCAGAAGAATCAAGAGTTTAGGGTCAGCCTCAGTTTTATAGGAGATTCTGGGCCAGCCTGGGCTACATGAGACCCTATGTCACGAAATCAAATAAAGAAAACAGACTGCCAGCCAGGCGTTGGTGGCGCACGCCTTTAATCCCAGCACTCGGGAGGTGCTGATCTCTGTGAGTTCGAGGCCAGCCTGGTCTCCAGAGCGAGTGCCAGGATAGGCTCCAAAGCTACATAAAGAAACCCTGTCTCGAAAAACAAAAAGAGAGAGAGAGAGAGAGAGAGAGAGAGAGAGAGAGAGAGAGAGAGAAAGAAAACAGACTGTCGTTGTACACACACAGTAAGCCCTCCCAGGTGCTGTGTGGGTGGGACCTAGGCTTCCCATGGGACATCTGTGGGATGATCCACACTTACCCGGTTCTTGAGGAAACTGAGGCTCAGGTAAGGTGGAGTCCTAGTCAGGTATCCCATGTTATCCTGTGCCAGGGCCTGAGCCATCTCCCAGAGAAATCCAGGATCTGTCCTAAGCACCCTAAGAAAACAGCCCCAGTGACATCCTACCTCTTAGAAGTGTGGGTGAATGCCCCAACCTGTGGCTGCTGCCTCCCCAGGGCTGGGTCTTTCTGTGTGTGGTGGTATGTCCTGTCCTTGTCCCCAGCTCCTGGACTGCACAGAGGTAGGGACAGGGCCATGTCCCTTCTGTGTTGTGTTCCCTTTTCAGCTTCCAGGTGACAAAATAACACATCATGTATTCCGTTAGGAATGTGGTCCAGGCCCTGGGTCAGATTGTCCCTGCCCTGGAGACTTTGTGTCACACCTGGGAGGGGCCGTGCCAACTCCCCACAGGTGTGGTCACACAGTCCTTGACCAGGGTGGTCACTAGCATCCTGGCACTTACCTGGCCTTCTCCCAACAGGCAGCAAGAATCCCAAGATTGCCCTGAAGCTGGCTGAGATCCAGACGGACACACAGGGCAAGGTAAGAAATAGCTGAGCACATTCTGTGGTAGTGTGGAATAGCCAAGTGGCCTCACCTGTATCCTGTGATGACCACAGCCTAGAACACTGTGGGTCAGATTACCAGAGTGCCAGTCCTCAGGTCACTGCATTGAGGTCATCTCACGTTAGACAGGACAGTGTGCTGGGTCCTTCTCTGCCCCCCTCCTCCCTGGCATTGTTCACTTAGAGGCACTGAGAAGGGCCTTGCAACCCCAGAGTCTGTGACAAGCAGCAAGGGCAATGGTCACTGGTAAGAGGCCTTTGGTGAGTGCAACCTGCCTCTTTCCTGCCTTCACTGTGCCATGCATTCTCCATCCAATGAGAGCTGCTGCTGACTCTCCTGAAGTCCAGGTCACCAAGAGTGTGTGACATTGAAAGTTCCTGGGACAGCACCTGGGCGCAAAGCTGTGTGACCCTTGCTGATGGGGACACCAGGCAGGCAGGGTTCATGTAGTTGTAGAGCCTGGCCTTGGGATTTGGTCCTTACATTGACTGTGTGTGAACGTCAGAGGACAGCTTGTGGGGGTCAGCTCTCTCCCTCCACCGTGTGGGTTCTAGCAGTCAAACTCAGGTCATCAGGCTTGGTGACGTGAGCCCTTCCTGCTGAGCTACCCTGCTGGCCCCCAGCAAGGTTTCGAAAAAGCTTTCCTAACATGCAGGGAAAGTGTCCGATGGACTCCGCTCCTTTGTTATTTGCACGGCACGGCTTTTCTTTATGCATATTAGTCCCTTGTACAGTCTCTTCAGGACACTCCACCAGCATCACCTGTGATGTGGGCCACCACCCAACAGGCTTTGGTGGTTTTTTGTTGTTTTCTTTTTAAAATGTGTATGAGTGCAGTTCCCACAGGGGCCAGAAGGGGGCATCAGGTACCCGGGAGCTGGAGTTACAGGCAGACATGAGCTGTCCTGTGGGCGCTGGGAACTAAGGACTCAGCTGCTGCCTCATCCTTGGCCAGAGCCAGGGCCTCTGCCACATACAGAGCTATGTGCACTGTGAGCTGGGTGAGGGCTTCAGTTGCTGAGCTGTGACCCTGCCTCCCTTTCTCCCCATCATCCATTCCCTCCTCAGCTGGCCTAAGACCCTTTCAATTCCAGAGATGATCCATCTGGATGTGGCAGGGAGCACAGTGTGCTGTTGTCTTTCTATCTTCCTGTCCATCGTTACACCCCCCCCCTGCTGTGCCCCTTTGGAAGATGCCACCTCTACAGCCACACGTTTGTGGCTTTGACAGCAGAGGTGCCCTGTCGGCAGCCATACAGGCTAAGGGTCCCAGGGTCGGCATTCCCTCTGAGGGCTGGACAGGGTCTGTCCCAGCAACTCAGGTGACCACATGTCCCAAGTATCAGTGGACGTGTGTGTGTGTGTGTGTGTGTGTGTGTGTGTGTCTGTCTGTCTGTCTGTCTGTCTGTCTGTCTATCTTTTCCTTGCATCTCTCCTTTGTAAGATATACCATGTTGGATTAGGGTCCCACCCAGTGTGACGTCCACCTCACCTATACACCTCAGGGGGCTGTATGTGTGCATGCATGCCCACCTTCCTTTCTTAAGATTTATTTATTTTTATTTTTTTGAGATAAAATCTCTCTTTGTTGTCCTAGCTGTCCTGGAACTCCCTCTGTAGGCCAGCTTGATCTCGAACTCACAGAGATCCACCTGTCTCTGCCTCCCAAGTGCTAAGATTAAAGGCGTGCGCCACCACCACCCGGCTATTTATTTGTTTTTTATGTGCACTGTGTGCATGCAGTGCTCATGTAGGCCAGAAGAGGGCGCCAGCGCTCCTGAAACTGGAGTTCTAGCCTGTTAGACACTGTGTATGTGCTGAGTGTCAAACCATCAGGACACTGGAGATCAGGGAGGCTGTGGTATTGTGTGTGACATGGCCCTGTCTCCCCAGATCGTGTCGAGCTGCGAGAAGGAACTGGTGCAGCCATTCAGCTCCCTCTTCCCCAAGGTGGAGTACATTGCTCGGGCTGGCTGGACACGGGATGGCAGATAGTGAGTATCCTGGGACCCACCCGGGGACCCACCAGGGTGGAGCTTGGTGCCTGCACCCATGCCGTTTCCCTTGGGGTCTCTCCCAACCTCAACCAGTAGATCTACAAAGCTGGGGACTTGACATCAGGTCAGTCTAACCAAAGTCCCAATGGTGGGACAATCCCAGGTAGTCCACATTAGAAACAACCACCAGACCTCTGACAGGACACAGGAATGCCTCCAAGTCCCTTGGGGTCCTGTGCTTTTTCCATGGTTAGGACAGAATGCAGAGACAGTCTTGCTTACCACTTCCTCGTCTTCCTTTTCTCTTATTGTGTAGTCCGGGCTGACCTAGAACTTTGTTTGTAGTCAAGGATAAGCCTGAACTCCAAATCCTCCTGCGTGTACCTCCCACTGCTGGGATGACAGGTGCATGGCCATGCCTGGCAAAACCATTCCAAATAAAAACTTTAAAAGACGTGGGGCACAGAGCGGTCTAGCATGCACAAGGCCCCAGGTTCATGCCCAGCACCAGAAAGAATATTGTCCATTTAGTTAATGTTGGTCATGATGGCACAGACTCACACCATTCCAACTCTGACAGTGGAGGCAGGAGGATCAGGAGTTCAGGGCCATCCTCAGCTACCTAAGACCTTAGCTTCAAAGAAAAAAAAAAAGTCACCTATTCAATTTGAGAATTCCATCCCAGGCCTAAGTCATGTGGACTGTGTGACTGGAGCCTCACCCAATCTGTTCAGAGTTACCAGTGTAATCTGTACCAGTTATACCTCCTCCACACCCTGAGTAGCCATGGTCAACTCCAGCAAGGCTAGACAGGGAATGGCCCTGTGTGGTCCTGTCCTCTGCTCTCCCCTGCCAGCCACTGACTGCTCCTGCTGCCTCCTCTTTTATCCTTCCAGTGCCTGGGCCATGTTCCTGGACCGTCCCCAGCAACGGCTCCAGCTTGTCCTCCTGCCGCCAGCCCTCTTTATCCCGTCCCCTGAGAACGAGGCCCAGCGGCAGGCAGCTGCTAGAGCTGTCCCCAAGAACGTGCAGCCCTTCGTCATTTATGAAGAAGTTACCAATGTCTGGATCAATGTAAGCGGGAACCCACTGTTCCCGCACCATGGTCTCCAGTGGGCCACTGGGCCGGACTTGGGGGTCTGACCAGCTGCAGAGTCCTCTGACCCAATCATCTCTCCCTGCAGGTCCATGACATCTTCCACCCATTCCCGCAGGCCGAGGGCCAGCAGGATTTCTCCTTCCTCCGTGCCAATGAGTGTAAGACTGGCTTTTGCCACCTGTATAAGGTTACTGTGGAACTTAAAACCAGTGACTATGACTGGACGGAACCCCTCAGCCCCACAGAAGGTGAGCAGAGCATCTGTCATTTAGGACGCAGGGATGGGGAGGAAAGAGTGACCACACCCTGCCCCACCCTGCCCTGTGCCTTTGGCAGCAGTCAACTAAGAATCTGTTGACTGACTAGGTGGGGCTTCCTAAGCACCTGTGCAGGGGGCCCTTGATGCCACCGAGGCATTAGAGTTCGGCACATGCATCACTGTCACTGCTGTGTGCTACCTGCATTTTGTTTTACCTTGTCATTTTCCTGGTGTGTAGCCATACCTGCTTGTTTCTAGTTTGCCTGTTGCCCATGTTTGTGTCCCAGCCTCGGTCATCTGTCTCAGAGCTTCCTTGACCTCAGAGTGACTCCAGGGGCCAAGGATGCCACTGTCTGAGAAGGGACATGGTGTGTGGTGGTGCACTCCAGTGACCCCAGACTCACACAGCTGAGGCTGGAGGGGCAAGGTCTGTCTGAAAAGTCAAGCAAAGTGTGTTCTCCCGAAAGACTAGTGGAGTGGGTGGTAGTGCGAGAGTGATGGTAGATGCCGTCTCTGGCCTTGGGGGACATAGAGAAGGTAAATGTGGCAGAGCACGGAGAAGAATAAGGAACACTGTTCCAAATGTGAGCCAGTGTCTCAGTGACATGCCACTGCAGAGATCTGACAGGGACTAGGAATGCACAAGCGTGGTGTATTCTCATCAAATGCTTGAGGCAGTGGTGCAGCCGTGCAAAATCCTGGGGCAGGGATGCAGCCGTGCAGAGGGCTGGGGCAGGGGATGCAGCCGTGCAGAAAGGCAGTGTGCAGGACAGAGCATGCAGTGTTGGAGAAGCCTGGATGAGGTGCAGGGAGGTAGAGCGGGGGCTGGGGAAACCACACCATTAGGCTGCTGAGAGGACTTAGCTCACGGGCTTTGACCCTGAAGGAAGTAGGAAGTGGTTGGTTCTAACATCAGTGTGGAGTGACTGGGTTTCTTTGGGGCTGAGGACGAGAGTTGCAGAGAGTGAATAGAATCTGGTCACAGTCAAAGCCAGAGCTGTCCCAGTGGTCTTGACCGGAGATGTGGTCCTTGGTGATGCTCTCTCCCAGTGCGACGGGCACACGGTGCCTAGTATGACTTGGGGTCCAGTTGGGGCTACAGAGACACTAGGGCCCATCAGGGGAGAGGAGCTCGCAGTGTTTTGGAGCCAGCGGCTTGAGTCACTGGGTTTGAATAGACTATGCTTCTAGAAGAAATTCAAGGCTCTTAGGGTGATGGCAGGTGAGCTCCAGGGCCTGGGGGCACTTCCGGGCCGTTCTTGAGAGGGTTCCATAGACCGTCAGGGCTGAGGTCACAGCCTGTACAATGGATCTGCGTCTTCTGTCTCAGGGCCTTTGCACAGGCTGTGGCCTCAGCTCAGGACCCAGGTCCAGCTTCCACGGGCTCCATTCAGGGAGCAGCATCCCCACCTGTGCAGCTCCCTCAGTGTGACAGCTGCACATTTCCCCAGGCATCACTCAGGACGACTCGTCTTCAGTGAGCACCACAGGTCAGAGGTGGCACCCACAGCGGGCTGTGGCAGCCGTGGGCTCAAGGGACAGAGATGTTGAGACAGCATCTCTGAGGGCCAGGAGCCACAGGAAGTCCAGGCCTCATGTCCCAGCTGCTGTGGTACTGAGTGACTCAAAGCTCAGGTTGGTGTTGACTGGGGCTTCTGTCTCTGTCCCCCTGGCATTGACCTCGGTGTCACAGGGATGTCACCAACACTGACCTGTACTCTGCTGGGGCACCACCACTGCACTCTTCCTCCAGCTCGTGGTTGTCCAGCCCAAGACCCAGGTGCCAGAGTGCCCCAGCTCACAGGCTTACCCGGCACCAGCATGCCCCTCCTGGCATGATGGGATGGCAGCTGAGAGTCTGAGCAGGCAACACCTAAGGAAATGGGAGGGACATTCAGAAGGGTTACCATGGGCAGGGGCTGAGTTGATACAGTGTCCACCTGATATACAGGAAGCCACGGTCTCCGTCCCCAGCACCACAGAAACCATGTATGGTGGAACGTCAGATGGAGGCTTGAGGATCAGGACTGCAAGCTCATCCTTGGCTACTTAGTGAGCTTGAGGCCAGCCTGGGCTATATGAGACCCTGTCTAAATGGGAGGAGTGGTTCAGTGGTTAGAGCACCTGCTGCTCTTGCATAGGACCTGGGTTTGGTTTCCAGCATCTAAACAGCTCAAAACTGTCTCTCCAGTTCTCCGAGTCCTGTGCCCTCTGCGTGCCTCCACAGGCACTGCACACACACACGGTGCACAGGGACATACCTGCACACTGGAAGTAAAAGTTAGAACATGAAGAAGGGCTGTGGAGGATAAAGAGGCTGGCATGATGAGGAAGAATGTGGCTTTGGAAGGACACACCAGGAGGTGGGGTGGATCTAGGTGACATGGCTGTGATGACAGCAGATAAGTAGGTCACTGGAGGTGACCGCTGGTGCTGAGATGCAGATGCACAGCCTCAGATCTGAGGCTCAGGCAGGATGGAGCAGAGGGGCAGGGGTGGTGGCCCTATGTTTGGGCGGGGATTGTGAGGGCTAGCCTGGGCAATGGTAGATCTCCTGGTGGCCTTAGACTAGAGACACACAACAGGAAAGCCTCCCCCCCCCCCAAGCTGCCCCAGTCCAGTGTGATGTGCCGTAGCAAAAGCCTGGTCTCTGCCTGGTGGGCAGGTCTGGGGACAACAGGACATGGTTCTGTTCCTTGATGGTGGTTTTGCTCTTGAGAAGGGGGTCTCACTGAGATCTCCTGCCTCTGTCTCCAGAGGGCTAGGATGTGTGCCGCCATGCCTCGTTGCCTGATGGAAGCCTGGTTCTGGTGGCCCAGCATGATCTAGGAGGTGAATGGCCACTTATGTACTTCAGTGCTGGAAGTCAGCCTTCCTGGCTGTTCTCTGAAGCACTGGCTGATCCCAGTTGCCCCTTAGGCCAGGCTGGGCACTGGGTGTGACCGTGCTTCCCTTGGCTGCAGAATTTCTGGGTCCCACCCCCTTCCTGCTTCTCTCACCTCTGCTCTCCCTCCCACAGATGAGTTTAAGTGCCCAATCAAGGAGGAGGTTGCACTGACCAGTGGCGAGTGGGAGGTCTTGTCTCGCCATGGCTCCAAGGTACCATTGTCCCATCCTCCTGCCCTGTCAGGCTCCTCCCCCATCTCTTATGGCTCCGCCTCCAAATGCGGCTCCTGGGTACTGTTCTCCCCACTCTCTCTCCTGTGGCCGGCTCCGCCCTCCCAGGGTCCCTAGGACACCAATATTCTCAGCATGGAGGCCTCTGTGGGGAGGCCTGTTCCATCCCAGTGCTGACCTGGGGCCCTGAAGCCGCCTCCCTCTCCCCAGGACGGCAGTTCTGTGATCCTGTGCTGAGGGCCAGCCAGCCTACACCCACTCTTGTGGGGAACTCCTAGTTATGGTGGCTGCACGTGTCCAGACAAGTCACCCAGGGTCCCCCCCAAGCAAAGAACCAGATTTAAATTTTTTAAATCTGCTTTGTGGATTTCTATTTTTTATTCATTTTTTAACTTTGCAGCTCGGGGTATAGCACCAGTGTCCTCATGAGTGTTCGGCAAGTTCCCCTGAGCTTACACCAGCTGCACATACTTGGAGACGCTCTGAGTGCCCATCCTGGTGTGACCATGTCCCCACCTCGGTTGTCACAGACAGGACTTCTTCATATGGTTTTGAACCTTTTACTCTGAAACTGAGGAAAACACGAGGCCAAAACATTGTCAGAGTCCGAGCACAGTATTGCTTGTGGGCCTGTCATCCTAGCACTCGGGAGCCAAGGAGGGGAGAGTCTTCATGTTTAGACTAGCCTGAGCCACACAGCAAGCCTTGGCCCAAAAATCAAACAAACAAACATATTTTTTTATTTTTTGAGAAAAAGTCTCAGGTAGCCCAAGCTGGCCTTGAACTCTCTATATAGCTGATGGTGACCTTGAACTCCTGATCCCCCCCCCCAAGTGTTTGGTGACAGGCGTGCTCCACCATACCCAGCTAATGCGGTGCTGCAGATGGAGCCAGGGCCTTGTGCATGCTGGAGGAGCTCTCCACCCCACAGAGGCCTGTCTTTCATGCTCTGCCTTCAGTCTATTGTGCTGCAGGGTTGCTGTTGGCTGGGGCACCAAGGGGCTCCCCCGATTGCAGTCCCTGGGAACCGGTGATAGGGCAGGAAGTGTAGCCAGGCACAGCTGGTCACAGAAGCCCCCCCAATGCCTGCAGATCTGGGTCAACGAGCAGACGAAGCTGGTGTACTTCCAAGGCACAAAGGACACACCCCTGGAGCATCACCTCTATGTGGTCAGCTACGAGTCGGCCGGTGAGATTGTGCGGCTCACCACACCCGGCTTCTCCCACAGCTGCTCCATGAGCCAGGTAGGCGTGCCACACTCCTGCCCACCCCAGCCTCCCAGGGTCAGGGAGGATGGAAGAGAGGAGGTTGTTCTAGTCCACGGCCCTAACATTCTAGAAACCGGGTCGCTCTCCATCCATCGAGTATGAGGCCAGGGTCCTTGGCCTGGGACTGGCCCTCACTGGGCTGTTTCCTCATTTGCAAAGGGTGGTGGCGATGACCTGCGGGTGGGCGGGGTTGTACGGTGTCTCTGTGGAAGGCAGGAGGCTGCTCTTGTGCACTGAGTGCCACCCTGCCACCAGCAGAACTTCGACATGTTCGTGAGTCACTACAGCAGTGTGAGCACACCACCCTGCGTGCACGTGTACAAGCTGAGCGGCTCTGATGATGACCCACTGCACAAGCAGCCACGCTTCTGGGCCAGCATGATGGAGGCAGCCAGTGAGTAGTGAGACCTCAGGGACTGCCCCCTACCAGCCAGGACCCAGGGCAGAGTTTGACAGCCAGGGCTCCCAGTGCAGGTGCAGAGAAGACAGAAAAGCTTGCTTTACAGCAAGCAAGGTTCCCTGCGTCTCTCTGCCCCACCTCTCCTGATTTGCCATGGGTGCAGATGCAGGCACAGGTGTCTGGTAGCCACCCTGGCACCCTGGGGCAACCTCTGTGACAGTACCTTGGAAACCAGATGTCTGAAAGCTGTAGTTTTGTCAGGGAGCTCAGCGTAGGTCACCAGAGGGGCCTCAGAAAAACAGTTGTAAGAAACGGCCTCGGAGCCTGAGGTCCAGCGCACCCTCTGCCTGAGTACCGTTGAGTTCCGGTTTCAGCACACGAGACTTTGAGTGCTTGTCAAGCCATGTTCCAGAGGCATGCCTTGGAAAGACCTCGAATAGTAGCTGGGGCTCAATGGCAGAGTACTAGCGTTCATGAAACTGCAGTTCCAGCCCCAGAAGCCAAGTGTGGTAGTGCACACTGTCATCCCAGCCCTCAGGAGGCAGTGGCAAGAGGATTATGAGTCTGGATCCAACCCAGCCTGGGCTACATAAAGAGATGGTGTCTCAGGAAAGCAAGTCCCACCACTGCAGGTGACCAGTGTAGCAGTCCTTGGAAAACAGAGAGGGGAAACCCAAGGGCAGCCATGGTCAGGAGTGACTGCATCACTCTGAGGGCAGCTTCAGCTTCCACCATACTCTTCCCACAGAGACTAGGCAGGTGGAGAACCCTGAGGGGACGGGCAAGTTTCTGGCCGTGCCAGGGGGTTTCATGTCCTTTGTAGCACCCGCCATGCAGCTGCGCCAAGATCATCTTGCAGGCAGGAGAGAGGGGGCAGTGAGGTCATAGGCCTGGGTTTTGGTAGGCTTGGCTCTACTGGCCACTCTGCTCATCACCTTTGTCACCATAGGCTGTCCCCCGGACTACGTGCCCCCGGAGATTTTCCACTTTCATACCCGCGCCGACGTGCAGCTCTACGGCATGATCTACAAGCCGCACACCCTGCAGCCAGGAAGGAAGCACCCCACTGTGCTCTTTGTCTATGGGGGCCCACAGGTGGGTGCACCCTGGCCCAGGCCCTGCCCCCCGCCACCCCTGCAGCTCTCACCACCCACCTCGCCTGCAGGTGCAGCTGGTGACCAACTCCTTCAAAGGCATCAAGTACCTTCGGCTGAACACTCTGGCGTCCCTGGGCTACGCCGTGGTGGTGATCGATGGCCGGGGCTCCTGCCAGCGGGGCCTGCGATTTGAGGGAGCCCTGAAAAACCAGATGGTAAGTCCTGATCCTGCAGTGTGGCCCTTGGGGACAAGTGGGTCCCGGAAGCACGGGTGCCTTCCACTCCTCCCGGGCCTGAGCGTGTGGCTGGGGAGAGGACAGTGGTCCAGACATAGCCTGACACCGTGGAGCTGCCTGGGTCCACAGGAACTCAAGGGTGGGTCTGATGGGCATGGCAGAAGATGGGAACTGATAAGTGGTAGGGACACTTGTGTTGAGGGCGGTGACTGACATGGTGATGGCAACAGTGATGGTAATGGTAGACGGTGGTGATGTTGGGGTGATGGGATGATGGTGATGATAGGGTGACGGGGTGACGGGATGGTGGTGATGATGGGGTGATGGGGTGACGTGATGATGGGGTGAGGGGGTGACGGGATGGTGGTGATGATGGGGGGCGTGGTGATGATGGGGGGGTGGTGATGGTGGTGATGATGGGGGCGTGGTGATGGTGGTACCATCCCTGCCCACATAATAGAGCAGCTTCAGCAGGGCTAGCCTAGGCAGACAGTTCCAGAGTACTACTTTGAGTCTAAGAAGAGAGGCTTCCCGCTAGGGACAAGGTGATGGGTGTGGGATACTGGTCACCACCAGTGGAAGTCACAGAGTGCTGGGTTTCCACAGGGACAGGTGGAGATCGAGGACCAGGTGGAAGGCTTGCAGTATGTGGCCGAGAAGTATGGCTTCATTGACCTCAGCCGTGTTGCCATCCATGGCTGGTCCTATGGTGGCTTCCTCTCGCTCATGGGGCTCATCCACAAGCCACAAGTGTTCAAGGTGGGTCTCACTCCTGTCTAGATGCTTGCAGCCCGAGTTCCACCTGCCCTTGGCCCCTTGTCTCCACCCTGGAGCCCCAACCTGGAGCAAGCACCTCGGCAGGGGCCTTGCCACCTGGCTATCTCTCCCCGCAGCCGCCCCACGAGGCCGAGTCCCCTCCTCATTGCCCGCCACCACCGACCCCAGGATGGCATCCGCCAGCAGCTCTATGTGGGAGGCCAAGCCCGGGACCCCCGCCTCGGAGGGGCAGAGGTGGGGCATGCTGTGAGGAGCAGCAGGGGGGCGCAGGCCCCGGGACTGGCAGGGCACTGCGGGGCGGCGGCCATGAGGAGGCGGAGGAGGCAGGAAGGTGGGACGGGCCCTCCCTCCACACCCTGCGAGTCCTGGAACAGCTCAAGGCCCACAGGGACACATCCGAGGGCCCCCTGCTAGCCACTACCCTCGTGCATGAGCTGCCTGGCCCTACGCTGAGGCCTGCAATCCCAGCCAAGGCCAGGCCCCAGATCCAACACCTTTCTCCTTCTCTCTCTCCCTGTCCGATCCATCCCCTCCCCATGTCTTCCAGGTAGCCATTGCGGGTGCTCCCGTCACTGTGTGGATGGCGTATGACACAGGGTACACAGAACGGTACATGGATGTCCCTGAAAACAACCAGCAAGGCTATGAGGCAGGGTCTGTGGCCCTGCATGTGGAGAAGCTGCCCAATGAGTAAGACACCCACTTGCTCACCATCAGGCTGCCCACCTCCCATCCTCCCTGCATGTGTCTCCTGTCACCTCCTGCCAGCTGTCCTGCTGAGCTCAGGCATTCGTTGCCTCTTGGGGGTGTCAGACCCTGGCCTGGAGGTGCAGGATGGTGGGGATAAGGGCCACACGGCTATGCACTGAAGTGCTTGCCCACACAATTTGAGCAGCCATGTGAGCTCGCATCCAGCCTTTAACAGCCCTTCTGGACCCTGAACTCATGTTGCCTGGGCATGGACACTGTCTACACAGAGTCACGTGCCAGGTGACAGTGTCAGACAGAAGGGCCGCTGATGGTAACAATGCAGTGTGGCATGGGACCCCCACCATTTCCTGCACCTCCTGTAAGGCTCACTGCACTGAGCTGTGGAGGCACAGCAGGGGCTGCCAGGGCCCCAACATCACTGGTGCTGGTGCTGGGACAACTGTCTCTCAGTATGGAATGTTCCAGAACTAGATATCTAAGGGGTATACAACATTATAAAGCCGCAAAGACACTAAATGCTGCTCTGTCATTCCTGGGAACCATTAGTGCTGCAAATTAGTGCATTAAGTTGAAATAAAATATCTGGGCCCAAGCCCCATGGCAGAGTATGTGCCATCATGCAGGAGGCCCTGGGCCCCGTGGCAGAGTGTGTGCCAGCATGCAGGAGGCCCTGAGCCCCGAGGCAGAGTGTGTGCCAGCATGCAGGAGGCCTTGGGCCCCGTGGCAGAGTGTGTGCCAGCATGCAGGAGGCCCTGGGCCCTGAGGCAGAGTGTGTGCCAGCATGCAGGAGGCCTTGGGCCTACAGAACCCAGGCATGGTAGCACATGCCTGTCATCCCAACACTCAGTAGGTGGGGGCAGGGTGGATCAGGAATTTAGTGTCATCCTTAGCTACATGGGCAGTTCATTGTCAGCCTGTGCTATATGAGACCCTTGTCTCTAAAATAAATCTGATATAAAAGAGAAAACTCATCTTCTTGGTCACTCTGACCACTTTTGATATTCTGCTGGGCCACAGGTAGCCGGCGCATAGTGGTCAGTGGTGGTAACAGTGGGAATATGCATCCAGAACATTCCACCATGCCCAAATGCCTGGGCATGGGGCTTCCCGATACCCTTTCCCTCCATTCTGTCCTGCCTGCTGCACTGGGGCTGGAAAGAGACCCTGAGCCCATGGGAACCCCATCTGCCCTTCAGAGGCCTCACTCCCTCCCCTGTCTCCTCCAGGCCTAATCGCCTGCTCATCCTCCATGGCTTCCTGGATGAGAACGTCCACTTTTTTCACACAAACTTCCTCGTGTCCCAGCTGATCCGGGCAGGGAAGCCTTATCAACTCCAGGTGAGTGGTTCTGGAGGCAAAGCCCCAATCTCCATGCTCCATTCCCGCCTAATGTGGTCTGAGCTCCTCAGGGTCCTGTGTTCAGTCACATCTTTATTGGCCAGCCTGTGCCAACAACCACCACATGCCAAGTTCTCAGTGATTATACAAGAGACCCTTGCTTTGACGAATCCGCTTGGCTACAGGCATGGGAGTGCCCCTAAGTGATTAGAGGGGACATTTAAAGGTGCAGAAGCCAGTGAGGACGGAGGCCCAGGGAACCCCATACCTTAGATCAGCCATGGGAGTGGGGATGGTGGGTGGGGCTTACTGGTTGGAGCCTTGGTATGAGGGGTGGGGCTTGCTACAGAGGCAGAACTTCAATCATGAAGTGCGGAGCAGACCTCAGGGGGCCTCTGCTTGGAGGATATCCTGTTGGACTGTGGAGGCCACCCAGTACAGGAGAGGGGCATCGTTCCCTCTCCAAAGGAGGTGGGGGTGGTGTCCTCAGACTTGTGACTTGTGTGTGGAGGTTGGTATGATTATAGAAGGCCAGGGTAGAGGAGAGGAGGCCAATGGGCTTTCATTCGTTCCCAGCATTAATGTGGGTGGCAGCTGTGGGTCTGGGGAAGAGACCCCCCCATCCCTGGACCTGGTGACACAGTAACCCATGTCACCAACACCTCTCCCCTGTGAACCCCAGCCCCTGTGCAGAGTAGGGTGCCCAGGTGGGTCTGTCTGCAGCCCTGCTTCTTCCACAGATCTACCCCAACGAGAGACACAGCATCCGCTGCCCGGAGTCCGGGGAGCACTACGAGGTGACATTGCTGCACTTCCTGCAGGAGCATCTGTGACCTCCGACCTCTGCCCTAACGCCGTCGCTGCTTTTCTTGCGTTTTGTAATCTTTTAGTTTTTGAAGCTTTCGATTTGTTTGCTTGCTGCTGCTGCTTGGGGGCCAGGACAGAGGCGGTGGAGGCCCCCATGCTGCCCTCCTTGGGCTGGTTAGGAGGAGTCCGCCACCAGGCCCACAGCCGTTACGGGGGCTGCCACAGCCCCAAACTTGCAGCACCATCCCAGCACAGAGCATGTGCCACCCGCCCCCCCCCCTGCAGAGTCGTGTGTGTTTGGGGAGCATTTTTAATAATTATTTTAAAAGACAGGAAGCGGTACCGAAATATAAAATTCCAACACCCAGCCTATGAGTAGCTGCCAAGCCCGTGTCCGAGGCACTCTCTGTGCTACCTGTCCCTGCCCGACTCCTCCTCACGCACCCCCCCCCCCGGGGTTCCACCGCCCGGGGTTCCAGGGTCACCCGGGGTTCCAGGGTTGGGAGTAGGACCCGTCCTGACCTCAGGGTTGTAACCCTTTCCTCTCCCCTCCCTTCAGAATTGGGGCATAAAGAAGTAAAAAAAGGAAAAAAAAACAAAAAACAAAAAACAAAAACAAAAACAAAAAAAAACCAACCCAGAAACCACCTCTACATATTATGGAAAGAAAATATTTTTGTCAATTCTTATTCTTTTATAATTATGTGGTATGTAGACTCATTAAACGATTCCAGATGGAAATGGTGCTGTGTGAGGCTCCTTCTCAAGCCGTTAGCCTGAGGGATTGCAGGGGGCTCTTCCTGGGCTGGGCTAGGGTGACTGGGACGCATAGGATGCCCCTTGTGGGCTCCATCCCAGCCCTGGGGAGGTGGAGGCCATAGGGTCAGGAGTTTGAGGTCATCCTTGGATACTTGAAATCCTATCCGAAAAACATTTCAATTGTTGAAATTATTCTTTAAAGGCCTATTGTTTTTAACTTGTTTTTGTGTGTACATGTGTTTGTGTCAGTGGATATTTGCACATGAGTGTGGATGTCTCCAGAAGCCAGAGGAATTGGGTTCGCATGGAGCTGGGTGTAAGCCCAGGATGAGGTGTGTGGAATTAAATTTGAGTCCTGGGAGAGCAGTACCTGCTCTTAACTGTTGAGCCATCTTTCCAGCCTTCCAAGTATTAAAATTGTTAAAGTCTGGTCATAGTGGCTATCCTAGCACTTGAAGGCACAGGCAGGCAGATCTCTGTGAGTTTGAGGCCAGCCTGGTCTACATAGTGAGTTCCAGGATAGTCTGGTCTACAGAGAGTTCCAGGACAGCCAAGGCTATACAGAGAAACCCTGTCTGGAAAAACCAATAATAATATGATTTTAGCAAAGTTATTAAAGATGCAATGCTTCCCTCTAAGACCTATAGTGGTGAGGTGGAAGTCCCATGATGGTCAGCTGGTGGTTTCTGCCAGGTTCCCTGGAAGCACACACATGGCCTGTGTGCCTAGTGAAACACAGAGAAGTTAGAGGCCAACCTGGGATAAAATGAGCCATCTGGTATTTATTACATGTCAGTACAATGTATGTATGGTGTTTTGCCGGCATATAAGTCCGTCTGTGCACCACATGCATGTCTGGTACCTGCAGAGGTCAAAAGAGGGAGGGGATCCTCTGGAACAGCAGTTAGAGAAGTTGTGAGCCGCCCTGGAGGTGCTGGGACTCGAACCTAGTGCTCTCTCTGCAAGGGCAGCCAGTGCTCTTAACTGCTGAGCCATCTCTCCAGACCCCACAATAAAATATTTTTTAAATGAAATTTAAACTATATAGTAAGTTACAAGACGAAAGAATCAGCATTTTTAAAAATTAAAAATAAAAGTGGAACTATATTAAAGATAATTTAACAAAATAAAGCAACAGTCAACCTCCATGCTGCCCGAAAGATGGAGACCGGAGTCGATTTAAATGAGATATAAATGTAAAAATGCCGGAATACGGTTTTCACCCTTTTGATTTGGGGGAACCTGGTTTTGACCCGGAAAAAGGCAAAAAGTTAATGGAAACCGGCCCCCGCAGCACCAATTCTCCCCATTCATTGTCGAGCGCCAATCAGAGGCGCTGTGACACGTCACGTGCCAAGCCGTGCCCGGCCACGACGTGGCGGCCAGAGCCGCGACCTGCGCGTGGCGGCACCGCGCTTACGTGTTCCGCGCAGGCGGCTCCACGTGTCCCTCGCTGCGCCCCGTCCGCGAGCGCCTGCGCATTGGTCCGGAACCAAGATGGCGGCGCCCAGCGGAGCTTTCTGGACCGCGCTGCTCCTGGTGGCCGCGGCGCTGACGTTGGCGGCCGCCGTGTCCGAGCCCACCACCGTGCCGTTTGACGTGAGGCCAGGAGGCGTCGTACATTCCTTCTCCCAAGACGTAGGGCCCGGGGTAAGTGCTGAGCCTCAGGGCCATCGAGGCCTGAGGACTGCCGGTATTGGCCGGAGCCAGAGCCGGGATCAGAACGGCAGGGGCGGGGCTGCCTCACCTGCCACCTGCCAGTCACTTCCTACCTGCCAGGCACTCTCCCCCGGTCCACCACATCTACAAAAGGGAACACAGGCTGGTTGATGAGAGCAGACTGCGCTATGCAGGCCCCGCGAGGGTGGCTCATGAGCTCGGACCAGACAGGAAGCACCCCAGACCTTACACGAGTCCTGCCACTCTCCTCTCATGTCCTCCCCAACTGCACTGTGACAGTTGTGCCCCTGGTGACCATTTCCCGAGAACATTTTTTTTTTTTTTTTTTTTTTTTTTTCTCGAGACAGGGTTTCTCTGTGGCTTTTGGAGGCTGCCCTGGAACTAGCTCTTGTAGACCGGGCTGGTCTCGAACTCACAGAGATCCGCCTGCCTCTGCCTCCCGAGTGCTGGGATTAAAGGCGTGCGCCACCAACGCCCGGCTCCCGAGAACATTCTTATAGCCCAGGGCTTCCTGGCAGGCCTGTGTTGCAGGCAAGAAGTAGCAAAGGTTTGTGGGTGTTGGGGGCCCCCAGGTACTGAACAAAGCCAGTATTCTAAGGGGGTGGCTGATGAAGGCCACTTGCAAAGTTCTGTGCTCCTGGGAGGAAGGGAGTCAGATGGCCCCTGGAGGGCATCGTGAAGCCTTTCTTTTCCTTTTGTATGGTATTGGGATGGAACCTAGGGCCTCACTCGGGCCAGTGTTCTACCCCGCTCCAGCTCTCACTGGGGAATTCTAGGCAGGGGCTCCATCTCTGGCCACTCCCCCAGGCCCTCATTAGGTGGTCCTAGGCCCAGCTCCACTGCTGATGTACATCTCTGTACTGTTACATTCAGGACAGCATCTTGGTAAGTCACCAAGGCTGGCTTTGATCTTGCGGTTCTCCTGCCTTGGCTTCCTTGGATGCTGTTAAGTCTCAGATAAAAAAAAAATTCACAACTGTCTGATTAAAGCAAGCTGTATTTAAAAGTGCACAAGGGACTGACTGGCCAGAAGACTGCCTCCCCTTAAGTATGTGTTTCAGAGAGCAGCCCCTCACTCGCTGGCTTTTGGGTTCCTTTTTTATGGTCTTGTCACAAGTGTTCAGGAGTTTAGCAAGGCAAAGGGGTGGGTATACATCATGGAGTCATGAGTTTAGCATAGGTTGAAAAGCACTTAGGAAACAGAAACTTACGCTTGTAAGGCATGGCGACTTAGAGCAATGTGTGACAAAGTGGTCCCAGTACCTGAGATGATAGGCACACAGAACCACACCCAAGATGCTGGGGTCTTGGTTCTGAACATTGAGACATGGGTTCTTCAGCCTTCTGTTTTCTCTTTCCCAGGGCAAGTTTACATGCACGTTCACATACGCTTCCCAAGGAGGGACCAACGAGGTGAGTCACATAAGGGTCTCAAATGCCTCTTTCACTTATGGACATGTTCTTGCCAATCAACCAGTCAGCACAGAGAAGGTGCAGTCCAGGGTGACCTTTGTGTGATGCATGAAGGAGCAGTCAGGGTATCCTCACTACATCTACTCACTAGACAGGACTCCTCTCCCTGTCCCCGTGGGCGAGTTCAGTAACCACAGCAGGAGGGTGGAGACTGGGCGCCATCTGTGCTTTGCACTCAAGGTAGGGGAAATGGTGGAAGCCTTGCTCATGGCTGGACTGAAGCTTCCCATCCACCCTACAAGAAAAGCAGGTAGTTCAGCTTCGAAGATGAAGGCACTAGGTTCTCAGTCACATGAGCCTGAAAGGACCCTGAGCTGCCTTAGCTTTTGCCTCATGGAGCTAGCCACCCTTAGTGCCAATCCCTGACTATTGACCCATCTGTGATCAGTGGGCCCCTGTGATTCTATTGATCTGTGTGTGATCAGTGGGCCCCTATGGTTCTTATTTGTCAATTTGATTTTGTCAATTTGTTCATGCTTTTTGACAGGATCTTACCGTGTAGCCCTTGCTCTACCTGAGTGCTCAGATAACAGTGTCCCTACCATGGGCAGTGGGACCTTTGTTATCTCAAGATGCTCTGTGCCTTAGGAGGCTTTCCTGAGCAACCTGCCTGGGATAGTCCTCAGGGCAGCCTGTGAGCTGGAAGGAACTGAACCCCCAGCAAGACCATCCTCCTGCAGCAAAATGCAGAACGATACAGCAGCATAGGGAACCACCTATCCCACAACCAAACCTGTTCATTCAGGGGAAATACTGGTGTGTTCGGAACCTTGCATGAGTGTTCTGAGCAAAGCCTTCCGTGGGGCCAGCGTGTGGAAGTGACTCAATGTCCTTGGACGGATGGGCAGGAAGACATGCACTTGTGAACAGTGTTGTTTACGGTCTGCAGAGTAATAGCAGCCCTGCTGTGGCGTGCAATGAGTGAGTTGGTTGTGAACATAGCAAGAAAAAGTAGAAGAGGAAATGGAGAGGCTGCAGACAGCAGAACATCTTCAGCCAGGTGCTCCCAGCACCCACCGAAACTGGCACACAATTCCCTCAGAGGCCAGAAGTGGGTGTCTGATCCAGGACCTGTTATGGATGGTTGGGCACTGCAGTGTGGGTGCTAGAAATCAAACCCAGGTGCTCTGCAAGAGCAGCCAGTGCTCTAATGGCTGAGCTGTCTCTGCAGACCTTTAGTCAGTAAGAAGTCAGCTATGGATGCAAGATGGCAGCCAGCTGGAAACCCACCTAGCAAGCTCCCAAGACAAGCACCCAGTTTCTCTTCCCCACTGTAGGCAAGGGTTTCAAAATACAGTTTTTAAGCTTGTTTATTTTTTATTTATTTATTTATTTATTTATTTATTTATTATGCATACAACATTCTGCTTCCTTGTATATCTGCACACCAGAAGAGGGCACCAGATCTCATAACAGATGGTTGTGAGCCACCATGTGGTTGCTGGGAATTGAACTCAGGACCTCTGGAAGAGCAGACTGTGCTCTTAACCTCTGAGCCATCTCTCCAGCCCCCTAAGCATGTTTATATAGTTGGGTGTGTGGGTGTGTCCAAATGGGTGTGTTGCCCACTGCGATTTCCTGGAGCTACGAGTGGTTGTGGGCCACCGTGTCGGTGCTGGAAACTGAACCTGGGTGTCCTAGTCAGGGTTTCTATTGCTGCGATGAAACACCATGACCAAAAAGCAAGTTGGGCACAAAAGGTTTTTTTTTTTTTTTTAATTTTTTTTTTTTAGTTCAAACTGGGAACAAGCTTGCTTCACGCGTCAACCCCTTCTCCCTCCCCTCTCCCCTACAAAAGGGTTTATTTGACTTACATTTCCACATTGCTGTTCATCATTGAAAGAAGTCAGGACAGGATCCCAGAGGCAGGAGCTGATGCAGAGGCCATGGAGGGTTCTGCTTACTGACTTACTCTCCATGGCTTGCTCAGCCTGCTTTTTTTTTTTTTTTTTTTTTTTTTTTGGTTTTTTGAGATAGGGTTTCTCTGTATTGCTTTGGAGCCTGTCCTGGAACTTACTCTGTAGACGAGACTGGCTTCGAACTCACAGAGATCCTCCTGCCTGTGCCTCCTGAGTGCTGTGATTAAAGGCGTGTGCCACCAACGTGCAGCTCAGCTTGCTTTCTTTCAGAACCCAGGACCAGCAGCCCAGGATGGCACCACCCACAGTAGGCTGGGCCCCCCCATCAGTCACTAAATGAGAAAATGCTTCCCAGGCTGGCCTGCAGCTGCATCTTATGGAAACATTTTCTCATTTAAGGCTCCCTCCTCTTGGGTCACTCCAACTTGTGTCAGGTTGACATAAAACTTGCCAGAACAGCAGGTCCTCAGGAAAATGTCTGTGTTGCTGACCACTCAACGGGCTGCAGTCAGCTCTTGGAAGTGGTCATGCTTGGCTATTCTGCTGTAGCATTGCTACCACTAAGAGGCTGAGGCCAGCCCTCCCCCAAGACCTTGGAGACAAACACAGACCCCACTCCAGAGCCAGCTTTTCAGTGAGCTCAAGGAACATGTAATAGTGACAATTTCAATTACAAGGAGCATGGCTCTGACACCCGCTGGAGCCAAGAGGGTCCTCAGGAACTGTGCTCAGTGAGAGACCCTGACACAGAAGACACACAGTGTGGGACTCCATTGCAGGGAGTGTCCAGGACAGGGAAACCCAGAGACAGGACATGGATATGCTGGGGCTGGGAGGGACTTCAGGGGCGTTCATCATGGGGCTTCCTTTTTCACTGATGTGGCGTCTGGATGCCTGATAGTGATGGCTGCACTGTGGACTAGACCTCACTGGCCCGTGTTTTTCTGTGAATGGTCAGGAATAGGAACATTTCGACTTTATTTTGCCAGCAGTTTTAGGGGTTGGCTGTGCCTGAGATTAAATGGATAGAAGAGGGGCCAATAACAGGCAGGGAGCACTCTGCATGATGAGGCAGAAGGATCAGGAATTCAAGGGTCATCATCAGCTCTACAGAGAATTCGAGAGCAGCCTGGGCTACAGGAGACCCTGCTTCTAACAGAAAAGCAAGGCGTGGGCTCTCTTCCTGCTTCTAACGGAAAAACAAGGCATGGGCTCTCTTAGCAGCATTTCTCAGATGGGCTCTTTTTGGGGGCACAGACACCCTGGAATAGCCTGGGAGTTCGGGATTAGCATGTCTGGAGTTGAAGGAACCACCCAGAGCCAGTAACCTGGCCTAGGCATAAGTGTAGTTGGATCTGACAGCTTAGGTTTCCAGCAAAATGTACCCAAGTAGTCACAGGGTCCTCTTGTAATTGACATAAGCATGGCATGTCCTGGCAATGGAAAACCTCCCCAGTGAAGCCATGAAGAACAGTAATGGGAGCCCCTGGCCTAGAGCTGAGGGTACTCGCCGTGAGAACTGGTCGGTTAGGGATTTTTTTTTGTTGTTTTTGGGTTTTGTTTTTGTTTTTTCCAAGACAAAGTTTCTGTGTGTAGCCTTGGCTGTCTAGAACTCACTTCGTAGACCCTGTAAACCAGGCTGACCTCAACTCACAGAGATAACCTGCCTCTGCCTCCCAATGCTGGGTTTAAAGGCGTGCACCACCAGTGCCCAGGGGTTTTTTGTTTTTGCGTTTCAGTTTTAGTTATTTTATGTGTATGGTGTTTTGCCTGCATGAATGTCTGTGCACCCGCTGCATATCTGGTACATGTGAAGCGAAGACCAAAAAGGGGCGTATCTGTCAAGTCCCTGTAACTGGAGTTAAAGATGGCTTTGAGCCACTGTGTGGGTCCTGGGAACAAAACCTGTGTCCTCTGAAGAGCAGCCCATGCTCTGAGGTGCAAAGTCATCTCTCAGACCTGGCTGCTGTTGGTGGTTGTTGTTTGAGACTGAGTCTCATGATGTGTGTCTGGCTGGACTGGAACTAATAATGTAGCCCAGGCTGACCTCAAACTCAAAAAGGGCTGCCTCCTGAGTTCTGGTAATAAAGACATGTACCACTATGCCCATAATTTGTATTTTGTTTGTTTGGGTTTTTTTTTTTTTTTTTTTGGTTGTTTTGTTTTGAGACAGGGTCTTTTGTAGCCCAGATTGGCTTCCTATGTATGTAAGGCTAACTCCTGATTGTCCTGAGTGCTGGGGTGACAGACACGCTCCACTGTGCCCTGTTTCTGGGGTTGGAACTAGGGCCCTCATGCTAGACACTGACCCACAGTCCACAACCCTTGTCTGGTTTTTCAGAAAGGTTCTCACTGTTGCCGAGCCTGGAGCCATTCTCAAGCTGTTGTGCCTTATGGGAAGAAAATGACATAGGCAGTGTCTTGATCCACTGGAAGACAGTGTCTGTGGCTCTGGCCTGGGAGGGTCTGTGATTGGTGGGCCTTGCAGAGAGGCTGGCCACCTGTCCTTGCTCACCAAGCCTGTCCTCTCTCCCCAGCAATGGCAGATGAGTCTGGGGACGAGTGAAGACAGTCAGCACTTCACTTGTACCATCTGGAGGTGAGCTGCAGCCACTGAGAATGCACCGGGCTGGGGGAAGGGGAGCTGTCCCCTGCAGCCATGGGTACACCACTTTCCATGGAGGACAAGTGGGGATCACACTGGACAGCTGCCCTGCAACCCTGGGGAAGGGTGTGTGCTAGCACCAAAGCACCAGGCAGGGAGGGAGGGGAGGGGAAGACAGCAGAGAGGAGGGTAGGGGGCTGGGGAGTTAGGTCACAGGGCAGGAAGTCACCAAAGCACTTTTTGGCAAACTTTAAAACTTGAAATAGAGTCCTGCTTTCTGTGGAGTACAGTTGGCTGCTGTTTCTCATGTTCACCAGCTCTGGGGAGGCAGAGGCAAGGGGACCAGGAGCACAAGGCTAGCCTTGGCCAGCCTGGGCTACCAGACACCCTGTCTCAAAAACCAGTTTTGAAACAAAAAAGAAGGCAAACCCCAAAAGGTAGCCCTGTCCCCAGGAGCTGGCTTTACTGTCCTGGAAATTACTACTGTGGAGTCGCACGTCATTTGGCTCTTTCCGGGGCCTCCTCGACTGGGTGCTGACCTCCTGTGCTTACTCTGTCTCCCCACAGGCCCCAAGGGAAGTCCTACCTCTACTTCACACAGTTCAAGGCTGAGCTGCGGGGTGCTGAGATTGAGTACGCCATGGCCTATGTGAGTGCCAGTCTTGGGGACCCGAGGGTGGGAGGGATCTGCAGGGCCCCAGATACCATTCACTGCAAGGAACTCAGCCACCCTGACCCCCCAGGACCCCCACCCAAGCTGGGGACCTCAGCGGGAGGCCCATGATGGAGGCACCTGGTCTATCCCTCTGCATAAACCTGCTTCACCCCAGGAGACCAGAAAAATGGGGAGGTTGACAGCAGAGGTCAATGTACCCTACAGAATAGTGGGAGGAACCAGGCGGCCTTGGTCCACTCCTGTCCCTCAAGTCAGCCGATGACAGGTTCTACCCTCAGTGCCAGAGCCGTATAGCAGCCTCCTTAAGTGTGTTACTGGGAGGCAAGGTGACACTGAGGCTGTCTGTCACCTGTGCGCTGACCCCTGCCTAGGATCCACACTAGGAACACCTCACCTACTTTAGCAAGCATGCCTGGCTTTAGGCCACAGTGCTCAGGAGACCAAACTGAGGGGACTTCTCTCTGGATGGTATGTGTCTACTAAAGTGTCCTGTTCTCTTTTAGTCCAAAGCTGCGTTTGAGAGAGAGAGTGATGTCCCCCTTAAAAATGAGGAATTTGAAGTGACCAAGACAGCAGGTAGGTGAAGATGGGACCCAGCAGGTGGGAGACACACAAGCACCTGCAAAGAGCCGTTTGCAGAGAGGTGGCCGAGGGCCTCATGACCATACATTGCAGATCAGAAACTGTCTGGAGAATGGAGTGGGCTAAAGACAAGCCACTTGCAGGATGACAGGATGGACCCTGTGCTGCAGCTGCTCCTGTCAGTTTAGCTCCAGCATACTAGTCACCTGTACTGGTTCACGTTCTGTTGCTGTGACAACACATCCCAGGCAGGCTGCTGTGTAAAGCTGAGACCATTCAGAGCTCAAAGGATCAAGGGTCCCAACGTAGCTTTGGTAGACTCTGAGGACCTGGTGAGGGAGACACTGGCAGAGCCCAAGAGCCCAGGGAAGTGGGTCCCAGCCCTCAAAAGAACCTATTCCGGGCTCCACTGGGGGGCCGTGGGGGGGCTCCTTGACCAGGCCCCCAGCCCTCTTTGCAGTTTCCTGGCCAGCCTGGGTCTTCTCAACCTTTCAGTATCCAGAATAGCTGCAGTAACAAGCCTGTCACCATACCTGGCTCTGCAGTTTTCGCTTTGGCCCGCCACACCTGCCCCTCTGCCAGACTATTCCTGTCTCAACATCTCATGTGGCATGTGTGTCAGGGCCCAACTGTGCTTTTGTCTTGCAGTGTCTCACAGGCCCGGGGCCTTCAAGGCTGAGCTCTCCAAGCTGGTGATAGTAGCCAAGGCGGCACGCTCAGAGCTGTGACTCTCACCTGCCATGGGTTGCCCTGTCCCCTCCTCGGGCGCACTCGCCCCAACTCCTTGTCTGGCACACTGGTTCCCACAGGAGCTGGTGTGACCCTGTTTACAGCTCACACTGCAGCACTCTGCTGAACTCTGTGTCCTGTCACCCATGTCACCAGGGAAGTACATGGGTGACACCAGGACATGCTGGGTGGGACTGAGGGGGCTCCTGGCTCTCCTGAAGTCAGGTGTGGTTTTCCCTCTGAGCCACAGATGAGCATCCTCATTTCTGGGACTGGTTACCCCACCCAAGGCCCCTCCATTCAAAAGAAAGGGAAGGGACAGAGCAAATAAATAACCCCCCGCTGGGACTCTGTGGGGTCAGGACTCAGACTCAGATTCCACGGCCTTCCATGGTAGAGGCAGCAGGTGGCCTCTTCCAAGAGTGACTGTCACACAGGTGCCAGCATGTGGGTCCCAAGGCAGCCAGTGACTTTACACCCATGGAGGGACTAGTCACTCTGCTGAGCTGCCACATTGTCCTGAATTCATACTGTCCCCTGGCACAAGGACCCCAGGATGAGGGCACTGTCCCCACAGATTCCAGCTTCAGGTGGACTTTTGAAGTCAGATGGAATCTAGATGTCTGTAGATTTATTTCATGCTTGTATTTGTGAGTGTTTGTGAGTCTGTCATTTGTGTACCCATGGAGCCAGAAGAGGACATCAGATCCCCTGGAGCTGAAGTCCCAAGTGCTTGTGAGCTGCCTATAGTTGCTAGGAATCAAGCCTGGGTCCTCTGCTAGATCAGCCGGCACTCTGTTGAGCCTCCTTCACAACCCCAGTAAGAAATCTTTCAAACCCAAACCAAAAATAACCTGTAGTCAAAGAATCCCACATAAACCCTAAACTGTCCCAGGCTTTCGGGGGGGGGGGGGGCATGGCCCCCCAGCTTGGGCCTGACCTCTGGCCAAACGGGAGACACTGAGGCTGCCAGACAGGCCTGTTCCTCTCAAAGACCTGCAGGGGGCACTGCAGTCTCCCATTCTTTGCCGGGGGAGGGGATGTGTCCCATAGCAAGAGCTAAGCATCTTCCTGTTGTCCCAAGCTTCAAGGAGGGGACCTTTGATAAGGGCATCTCTGTGAGTGGGAGGTTAGCCTGGACTACATAGTGAGTCCCAGGACATCTAAGACTGCATAGTGGGACCCTGCCTCAATAAAGGGGAGCTGACCTTTAAGATACTCAGTGGAACCTGAGGACATATGCTATGTGTGTACCCTGGGAAAAACACAGACATAAGAGTGGGGGGGGGGAAGGGGGGGGCTGGCGCACACGCCTTTAATCCCAGCACTCGGGAGGCAGAGGCAGGCAGATCTCTGTGAGTTTGAGACCAGCCTAGTCTACAAGTACTAGTCCCAGGACAACCTCCAAAGCCACAGAGAAACCCTGTCTGAAAAAAACAAACAAAAAGTTGTCTTAGGGGCCTGAGGCTCCAAGGGCTCTGATACCTGGGTATAGGTGGCATAGTCTTAACCTCACACCCCTTGGTCGGAAAGGACATGAGATGAGGTGAAGGCACTTTCTCCTCCAGTGTGTCTTTGAGGGTCCCCGGCTGTTACCAAGGATACAGAGTGCATAGAACTGGGTGCTGGGACACAGTGACCCTCTAATATTCAATCTTAAATTTCTGGGGGAAAAACTGGTGGTGCCAGGAATGAGCCCAGGGAACACAATGGAACCTGGGGTGGGGATAGAGGGGGGGTCTATTCCCATCTTGTCATCTCTTGGCTGGGCAGGGGAGTAACTACCCTATCAGGGCCTCTGACATTTGTTTAACTCTGAGTTGAGTTTTTGTCTGGATTTATTAGTCTCTGTGGGTGTCCGAGAGCCATGGAGCACAGGCGCAGGTCACAGGACATTTGTGGGACCTGGCTCTCTTTCCTCTTGGTGGCTCCAGGCATAGACACTCTCTGGACATCAGGCTTGGTGGCAAGCTCCTCTACCCACTGATCCATGTAACCAGCCCCACAACAGCTGTAAACATTTTTCTATCCCAGGCCTGGAAGCATAGGCCTGTGTTCCCAAGCATTCAGGGTGCTGAGGCAAGAGGATTGTGAGATCCAGGTCACCCTGAGAATCTAGCCCTAAAAGGGAAATGAGGCTGGCTTGATGGCAGAGCCCCTGGTGAAACGCAAAATAAAGTCCCTCGTGCTCTCTGGCTTTCCTTTTCATCTCACCCTTATGAACACAGCCCCACAAAACGAAGACTAGTCTCCCATTTGGTCAGCATGAAGGTTTCATCTGGGGACAGCAGCATGTATGCTGGGGTCCCGGTTTCAAGATCCAGCCAAGGGTCTGAAGGGAGACAAATTCCCCTGTGGAGCTGGAATGGCAAGAATGGCTTCAAGCAGCTGACAGAAGTGACTGCAACAGGACAGTGTGGAGCTCAGGCTGGGACTCTAGCCAGCCCTCGGGACGCTGAGGCAGGAGAATATGAATTCCAGGCCAACCTGGGCTACAGGGTAAGGTACTGCTTTAAAACACATAAAACAGTCTGTAGCTGTTGGTGGAATCTTCTTTGTAAGTGCTGGCCTTTGTCTGAAACACTAATGAAGCCTCTGGCTCCCACCAGGCCCCACAGGCTACGGATTATAAACTTTGCCCTAAATACACGCAGTCCTCCCCGACACCCCGGATAACCTTCCCACCTGCAGCATTGCACAACCGCTGCGCTATCCACCATCTGCAGATGCAGGGTCTTAACTGGTCACAGGGATCTTCCCCAACATGTGCGTGCTACAGCTGGCCACGCCCCCCACTAGGCAATTCTAGGCGGGGCTCTACCTCTGACCACGCCCCCAGTCCTTCACTGGGAAATTCTAGAGAACTAATGCACAACTCAGTTGTGCACAAAGATAGCTAAAGCCTGCCCACCTTTCCAAGGATGAAAGTTCTGTCTCATAGTGACCATAAGGATAAGCCAAGTATGACGTCATGCTCCCGCATGCGCAGTCAGTGTTGGTTACAAGCCCTGGCTGCAATACAAAGAGAAAAGATGGGTTTGATTCCCAAATAGAGTGTTATAATTTAACACAGACACGTGTCTCCAGTATCTCTGCCCTGTTAAAGCTGGGGACAGCCTCTGAGATTCCCCAGGCTCCTCCCTCCCAGTGAAGACTCCAGCAGATCACTGGCTCCTTGCTGCGTGGTCACGTGGGCGGGCCGCGTGGAGGTCAAAGGCCAACTTGCCAAAACTGGTTCTGTGCTTCCACAGTGCGGGTTTTGGGAATCAAACTCCATCATCAGGCTTGGCAGCGAGCGCCCCACACACCGAGCCACCTCCCCGCCAGGCAGTTTCTTCCTTTTCTCAGATGCAGTCCCAGATGGGGGGGTCTCCGAATCGGATCCCAACACCACAGGGCAGGCTGGGACCGCTTCAGTCCTAGTCCGGTGTCAGGGCTTGAACTCCATTTCCTGAAGCAAGTCACCTTGGGAGGCCCTGAGAGTTAGGAAAGGAAATAGGCATTTGGCAGGGGCCAGAGGTCAGGGAGTACAACTCTTTTTCTCCCAGTTCTCCTCGATCTTGTCTGAAAAAAAGACAAGGCCCAACAGCGAGGTGGTGGAGCATACCCATCACCCCGGCACTCAGGAGGCAACTGCAGGAGCAGCATCGCTAGTTCAAGGTCAGCCTCGCTGCAAAGACAGCCTGGGCTACGTGACAGCGTCTGGGAATTAGTAAGAGGAGCGGAAGTTGGGACGAGTGGTGGTGTTCTCAGGGACAGTCCCCAGACCAGGTCAGATGCCGCCCTCGTCCAGCATCCTCCCGAGGCCGTCGCAGATGCGGTGCAGGTGTCTCCGGTAGGGTTCTGCTGGGCTGTACAGCGCGGCCAGGAAGTCGCCGTTGGCAAAGTGGCCGAAGACGTGGTTGATGCGGCCATGGGACTTGGCAGTGAGGTGCGTGCCTGTGGCCTGATGCAGCAGATCCCTGCACTCCAGCAGCCCCGCGGCCAGCACTCGCCGGTCGAAGGTGAAGTCCACCTGGTGGAAGCTGAGGGCTGTCATGGCCAGACTGCGCATCCGGCCCTGGAACCGTCGCAACTGGGCCAGCTCATCGCTATCCAGCTGACCGGCCCGCAGCAGCACCGACAGCTTCACCGCCACCTTCACCAGGTTCTTCACCACCCTCTGCGCCTCCTTCCGGCTGCGGGTGAACTCCTTGGTGGCTTGGTACAGTTCATCCAGGATCTCGCTGCTGGTGTCGTCCACAAATACGGCCACCATGGCCTTGGAGGCCATCTTACTGAGGACTTTCTTCTGGGCCTGCAGGGCCAGGCTCTTCGTGCTGAAGGTGTCCATGGGCCCTGCGGGATGACAGGTCAAAGGAATGCATGTAGAATGATAAAGTCTGGGCAGGGTCGGGCACCATCCCTACTCTCCGATAGCCAGCTGGCTGTTTCTGGCTGGGAGTTGAGGCTTTTGATGCAAGTGCAGTCAAGTGGTCCCCATGGAGCAGCCACAATACTTAGATCAAGCAGTTCTAGAATTTTCCCCCAAGAGACAGTGCTCAAAACCACTGAGAGTTCTCATGCCCCTTCCCTAATAAACTCTACAAACCTCCTCCCTCTGAGCCACACAGGGCTGCACGGCTGCAACTGCCTCCCCCACCACAGAGGGAAGTCAGGGCCTGACCCTTCTTCTGCTGTGTTCTCTGGGACCTCTGACCCCTCTAGGAGTGAGCAAACCCGGAAAAGCCAAGGAATACACAGAGGCCTGTTGAGACCTGACCCTGGTCAGCCATGCACCACCCACCCGGCCAGCTTATCCCCGAATCATCTACAAAGCCCGCCTTTGTATGAGCCCAGACCCCGGGCAGCCCCCACCCCCGTTCTCGCCATCCTCTTCTTGGCCTTAGCGGTCAGGGACACATGTCTCGCTCTGCAGCTTTCCTGCCCCCAGTGCTCACCCCCCACACCTCCTCATTCCCCCACCCGGCTGTCCACCAGCCAGGGCCTAGACATAGCTATTGACACAGTATGCCTGCCACGTGAGCCCATTTCATCACTTCGGCCAACGCCATTCTGCAAAGACCACAGCTGTCCCCAGTGGGGACAGGTAGGAATAAAGGCACAGTGGTGGAATCTATCCTCTCAAAGTCCACTGTACCTGGGGGCCACACAGCAGAAGAGGACGATCAGCCTCCGATGGTCCCACACCTGAGTGCTCCTGCCTCCTCCCTAGTGTCTGAGGACACCATACACCAGACATTGCACACCTGCCACCCCAGCACTTGGAGGTGGAGGCAGGAGGATCAGAAGCTCAAGGTCAGCCTGAGCTATATGGGGAGCTGGGGGGCAGCCTAAGCTACATGACCCTCTCCAAAAAACAGAGAAGAAAGAAGATTATCTCACAGGCAGGGGACCAGAGAGACCTCTACACCATCCGGGGGCTGGTTCCCAATTAACACTGAACAAAGGGGGGGGGCTCTCAGAGGAACAAAGTCTGGAGTCCCTGTTTGGCTTGGGGGTGTGTGACTCCAGAGGGAGTGCTGATCCTCTGGACCTTGCTTACCCATGGACAAAGCCAAATTTGGACTCTGTGGCTCAGGAGTGAAGCTGAGAGTGTGGATGGACTTCCGGAGACTGGTGGGGGCACAGCTGTGGCTATCCTGGCTGTCCCAACTCCTATTGAGCCTGAGCTGCCACCTGGGGCAGCCAGCTGCTGGCTTCCACTTCCTGTTCTGAAACCCATTGTCCTGACAGACCAGGATGATGGCTGTCCCAGGGGACAGGCCTTCCTGCCTAAGGGGTCTGTGTGCAGCCATGTGAGGCCTTTGGGCAGGGACTTTCCCAGGAAAGAGGTGCTGTGGCCTTGGTCCCTGCCACAGCACCCAGCCGAAGTCTAGAGCTAAATAGCCCACTCTACCCTCCAGAACTCGGCCCCAACACTCATTCAGCCACTCAAGCCTCTAATGGGTGTTTATGGAGCACCAGCTGTATACCCAACACCAGGGGCACAGAAGTAACCAGAAAAGACCTTGCCTCTGTCACCCTGGTGCCCTGATTCTGCCATCTTCTGATTATAACATAATTTGGGGACCATCTTGGGCCTGGAGTTGAATTCACAGGCCACAGTACCCACTGCATCCCTTAATTCATCTTTTATGCATTTTTACTTTTTTTTTTTTTTCCAGGCAGGGCTTCATATCACCCAGCCTGGCCTTAGACTCCTACTCCTCCTGCCTTAGCTTCTTCACAGTGAAATGATGTGCATGTGCCCACTGTGTCTGGGAAACCCAAAACCACCCTAAAGAGGCCTTGTGAACCAGGGGGAGGAAGAAAACACAACGAATCAATAAACAGGAAGAAAAAAAAAGCAAAGATTGGGCTTGGGGTGGGAGAAGGCCAGAGCAAGGTCCACAGAGAGGCAGCTTTTCCAGGAGCCTTTGAACCCCCAGGATAGGTCAGAGGGAGGGGACAGCTGTGCAAAGGCCCTGGGGCAGGGCCACACAGCCTCGGGCCATCCAGGCCACTGTACCTCCTCACCCTGTGGGAACAATAATCCAAAATCCAAAATCAGAGCCCCACATTCTCTCCTGGGCCCTGGGCCACATCTTAGACTTTGGTTTTTGTTTTGTTTGAGACCAGGTCTCACCACACATAGCCCAAGCTAACCTCAAACTCACAGAGGTCCACCAGCCTCCATCTCCCTAGTGCTGGGATTAAAGGTGTGCACCATCACACCTGGTCCACCTTAGACTTCTCATGGGCTGCCAAACCCTACTTGAGTTTTGTACTCTGAACCCCATTAGTTCTTGCAGCTCCGAGCACCCCATAACATCTCTGGATCATCCCTTGAGCCTCAGGCTCCCTGCTAGATTACATCGGACCTTCCCCTTCGGTGGGGACAGTTGTAGCTGGCTCTGGAATCAGAGATCAATCTTGGCCCCTGCTACAAGGTCAAGCCACAGGGCCTTTGTGTGGCTGTGGTGGCTTCCAGGAGGCTTTTGGAGCATAAAGGTCCAGTCTCAGGAGCACCTCCCTGGCCCACTTCCTGCTTTTTCTTTTCGCCCAGTTTTTGGTTGTCTTCTGGTTTTGTTTTTGAGTCAGGCTGACCTGAAGCCCACTGCATAGCAGTGAACTCCCAATCCTCTTGCCTCCACCTCCTGAATGCTGGGAGGTGCCGCCATGCCTCATGCACGCGGTGCTGGGGGTGGCACAGCTCAGGTCTGTAGGTGCAGGAGGCAGGAGGGGAGAGGCTGGGAATGGGGTCTCTCTTGGTCTTGGTAAGGTCTGCAGGGAACACTCCACCAAGCATACAGCTGGTACTCAGTAAATGTGTATGCAATGACTAACCAATTCCTGAATGCTAAGTGGGGTGTGAAGAATTCTGGAGGGAGAAGTGTCGAAAGACACATGGGCCCCAGAGATTGGAAGTTCAAACCGGGGTGACCCACATCTGTTGTCTTCATCATTGTCCCTCATCCCACCCAAGCACAGTCCAGGAAGCTCCAGGGCTGTCACAAAGCACCAACATTGCTTCCCAAGTACCTTGGACGCCTCCGGGCCTTGGGACATCGCTACACCCCTTCAAGTGTCCTTAGAGACAACCGAGTGGGTAAAATGTTTGCTGTAAGCATGTAGACCTGAGTTCAAGTCCCAGCCACCCACAGAAAAACCAGTGGGGAAAGCCAAGGGGTGTTGGCGCATGCCTTTAATCCCAGGACTGGGGAGGCAGAGGCAGGCGGATCTCTATGAGTTTGAACCCAGCCTGGTCTCCAGAGAGAGTTCCAGTGCAGTCAGGGCTACACAGTGACATCCCATGCCCCAAATAAAAGGTCTTCATTGCTTTCTGAAGTTATTGTAAATGCTGGGAGATGTGCCCCTCCCTGCTCATGCCAACCCCTTTCTCACAGCCTCCAACTTGCCCGACTTGCTTGCTCAGGGGCCTCTGACTTGCTGGAGACTCCTCACCTGCTCACAGCCCCTACCTGATGTTGCAAATGAAGTCTTACTGTCATACCCCACTTGCATACCCAGAGGTGGATGCAAGTGGATGGCCCTTGTGTCTTGGCACAGCTGACACTATTTCTAACTGGTCGTCAGTCCCCAGGCCCCATCTCCACGGTTACCACAGAAGCCCAGGCTTCTGCAAAGGTCTGAGGATCTCCGTGGGGTCCTTGAGGCCACCATGGCCACAAGAGACATGTGAAGCTTGGAAGCCCCCAAGCTGTTTCCAACAAACTCAGGAGAGAGAGGACAAACTTGGGCACAGGACACAGCCAGGCCTTGGGGTGTCTCTATGCTGGTGGCCACTATGTGTAGGCTGGGGACCCAGCTTCCAACTCTGCTGTGCATGTGGAGGCCAATATTGACACCTGTGTCTTCCTCATTCCCTCTGCACCCAGCCCTGTACCCAGGCCTGACCACTGAGCCCCAGGGATGCTCCTGTCCCCACCTCTAGCATGAGATTATAGTGGTGTGGGGTTCTGGAGATTCTAACTTAGACAGCAAACACTTTAACTGCTGATCCATTCTCAGCCCTGATGTATGCTTTTTATTTCTTTCCCCCACCCCTTGTTTTGTTTTGAGACAGGGTCTATGTACCCCAGACTGGCCTGAAACTCACAGAGATCCTTCTGCCTCTGTCTCCCGAGTGCTGGGATTAAAGGTGTGTGCCACCCACCCAACCTAACCTTCGCATCTTAATAATAGCTTCACTGAAACACCATTCCCATCCCAGAAACTGCTCTTATATTTTTATTTTGTTTTGTTTTTTGAGACAAAGTCTCCTGTAGCCCAGGCTGTTCCCCTCACTATATAAAGCTGACCTTGAACTCCTGATCCTACTGCCTCTGCCTCTCCAGCTTGGCTGACACATGTGTGCCACACATCTGACAACTTTCTTATTTATGATATGGTTTACATCCTGTCATCCTGGCAGTAGGTCAAGGTGCTTGCCACCAAGTCCGACAACCTGAGTTCGATCCCTGAGAGCTACACTGCGGGAGAGAGAATAGACTCCCTCAAGTTATCATCTAACCTCCAACCCAAGCGCTCTGGCTCTCTCACAGAGTAAATAAATGTAATAAATAATAAATTCAACATGATTTACTTAGCTAGAAAGCACTCACTCTTTGACTTTTAATCTGGGCTTAACAATGAGATGGCAAAATTCCCGAAACCCAGCAGCAGCTCTCGTGAAGCTGATGCTGATGCTCACCCTTGGGCAGCCCCTGGCCTCATGAATTTTTTATGTCCCACACGCAGCGAATCCATAATTGATGTCGCCAAGCCCGCCATCCAAGCCGCCAAAGACCCATGTCACCCAGGGCCCCAAAAGTCTCTTTCCCAATGCAGTGTCACCTACTGGGGACTCTGGCTGCAAAAGCACCCTTAACATCAGGACTGGGGCTCTCTACCCATCGCCATCGGCTTTCTGGGAAATCAGGGAGCAGGGAAGTTGCCTGGTGAGGAAGACACTGGGGGTTCTCAAAGAAGGACCCCACAATGATGGCACCAAAATGGGTGGGGGAGGGCTGGGAGACAAGATGGACATGTACTGAAGAAACAAGTGTTGAGAGGCAGGCAACATGACCCAACAGGTAAAGGCACTTGCTATCAAGTCAGACAACCTAAGTTTGAGCCCAGGACCCACCAGTAGAAGGTGGGCCAGTTGTCTGCTTCACATGCACAAAAAGGAAAAAATTACTATATTTTTAAGAGACTGTCACAGAGCGAGGGGGAGGCATGGGAGTACAGGGGTGGGGGGTGAATCCATGATTCAACTTCCACATATGGCTTCTTTAGGGACAGAGTTTGAAATAAGGTCTCACTCTATAGCCAGGCTAGCTTCTGATTGACCATGATCCTCCTGCCTCAGACTCCCAGGTACGTTCCACCACACCCAGCATCCACTCAAGGTTTTCACAAGAAGGGGAAGACAAAGGTCACAGCTGTGCACGTGCAGCCCCAGAGAGTATCAGCTCCCTCTGTTTCTCAGTGCTTCACAGCCTGTCTCCTCTCACCCCCACCAAGATCCCCAAAGTGCCAGGAGCCCCATGGGCACAGAGGAACATTAAGTCAGAACTGTGATATGAATCCAGCCCCTAACTAAGAGCTCATCTCAAAGCAGCCTCCGCTCACCACAACCCCGGACTCACTCCAAAATTGGAGGAGCCTACTGATCCAGTCTGGGAATCTTCCAGAAGCTGTGTACCCCACCAGCCCTTCAACGGATGGTGCCTTTGGTCAGGACTGTGGAAGCCCCCAACATGCAGAGTGCCCTCTGGAGGGTCCTTGATGGCCTCAGCAGAGTTCCAGATGGGGAAACAGGTATGGGGACTCAGAGCAACCGTGTGGTGAGGCAATGCTGGGATTCTGGGGAGAGTGGGCTCGCCGGGTCCCTAGATGAAACTTCACCCTCCTTAAGTCTCCAGTAAGTCCTGGGTGGCACCTGACTCAGCGGGTGACACGTCCCCCTGTGGCCATGACTATCTGGAGGGATGTTGAGTCCCCTCATACTGAATCATTAAACACACTTTTGTGGGCTGGGTCCTAACTTGCCTAGGGCTCAGAGGCTAAACTGAGGGACAAGTGTCTCCTGTCCTGTACCTTCAGGATCACGACTCCTCCATCACAGGACTCCCAGTCCTGGCCCAGACTAGATGTTTACTGCCATTGCTCTTTGTTCAGTCACATTATAGTCCCCATGGCCCCACCCCGTTCCATCCCTCCCAGCCACCCACGTCCTAGGTGCGTCCTAGGTGCAGCCCAGATCAAGAACTTGTTATGTTTTAAAGTTGGCGCCTGTGTTGCTCAGCCATGGTTGTAGAAGGCGTGTACAAAGGTCCTGAGGCTGGACATTCCACGTGGGTAAGGGGCAGCCACTGTGGAGTCCCAGGACAGAAAAACAGGAAGTTTGGCACACAAAGCCCACATCCCTGTTTTTCTTTCTTTCTTTGTTGGTTGTTGGTAGACACACGGTGTCACTATGTAGTCGTGACTAGCTTGGAACTCACTATGCAGACCTGGCCTCAAACTCACAGACATCTGTCTGTCTCTGCTTCAAGCACTGAATGAAAGCCATGCATCCCGACCCTTGGTTTATGTGGCGATTGGACCGAGCCCAGGGCCTCCTGGCCGCTAGGTGAGCATTCTGCATCCCAGTCTCCTCTTTGTTTTAGACATAGCTGCACTGTGTAGCCCACCCTGGGTCCACCTCTGGTGTTTTGTCTTTGCTTTTAATCTTCCCAGAAGCCTCTAGCCCCAGGGAGTCCTGAAACAACCTCCCCAAGTCACAGACAGGGAAACTGAGGCTTATAATTAAGTTACTTGTTCAAGAGAGTCAGGTTTGTGTGAGCTGTGTCCTGACCCCAAGGCAGGCCTCCAGAGGCTTCACAGCCCGGAGCAGGGAAGTGACCCAGGAGCCTGTGTCCAGCTCGGCCTTCACCCTGTCCCTCTTCAGACTGGCTGCTCACAAGGTGAGAAGCCACATTCTGGTTCCTTCTGTCTCCACCTCCCAGGAAAACCACAGGATACTACTTTCTGGGCCTCAGTTTACCCTCCAGGCTACCACTGAAAGAGTCAGGAGTCCACAGACCTAGGTAAGGTCACCTGCCAATTATGTGACTGGAACCGTCCCAGTTCCCAGCTGATAAAACTGAGTCCAAGCCCTCAGGGCGATGGGAAGCTCCTAGTCTGGATGACAGGGCTCAGGTGGGGTCCCTTATAGGCCAGAGCCACAGTGGGATCTAGCCGGCCACCGCAGGGAATACACAGATCATTTTGGAGTCAGGCTGCACACCTGTAAAAGGCCAGGTCCATCAAGTCCCCCTTGGGGTCGCATGCTAGGACCATCATAGTAGCCCACAGCAGCCTGCACACACAGCCAGGCACAGGTATAGAGAGAAACTGAGGCCGGGATGCACATAGGGTGGTGTGGGGATGGGAGGGGACGTGAAGGACCCAGGATGGACGGGTGCGGGACCCTGATCGCTCACCTGCTTGCTCCTCAGGATCCGGCTAGCCGTCACTTTTGTGCAGGCGCCTCGGTGCGGCGATGGATCTGAGCCGCGGGCTGGGCATGAGACCACGCCCCCTTGTAGAACCACGCCCCTACACAAACAGGCCACGCCTCCGCAGGCGCTCACTGGCTCAGCAAATGGTAGGGCACGGGCGGTGTACGAAGGGGCCAATGGCAGCAGACAGGGTGTGGCGGGGGCGGGGCGGGGCGTGGCCTGGGGACGGGAGATTCCTCCGGAATAGCCTAGCGCCGGACGCCGGACGCCGGACGCCGGACGCCGAGGCGAGGGCGGCGCAGGGTGTTCCGTGGCGGGAACTGTGGGGCGGAGAGAGGAAGAAGGAGACTCGGGCAGAGTAAAACAGGGTGCGTGTGCACCCCGACAGAGACTCGAGAGGATAAAGCAAAGAGACACGCCCCCGCGAGGCACCAAGAGGCACATGGACCCCTCCGGGCCGGTCTCAGTTTACCCACTGAGTAGACAGGGTGCCACTGGGACCCCCGTGACAAATGCACCCCAACATTTGGCTTGGGACGATCTTTGGGTGTCATGAGTCCTGTGAAGAAGCCCTTCGGTGGGTGTCGCTGGGGTAAGCGGGACACTCCGATGGACTCGCTCCTTGGGGCCGGGCTCGGCCAGCTGCCTGGCAGGAGGACGCAGCTGTGAGTCCTGGGAACTCAACCTGGAAGTGGCTCCCACACCCTCACCACCTCCCGCCCACCCCTGACACCCCCACCCTGCCCCAAACCCCCACCCCCGGTCTGCACTTCCTGTGCCTGGATGGCCCAGTCACAGCGCTGAGGAGGCCTCAGCGCCATCGCCCCTCTCCAGGAAGCTCCGCAGATGTTTGCTGACTGCACCCTGACCTTCCCTGGCACGGGCCTCAACACACAAAAATAAACCCAGCCTTTATATTATAAAATATAGAAACTGAGGCCCAGAGAGGGCAAGCTACTTGCCTGGAGCAGCGCAGAACCAAGTGCCCCCCCTCCCCCCCCCGCCCCCCGAGTTTCAGGTTGTCTGTGCAATCCGATGTTACGGGCCAGAAACTTGTGTTTAGTAACCCTCCGGACTCTGCAGGGCGCTGAGAGTCCTCCATGGCCTGCACTCACTCCCTGCCGGGAGCTCCCCCTGTGTGACAGCCACACACGACCCCACACATGGCTCAGTATCCCCAGTAGAGAGCACTGCTCTAGATTTTCTTACGAGCTAGGGTAGAGTGGCAGGGGGGAGGTCACTGAAGCAGGTTTTTGACACCTAGTTGCCAAAGAGCCTTGATTTTGCCACTCTGGGAAATCCTTTGACAGCATAGGTGTGACAAAGTGGAGCTCAAACCCAGCTGTCTTGACTGAGATAATGAGGGGCTGGAGTGTGGTCAGAGAAAAGGCCTCTGCCTAGAGGGGCGGAGGGTATTGGTTCAGGAGTGGAGTGTCTGCCTAGTATGCAGGAAGCCCCAGGTCCATACCCAGCTTAGCAGTAGTAGTAATTAATAATAATAATAATAATAATAATAATAATAATAATAATAATAAACAACTTATAAATTGTCTCTCATAATGAGGACACCACTGCGGGGGGAGGGCGTGTAAAATGGCGATAACCTTCAAAAAACAGTTTGAAATTTCAAAAGCTAACGGAAGATCACTATGGCACTTAGGCATCCCTGCCAGGTTTCACTCAAGTAGAACACACAGATTCTGATGTGTGTGTATGGCAGTTTTAATTGAATTACTCACAGGCGCCAAAGGATAGAAGCAATCTAAGTGTCTGTCGCTGGGGATGTAGAAAGATGAGATGTGCTCCACTGTATAAAGGACTGTGCTCTCAGCCTGGCAGAGAGACGTCGTCATGCAGACACCTGCTCACCCATGGATGGTATTCAGAGACATGAACCAGACACAGGACACTCCCTGCAGGGTCCCACTCCCAGGAGTTCCTTGCCTTAATCAGAGCCAGAGCCAGGAAAAGGGATGGTGGGCGCCTGGGGTGGGGAAAGGATGAGTTAGTGTTGAATGGGAACGAAGCTTCAGAGCGCAGAGATGAAAGGCTGGGGACTCAGAAGGGATCCGGGCTCAGCTTGGAATGGGGAGCATAGAGATTAAACTATTAGCTTAGAAGGGGGCTCCGCGGCTTCTTTGGAGGTCTCTCCTGCTGGGTCGTGGGTCAAGGATGCGGAGATTCCAGTTGCCCGGCAGGAGGCGCGCTCTGCACACGTCCCGGAGCTCCGGGTACCAGGGTGGGCGGGGCCTGGACGGGGAGGAGGGGTCGCGGGGTCACGTCACTCCAGACTTCGAGCCACCAGCTCCCCAGCACCGCCCTGCACCTCTCCGGGCTGTGTGACCCCAACCGAGCGACCCCTTTCCCTGGGCCTCTTCTGGGACCTGAGCAATGAGACAGAGCAGGGATAAGGCTGGGACAGCATATGAGGCAAGCGCTCGGTTGGCAGGTCCCCAGGGTCTCCTGAAGAGTGAAGAGCCCGCAGCTGATAGCGCTGTTTTCTTTATTGAGATACACCAATCAAGCGAGAGGGAGGGAGCTGGAACCAGCGCCGGTAGCTGGGGGAGCAGCAGAGAGAAGGGCCGGGGTCTCGACGAGCAGCCCTTAAGAACCTTCCCTTACGTCAACCCCGATTTCCCTTCACCCCGCCCTCATGGGCATGTCCCGGTACACCTGGCACCTGTCCGGGTTGCCTGGGGCGGAGCTAGGGTGTCTCCCTACAGTCTCCCCTGTAGGCGGAAGTGTAAACTCCGGCTACAAGCTCCACGTTGGGATGCTGCATTGGGGTGTAGTCCCTGGTTCTCAGAGCTCCCTCACTCCCTGCCAGCCTGTCTGGCTCTGCGAGTGACACCCACACACCAGGATCCATCTGTCCCCAGGCAGTGGGGACGACCCTACAAGGGAGGGATAGGAGAGCAGAGGGGAGCCTTACTGGAGTCCCCCACTGTGGGCCTGCCCCAGCGGGTTCCCGGGACACTGCACAGGGCTCCTGTTCCCTCCCTAGGGTCTCGGGTGAGGCTGTCTGCCCAGGTAGCCACACCACTAGCCAGCAGGAGCCACCATCACAGTCGCCAGTCCGCAGGCAGTGTGTGGGAGGAGACTGCTGGCGGTAAAATGACAGGTGTGAGCGAGAAGTGGGGGTGTGCATGCATGGGGGTGCTGTCCAGGCTGCTGTCTCTGAGGGTGCTGACTCCCCATCACCTTGTACTGGGCAAGATCAAGGGCCCGCGATTCCTGAGACTGCAAACGGGGCGAGGATGGGCTCAGTGAATGCAGCATGGCAAGGGCCCTGGGTTCCATCCCCAGCGCTTGTTATTAGGTTCTGGGAAGGTGGAGGCAGAAGAATCAGGAGTCAAAGTCTCCAATATGTACTGAAGTGGTAGCTAGCCTGGGCTACATGAGATCTTATCTCAAAAAATAAAGTAAGCAAAACTTTAAGGGTATAGGCAAAATTATCACCTCTGTATGTTTCTCATTCCTTCTTTTATCGACAGGATTTCTGTAGCCCAGGCTGGCCTCACACTTGCTGTATAGTAAGGGTGACCTTGAACTCCTTCTTCACCTCTCCAGTGCTGAGATGGGAGTCATCCCCCACTCATCCTGTGTATCCTCATATGACTTCAAACTCATCACCCCCCTGTCTCAGCTTCTGGAATCATCCTTTGGAGGGCAAAGCTGGTCTGACCACTCTTCTGTGTCCCTGTTGCTTTGGTACACAGCGGGCACTCTCTAAATGCTCCTTAAACAGTCAAATGGGGTTTCTGTTTGGAATGAGCCCATAGAGCAAGCGGGAATGAGTTCAAATTCAGGGCCACAGGGCCCACCACATTCATCTCTCCACAGACATGCCTGCATCCCCCATCCTCTCCTAGCCTGGGTCCCAGAGTCACTGTTGCTGTGTCCTAAGAGGTCCTGGGGTATCAGTGGCTTCCTGTGGAAGCTTGAGGGTCTGGCCACCAAGGAGGGCTGCATGTGAGGACCCCACCCTGGTCCTGTGCTCACTCCTGGATCTCAGAAGGCACAAAGAAAGGAACCTGTGTGCACACTGTCCTCATGGGTGACATCACCAGGGCTGCAGCTGGTGTCATCTTCCCACCTCAGTGAGGTGTGTAAACAGCAGGGCAACCTGATAAAGGGGTCACCCAATAGCCCCACACTGCTCAAAATCTGGGGCAATAAACATTAGCTAATGCTTGGCCTTGGTGCCTGTGTGGCCTGAGGGGAGTCTTGCTGTGATGGTGTCCCTCCGACAGGTAAGAAAATGAGTCCAGAGATGGTATTCTCCTCCCCTGAGACGTTCAGCGTCCGGTAGAGGCCAGATCGGGCTGGGTCAGCCCTGGGCACTACTGCTTCTCAGTGCATCCACAGCAGGCTCACCTCCTCCTCACTCAAACCAAGTCCTCCCAACACAGCACCAACGTAGCCCAGGCTGGGTGGCAGAGACAGGGGGAATGCTGCTGTGAGCTGAAGGCCATCCTGGTCTACTTAGTGAGTTCCAGGACAGCCAGAGCAATATAGAGTCTGTCTCAAAACAAAACAAATAAGCAAAACCCAAGTGCTCGCTGCAGCCCACCAGCCCCTGCCTGCTTCCCTCTCCTGCTCCACCTATGCTTCCTCGGCCACTTGGACCTCCTCCCTGCTCCCCCAACACCAACCAGGCTTTGTCCTGCTCCCAGACTGTCCTGTGGGCTGTGCCTTCTGCCTCAGGACTTTCACACATGCATGCTGTTCCCTGGGAACTACTGTCCAAGCTGTGGAGGGTGTGTGTGGTGGGAGGAGCTGTAACGTCTACCATTCTCCTCGGGAGAAAAACCTTGTCTGACCTACTGAGTTTAGATCATGCAGCCCTCAGTTTCCCCCTCTGCAAAACAGGTAACATTTCTCAAATGCCCATCACTGTTTCAAAGGTCAAATCAATGAATGCTTTGGGGGTTAGGGCTGAGTTTCTTAGCCCACAAGAGGCCCTGGGTGCCATCCCCCAGCTCCATTTAAACCAGGCATAGAAGGGCACATCTGTCAGGAGGCAGAAGCAAGAGGGTCAGATGTTTAAGGACATCCGGGCCTACAGAGTGAGTCCCAGGCCAGCCTTGACTAGGAATGGCCATGTATCGCCCAACAAAGGACTAATAGGAAAGTACAACTACAAGGGTGGGTGTCCATGACACCCAGTGGAACAGAGCTGAGAGATGGTGCAACTATACTTCCAAGGACTCCGTTCAAATGACCACGCCCCTCACAGGAGGACTCTAGGCAGGGCTCCACCTCTGACCACATACCCCCAGCCCCTTGGGCAGTTCTTTATCCAGGTGGAATCAGGGAGATCTTTGGTTTCTGAGAAAGAGCTCTTGATAGTCCATGCTGGTCTGGAACTCACAGTTCTCCTGGCTCAGCTTCTTGGGTTCTCTGTTTGCAGACCTGTCCCACTGCACCCCATCTAGAGGAGAGTTTAGTCCTGGGGTTCTGAAGGATTTGACTCTGCCCGTGTGTTCACCAGGCACGGGGGCAAAGACGCCATCAGAAGGTGACAATCCAGTACATAGGTGTTCCTAACCCTAGCCACCAGACCCTGGAAGTCCCCTGAGACTCACCCCAGGGGCGAGTGCAGGCAGCAAGGACAATATTAGCAACATTAGCTAGCGACTCTCTCACTGGACCGTGTAGTCAATGGCTTGGGCCACTCACACTCCCCACCACTCCCCACTCTAGCTTTGCTGTGACAGGGCACAGGCTTTGGGAACTGTTAGAGTCTACATGTGAATGATGTGTTCCAGGTCCTACCACCTCTGAGCCCTAATGCCACCCAGAAGAAAGAAACACCTGGGTACCCCCCCATTTCACCAAGGGTGCAGCTATGAGCCTCAGCAACTCTGTGTTTTTTTTGGGGGGGGGTTCGAGACAGGGTTTCTCTGTATGATTAAAGTCTCTTTATTCCAGAAGACACCAAGGTAAAACACAGGCCAGAGCTAGGTTATAGAACCCAGCCAGCGCGGCCAGAACAAAAGGGCCACGGTCCCCACGTGCAGCCCCTTAAGAAGCTCCCTTACGTCACCCTGGCTTTCCTTCACCACGCCCTTATGGGCGAGTCCCGGGTCCACCTGGTACCTGTACCAGGACTATTGGGCAGGGCTAGAGTGTCTCCCTACATTTCTCTGTGGCTTTGGAGGTTGTCCTAGAACTAGCTCTTGTAGACCAGGCTGGTCTCAAACTCACAGAGATCCTCCTGCCTCTGCCTCCCAAGTGCTGGGATTAAAGGTGTGCGCCACCACAGCTAGGCTGCTCTCTGTTTTTTAAATATAACTCTGTGAACATGGGGTCAGTACCAGGGGAAGAAAAGTTATAAAAACAATTCTATTCCATGTTGCTGGGAGAGACGGGGACACAGGAGTGCAGAGGGCAGGTTCAGGGCTCCAAAGGCTCTCCTCCCCTCCCCAACAGTCCCTGTGTCACTTTCCCCTCAGCACGGGGCCACCCCCTCAACTCTGTCTCCCTGTCCTGCCTCCTGACAGTTCCCAGGCAGCTGTCACCAGGGTAGGGTAAGCCTTCATCCTGTGTTGGAGTCCCTCCCAGCGTTTGTCCTCCGTCCTGTCTTAAATCCTGTTTTGAGGGAAAAGTTCCTAGTGTTAGATGAAATAACTCAGAACACATGCTCCTTCTCCTTCAGCCTCCCTGCACCCCGGTCCCAATTGCAGGAGCTTTTGCAAAGACCCCAAGGTGTGAGGACTCTTGGATCCTTCTAGTGTTTGCCTGCTTCCTATCCAAAAGCCACTACTTTCAAGGATGTTTCACTCTCCATGGAGCAAGGAGCTGAGGCTCTAGACAGCCTGGCTGCCCATGAACGGGATAATGCATGAAGGACTGTGCTCTGAGCCCCGATGGAATATTATGCTGCCATTACAAAGGAAAGGGGATTGGTAAGACTGCTTATTGGTAAAGATGTGATATAAAAATTATTTTAATTCCAGGCTGGAGAGATGGCTCAGAAGTTAAGAGCACTGATTGCTCTTCCAGAGGACCTGAGTTCAATTCCCAGCAACCACATGGTGGCTCCCAACCATCCGTTATGAGATCTGGTGCCCCTTTCTGGTGTGTAGGTATACATGGAAGCAGAATGTTGTATACATAATAAATAAAATCTTTTAAAAATTTATTTTAATTCCTGTCCACTTGTCACTGCTCTTCTGTCAATTGGGGGCTCCCCTGAAGCCCAACATCTGTATGTTTGATCCTCAATGCCCATACTCCAGTAGGTCTGTAAGACGTGTCTCTCTAACCGATCCCCGTCCCTCAAAGCACCCGAGGTTCAGGCCGTCACCACTTTCCCTCACTTAGTTGACTCATCCCATCTCAATCTGCACCTAGATTCCCACCGCTCCCTCAAAGTGACCCCATTACCGGATAGAGTTTTGAAAGGCAACTGGAAAGCTTCTGCTCTTCTGCTCTGGAGCCTGGCAGGGTTCCATCTCTTGCCAGCTTCCCTGCACCCTCTTTAGCCACTCCAGCCACTGCCTAGTGCACAGGGGAGGGTCCTAGGACAAGATGGAGCCTGGTGTGTGGCAGAAGCAGGCGGGCCAACCTGTGGCTGGAGCAGGGAAGGAGGGCGGAGGGCGGGAAGGGGCAGAGTCTGGTCCCTGCAGCTGAGGAGTTTGCCTTTGACCTTTTTGTTTCATTTTGTTTGTTTGTTTTTGAGACAATGTTTCTCTGTGTAGCCCTGACTGTGCAGGAACTAGCTCTTGTAGACCAGGCTGGCCTGGAACTCAGAGATCCACCTGCCTCTGCCTGGCTGGGATTAAAGGCGTGTGCCACCACGGCCTGGCGCCTTTGACATTTTAATGGAGTGAATCTTTAACATTAAGGTCTTTGGCCAGACCCAGCCTCCTTGCTGTGGCCTTCACATACCACCCTTTTCGGGGGGGCGGGGGTGATAGGTAAGGGTGGAGGACATTGTGGCTTCTCACGTCCACCAAGGACCTGTGTCTCTCTGAGCTCATTAACCCCAACTTTGGTTCCTGTAAGCCTGACCAGGCCCCCACGTGCAACCCTAGTGCTTTAGCCCAGTGAAGCCACTACTCACATCTGCTGTCCTGTGGCCTCCCAAGGTCCCCCGTGGCTGCCTCGGGAGCCCCATTCCTTCCCTGCCCACGAGTGGACTTGGGACAGATATGTCTTAGATGTGACCACCGAGAAACTGCCTCGCAACAAGTTCACATCTGAGACTCTCAAGGACACAGACACTGGAGGAGTGCTATTTTGGGATGCAGGGACCATGTACCCTACAGCCAAGAGACACAGTGTGTCCTGGGTTTTAACATCTTAATGCAGCCTGTGTGTCTCAGCTCAGGCCTGTGTGGAGGCCTCACCCCCATGTCTGGTGTCCAGTTTAGGCCACCTAGATGGTGAAAGTGCCAATTTTCCAAAGATCTAATGGTGCAAACTAGTGGGTACTATGGTTAACACAGGAAGATCTCAAGGGGTAGATGGTGAGGGTAGAAGAGAGACTCATGAGCACCCCTAAAAGGGAAGGAGGAGGCAGTCTGGGAACCTCACTCTTATCTGTCTGCCCTGTATCTCTTGGCTTGCAGCCCCTCCTCCATCTTCAGAGCCTACAAGGAGGCTGTTCCCAATATCTTTACTTTTTACCTTCCTGGAACCTACTGAGGATCCTGGTGATACCCAACAGCATCTATCTTTTGTGAAAGATGAATGGCCACCTCTCTTGCATCAGCAATCTTGAGTGTCATTTGCATGGAAAGGGAATGGTGACAGATTGATCTGATTCTGAGATTGAACCCAGGGCCTCCTGAATGAGTGGCCACCAACTGAGTCACATGTCTGGTCCCTTCTCCAGGGGTTCCACCCCTACACTTCTCCTTATCCCATTGCTGCCCAGACATCAAACCACAGACTTGGGCATTCACAGAGGAGACTTGGAATGCTTCTGTCCCCTCCATCGATCGCTGGGAGCCTGGAGGGACATAGCTGCACAAGGCTGGTGGGAGGCTGCTGTGCTGCATGCAGTTGGTGCTCAGTACATGCACATGGCTTCTGAGCCCTGACCCTACAGAGGACGGGCAGCACTGGCCTTGCAGGCAGGCAGACTCGCTGAGGCCCAGGCGCTTCCCTCAACTCTTCCCAGCAGCTTCTCCCTCAGACATTAGGACCAGCACTAATTGATTGTCTAATCCCCAGGGGACTCTGTGCCCGAGGTCAGGAGCTGGCCTCAGGCCAGCAGAGTGTGGGAGGGGAGCAGGCTGCAGGAGTGGAAACCTGGCTCGGAGATGGTTGCCAGGCAGCCTTACCACCCCATTCACCATAGGGACTGGGCTCTCCATAGACACCCCCTGGCAAGTCAGGACCACCTGCTTGGCTGACCACACACACACACACACACACACACACACACACACACACACACACACACACAGGTCCATACTCGAAGAGCCCACAGGTCCATGTGGACAGGCCAAGACTCAGTGTGGCTAGACTCGGGCACTCAAATGCCACCAGGTGTAGAATGGCTGTTTGCCTCAGTTTCCTCATCTATAAAATTCCTGGGATGATAAGACAGGCAATGAATATCCTGTCTGTTGTCAACAGATCACAATCGCATAGATGATGGGGATCCAATGTGACCACAATGTTTAACCTTTGAGCTATACCTTAGCCCCTCACTGGGAGATTCTAGGTGGGGGCTCCACCCTTGACCACATCCCCAGTCCCTCACTGAACGATTCTAGGCAGGAGTTCCACCTTTGACATGCCCCAGCTCTCTTACTTTCCCTGATTCTGTAGCACTGAACTTGGAGTTGACCAGACACAGCCAGTACAGCCAGTCTGGGGAGCTCTGAGTTCATGAGAGTCGCTGCCTCCCAAAATAAGATGGAATAATAGAAATAATCTTTTTTTTACATAAGGTCTTACTATGTAGACCAACCTGGCAAAAAACACACTGAGATCCACCTGCCCCTGCATCCTGAGTGCTGGAACTTAAATTCTTTTTTAAAAAGAGGAATGGGGGCTGGAGAGATGACTCAGAGGTTGACTGCTCTTCCAGAGGTCCTGAGTTCAATTCCCAGCAAACATCCATTATGAGATCTGGTGCCCTCTTCTGGTGTGCAGATAGACATGGAAGCAGAATGTTGTGTACATAATAAATAAAATCTTAAAAACAAACAAACAAACAAACAAACAAATAAGAGGAATGGCTGGAGAGATGGCTCAATGGTTACGAGCAACTGCTGCTCCTTTCAAGGTTCAGTACCTGCACCCATTACAGGCAGTTTACGGCGCCTGTAACTCCAGGCGCCTGTAACTCCGAAGCCTTTTCCTGGCCTCAATGTGTACCTGTACACGTGTGTGCTCACATGCATGCATGCAAGCACACATACATACAAGCAGAGGCACACACAAAACTAAAAATAACAAAAATACAACTGAAAAATGAAGGTGCTCATGTGTTGAGGAACATAAGGATGTCTGGATGCCACCTACCTGTGTACACACATGCACAAACACACAGAACCAAATTAGCTCCCTGGGCTGAGCAGACCTTGGGCTGCGAGCTCTCTGCTGCCTGCTTTCCCATCGAAGACGCCAGGCTCTGCAGCTGCTTGAGCTTTGCCCCAAACCATCAGGAGCTGATAATAACCGTCATTAGGATAATAATCTTAATTATTATCTAATAAAAGTATATTTAGAAGCCTGAATCTCAGGAGTGCACACAGTATTAAGGGTCCTTCTTGTTTCTTTCAAGTTCGAGTATCAGCCCCAAATCATCTGGAGTGAGCACTCCCACTACTGGACTTCAGTTTGTAATAGCTAAATTAGAAGAATCATGTGTCCACACTGGCTGTCTATACTTCTGACCTAAATGGCTTTCTGTTGACATGGTGAACACCATGATCGAAGCAACTTGGTCAGAAAAAGGTTTATTTTACCTTACAATTCTCTGGCCACAAGCCATCACTGAAGGAAGTCAGGACAGGAACTCACACAGGGCAGGAACCTGGAGGCAGGAGCTGATGTGGAGACCATGGAGGGGAGCTGCTTACTGGCTTGCTCTTCATAGCTTGCTCAGCAGGCTTTATTATAGAACCCAGGACCACCTGCCCAGGGACAGCACCACCCATAATGGCTAGACCCTCCCTGTCAATCATCAATCAAGAAATTGCCAGACAAGCCAATCTGATGGAGGTGTTTACTCCATTGATGCTTCCCCTTCCCAGATGACTTTGGCTTTTATCAAGTTGATCAGACAAACAAACAAACTACCCAGTGTGGATTTCCTCATCTCCTGTTGCTAGAACCCACTTGAATGAGGTTAATATCCTGATGCCAGGGGAAATGGCCCTTACCACAGTCACCTGAGTACATTACAGAGTCACTTGGGCTAGCCTTTGATGCAGTAACCACACACTGTAGCATCGTCCACCACAAGCCAGTGCACACCAATCCCCACTATGTCCCAGAAGCCCTGACTAACAGAATTTAGCCAAGGGGAGAGAGTCTGCATCTCCTGTGAACTTAGCCAGGTACCTGGGTGGCACCAGGGAAATAGACTTAGGATGAGCACTCACTGAAAGAGAAGCTACTGGGGGATGTGGGGGACTCCATAGGGAAAAAACGAAACCATGAAGACAGTGTGTAGGGCCTGTACCAGCCTCGGGGAAACTTCCGAGACCCTGCACCAGGCGAAATGCTCCCTAAACTGACTGGAAACCAATACACTACAAAACCCCTCCATAAGAACACATAAAGACATACACAACCACCCATTAACCCACTCAGCCATTCACCCATCTACCTAACTACACACCTGCCCATCCATCCACCCATCCACCCACCCACCTATCCATCCATCCATCCACCCATCCATCCACCCATCCATCCATCCAACCATCCATCCATCCATCCATCCATCTATCCACCCATCCATCCACCCACCCATCCATCCATCCATCCACCCACCCATCCATCCATCCATCCATCCACCCATCCATCCACCCACCCACCCATCCATCCATCAACACATCCATCCATCCATCCATCCATCCACCCACCCATCCATCCATCCATCCACCCTTCTTCCATCCTTCCTTCTGTCCATCTGTCCACAACTCTTCTTACCCCCCCCCATGTCTTTTCCCTCAGATGACCCATGCCCATCTTTTCTTTCCTGCTTGCTGTGTATCCTTGACCCTGCCCGTCCTGAGTCCCTCAATTCCTGGCCTTGGTGTAGGAGCTGAGCCCAGATCAGCCTCCTGTTAGTTGTTTGTTGTTTCCAAGGCAGAAAGAGTAGCCAATTAGAGTCCAACCTGCAGTGTGAACCCTGCTCTTTTTCCTGATGTAAGTTGGGAGAGGTGACAGACTCTTTTGGGGTCAGTTGTGTGGATTACTTGGTTATTGGTGTTAGACTCTGAGAGCGATGGTCTGGAACCCCATCTGGGTTCTGTGGTGATCCACACAGTGAGAACACAAGAGATGGGACAGAAAGGGGCCCACTGTGTAACTCTCAGGAAGGAAGTCAAGCAGATGTCATGAAACTGTGTCCTTACCAAGCCTTGAGGCATGGTTTTCTCAGAGCACTGGGTACTCAGTGAACAAGGCCCCCTTGGCAAGAGTGGAAGAAACAAGTGGCTTTGGGAATGCTGCCCTGCCTGGTGGAGAGCGACTGGAGAAATCGCTCCTCTGTCACCACAATGGCCGGTCCAAACAGCAACCATGCTAGCATGCATTTTAATGATGGGGAAACTGAGGCAGAAAATCCATGCAGCCTGACCGGCTGTGCAGATACCAGCGTCTTCACCCTAGTGTCCTCTATATCTTCACGGCCTTCTCAGACAGAGTCTCATGTAGTCCAGGATGGCCTTAACTCACTCTGCAGCTAGGGATGGTCTTGAACTCCTGATCCTCCTACCTTTTCCTCCAGAGTGTTGGGATAACAGGCCTGTATCACTATGCCTGTCTGTGGAGCTGGGGGATGGAAGGCAGGACTTTGTGGGTGCTGAGTGTGAGCTCTCTCCTCAGAGCCCTACACTGTCTAACCCGACTCTCTTGACTGACCCTCCTGTGGGAGTTGTGGCTCCTGTTATACCAGAGGAACTGAGGCTCAGGAACTGTTGGATAACCCCGTGAGAAATCAGCAAAGCTCAATGTCCAGCTGGAGTCCCCAAAATGTGACTGTCTTCCTCCCTCAATATTCATACACCCCATGCTGGCTTCCAATTCAATACTCCTGCCCCTGTCCCCTGAAAGCTGGAATGAACGGTGTATGCCACCATTCCTAGGCCTTGGTTTTCAGATCCATGAAATGGGTTGAGTGACAGCTGCACTAAGACAAGGCAGGCCTGGAGGACAAGAAGCTGGCAGAGCTGGGGATTCAATGAGGGCAGCTGGGCGTGGGGTAGAATTCCCATGGCCTCATCACCAACCTATCCACAACCTGAGGACACTCAGACCTCTGCTCTGGCACCCCTGCTTGAGATACCCCTCCCAGGCTGTCACCCCGTCGTCACCTCCAGCTTTCTGTCCCCTCCCCGGGAACAGCGCAGCCTCTGTGTCCCGGCTCGCTGCGAGCCAGCGTTGCCCAGAGACCGCGAGCAGCCGGCAGCCCCCACCCCGAGCTCCAGCCCCCACCCCGCCCAGACGTCGGGACCCCGGGTTGGGGACAATGTGTTCGGTCCGGAAGGAGGGGGGACTGGCGACACTAGGGGGCCTCAGGGGGCCTGGGAAAGGTCCGGGGGCTGGTGAGCGAGGGAGGAGGGGCGGGAGGAGCCCGGCCGCCCCTCCCCCCGCGCGCGGGGACAGGTGTGGCGGGTCCCCGGTGATCGGAAGGGAAGAGGCACGGGACACGCACTATAAATACGGCCACAGCTGACCCGCGCGGTGGGGAGGGGCACGGGCTGGGGAGACCCTGGGACCTGGGACGTGGTTACCGAGCCAGGTGATGCGGTCCACTACGACCGCCGAGTCCCCACCCCGGCAGCCCTCGCCCGGTCCCCTCTTCTACGGTCTCTCAGGAGCCCCACCCCCACCACATGGCCCCTCCTCGGAAGCCCGCCCCTTCCCTAGCCAGGTCTCCGAGAAGTCCCTCCCTCTGTGCCCCTTCATGACCACGCCCCCAGTAACGGACCCGCCCCAGGTCCCGCCTCTTGCGGAGGCCCCTCCCACCTCACCCTTCTGCAGGTGACTGTTTTGTGAACAGTCAAAGCTGGGGTTCCCCTATGCCATCGCTTCTGCGGTGGGGTGCATGGCCCAGCCAACCTCTGCAGGGACCCCTTGACCTTATGCTTAGGTTCTGGGTAACCTCCAAGCTCCTTTCAGTCACTTGGGAGGTCTGTGCCTGGTGCTGGGGATGTCGAGGATATTGGATCTGGGAGAACAGGAGTGCCATGGTGGAGTCCCTAAGGCTGGTGGGGTGGGGTGGGGAGTGGCATGAGGGCTACTCAGCCAGCCTGGCCTAATGGTGAGTCCCCAGCCAGGGAGTGTTGCTCCTGATGACACCAGAGGTTGTCCTTTGCTGTCCTCACACACAGGCATACATACACTCTCACCCATGATACATTCTGAAAGGGTGGGCTCTGCTGGGCACCAGGCATATACTAGGTGCTTCATAAATGCTCCCCAGTGTTGACACTAGAACTTACTTTCCAGGGGTGACTAGGGACAAGGGGTCTGGAGGTAGATGTTCGAGGGGGGTTATGGCCTGGTTTTCTGGCTGATATTTCTCCTGCCATGGCCCCTCCTTGGGGCCACTCAGCCCAGCAGCTGTCCCTCCTCATGTGCAGTGGCCTGTCAAGCCCAAGAGTCTGTTCCGGAACACCTGGTGCTGTACTTCCAGGGATTTGGGAATTACAAGTCCACGGAAGTTCAGCTGCCACAGGGGCTTAACCCTGGAGCCTGGCGCCAGCCAGGTCCTCAGAGGCCTGACTGCGGCCACTTGACCCCAAGGAGAGTCTGGCTTCACTCCCACATGCTCGCAGGATCTGGCTTGAGCTCCTAGCCTTCAGGCCTGCCTAGCTGTGTGACCCTGAAAAATGGACTTGACTTCTCTGGTCACCCAGTGTCACGCTAGTGTGCTGTCAGTGTCTGACAAGGATGGGGTGAGGGGCTCCTTGACACCCCTATAAACTTCTTTTTGATGCTGAGTTTTTCTGAACTGCTACAGTGAATGAGGCCCAGGGGCAGTACCATCTCTCTGCCTCCACCTCGTGGGTACTGGGTACCCAAGGCCTGAATCATCAAATTCCCCTGCTACAGCCAAGTGAGGTCAGGGACTTAGAAGTCCCTTCTCATCGTAAAATCATAGCCATAGGAAATTAGGGCCCAGAAAGGTTGAGCAATTGACCCAAGGTCATACAGTCCTTCAGAGGCTATGCAAAGACCTGCTGGGATCAACCTAAAGCTTCCTGGTGGTGACGGTGTCTCTTCTGATGATGTCAAAGGCTGATGCCATAGCCATAAGATCTGGGCTAAAATGGGAAGCTAAGAGTGGGAGCCGGGGCACAGAGGGCAGAGTGCTCTCCCATATGTACAAGGCCCTGGGTTCCCTCCCACACCATGGTTCAGATCACCCCAGCACTGGGAGAGGGGAGGTCAGCTTTGGCTACATAGGGAAGCAGAGTCCAGCCCCGGCTAATCCTGTATTAGAATCTGTATCAGTGCTGGCCAGAAGACTCAGCCAGTAAGGAGCTTGCCACTAAGCCCAAGACCTGAGTTCAGTCCATTGGACCTATGTGGGAAGGAGAGAACTGACTCCTGGATGCATCTCCTGATGGTCACTTGTGGTGGCACACACACAAAAGTATCATTAAAATAGTGTGTTAGCAGGGCGGTGGTGGCACACACCTTTAGTCCCAGCACTCGGGAGGCAGAGGCAGGCAGATCTCTGTGAGTTCAAGTCCAGTCTGGTCTACACAGCTTGTTCCTGGGACAAGCTCCAAAGCTACACAGAGAAACACTTTCTCGAAAACTGAAAATCAAGGCCAGCCTGGTCTACATTGTGAATTCCAGGACATCCACAGAAACCCTGTCTCAAAAAAAACCAAACAAAAAATAGCATGTTGAAGTCATACTGCAAAGGGGGGAACTGAGGCTGGCCCCGTGCCCTTCCCTTGGGTGCACCTGGCCTCCCTCCCTGTCTTGTTTCCTCCTCTCCTCTGAGCAGCAGCTTCCAGAACCTTCCTCCTTCCCACAGCTGCCGAGAACCAGGTCAGCCCGGAACGGAACGGTAGGGACATCAAACGGAATCTATAAATACAGCATGGAGGAGCCGCCTCCCCCCTCCAGGCTCCTGGGCTCCTAGCTCTGCACCCCTGCCCTGGTGATCCCTGCTGCAAAGCAGGGAAAGGACAGTGCCTCAGTTTCCCACAAGAGTGAACCTCCCCCGCTCCTGCTGGGCACCTATAAGGAGAGAAAATCTTCAGTTCTCTGGAATCCTCTCTCAGGAACTTCTATGTTAACCTTTATATAACCGTGCCCCCCTCCCAGTGGTCCCCTGACCCCAGGCCTTGTTTGAGTGGTGCCTTCTGCCTGGAATTATGGTCTCCCTGGGCATTTATTCTGAAATGTCACCTCCTCAGAGATGTCCCTGTTGTCACATTGGCTGCCATCCTTCTTGGCCTCCAGTAGGAACAATTCTTACTGGTCTGTCTCTTATGTCCTGCATATTTCTCCCTATCATGGACCTCAGTTTCCCCACCTGCAAACTCCGGTTGGTGTGTCGGTTCCTCCCCCTCCTGTGGGACCTGCTTGCCTAGATCTGTGGACACTCATAATAAATATGCTAATTGATGAAGGTTTTATACAAATGAGCCACTTGTGTTTGAGGGCACTCCCCCCAACATCCCCCCGCCCCGTGCCTAGGGGACCCAGGCCTCCCAGGCCTCATGAGGTCTGCAGCATGCTGAGGGCCTTGGGGACCTGCCTGGCTATGGGGGTGCTGAGGACTGTTTCTTCCCCTTATTCCCACAGGTGCAGGGTCTGCCACAATGAGGTGACTTTGCAGACTCCAGCAGCCTAGGGTGGAGGGACAGTGCACCGTTATGACCTCACACACCACTTGTTCCCAGTGTGCGCTAAAACCCTCTAGACCTGGACCAGGCCAGCCTCGGGCGGTGAGGAGACTGCAGTGTGGGGTGAGGCTTTTCTTGAGGTTCTGGATCCTGACCCACCTTGTGGTTCTGGTTGGTGAGAACTGGCGTTGGGGGGCATGAGAAAGTAGCCTGTGTCAAGGTGCTAAGTGACCCATTTTCCTGTCCCTTCCTCCACCCCCACCTCTTTCCTTCCTTCTGCTTCAGCCACACAGGCCTCCTATGAGCCAGGCACAGGCTCCTCATGTCCCAGCCAGCACCTTTGCACAGCTGCACCCTGTCTAGGTCACTTTTAGTTCTTGGATTCTGCTTATTTGTCTCCTCAGTGTGACCTCCTGGGAGCACTCAGGTCAAGTCTCCCTGTCCCTTCTCTTTCTCTTCTTCCTTTAGCGTTGGTCCCTGCTCTGCAACACAGCCCGGGACAGACTTTCCATTCTTCCGTATCTGTCTCCCTGGAATGTCAGAATCTTCAGCCTGGAGGTCTTCACTCTGTGTCCTCTGCTACATTCTGAAGGTGCTCACTAAGCGTGCATAGAGTAGATGGTGCCTGAGCTCTGCCAGGACACTATGAGCCCAGCACACAGTAAGTGCACACTCAAGTGAGCTGGATAACTGGCGTTTGTAGAGGAGTGTGAGCCTGAGCACAGAGCCACCAGCACCCAACACATGCTGATGTCAGTGTGACCCACGTGGGCCTAATGCAGGTGTCATACGGTGAAGTCATTCACACCTGCACCCTGTTCAAAGTGCCCCTCCATCACACTGATCTTACCCAGGTACTAACTTCTCTGTGCCCAGCTCGTCCACACCCTGCATGGAAGTCTTCACCACCACCATTTACAGAACTTCCCATTGCCCCCAGATCTCACCTTCTCCAGCCTGTTGCCACCCCCTCCTGCTGTGTCCATGGCTCTGAGGACTCCAGGGACCTCCTGGGAGTGAGACCCTGGCAGGCCACCCATGTCAGGGCCCTGCCAGCATCCCATCCTTTTTCCTGACTGTAATATTTCTGTGGCTGGGCCCCTCACCAGTCTCAGAGGAATACAGAGGTGAGAGGAAACTGAAACTCAAGTTGAGCACCTACTGTGTGCAGGGCATCTTCAGCAATGACCTCTTGTCAATCAGCTTCCTGGAGGCAAAGGCTGGGTTTGGATTGCAGTCTCAGTGAGTTGCAGGCTCCACCATGCTTGCTTGCTTCTAACCACTCCATCTCTGCCCCATGTGTGCAAAAGCCCTGATGCAGGATGCAGTCACTAGGATGATTGCAGTCACTAGGGGTGATTGTCCCTCCCAGAGTGAGGATGGGGCCTGGAGAGTTTAAGGGTGGCTTTATCAGGACATTCTTTTCCCCTTTCGATTGTGGGGCCAGATGGATCTGGACTCATTTGCATATGCAAATGACAGCCTGGAGGGTGATGACTTTGTGGACTTTGCTGGTTAGAGTATAAATGCAGTGATCACTTTGACTTCTGGGGAGTCTGCTGAGGTGACAGGGGGTGGAGGGGGCGGGGTGGGGGGTGTTGGTGAGGTGGGGAGTCTCAGGGTTCTGGCATGGCAGCGCTCACTGGAGGTTGCAGGGCGGTTCTGGCCTCACACACTCAGACCAACCCGGGCCTCTGTTCTGGGTTTGTATCCTGCCCATCTACAACTGTGCAAAGTGCCCAGGGTTGTGCCACATACACAGTAGAGGCTCCTAATTGTATTTATTCACCCCAGTGTGCAAGAAGGCTGAGCTGTGGTGCCACAGTAGATGTTCAAGAGGTGCACACAAGGTTATCCACAAAGTACCTCAGTTACAGTGCAAACCGCAGGCAGCCAGTCAGTGCTCCTATGGCTATCAGAGTGAGCAAAGCACCTGGGCTGTGGTTGCTCTATAAAGTGCTTCTCAGAGTCATTCAGATATGCAAAGCACACAGTAGGTGCTCAATAAGTGCTCCTGAAATCCTTGCTCCTCTTTGGCAAGAAGGTCGGTCCCCTTTGTTGTCTTGCTTTAATGGGTGGGGAAAGTCAGTGGCTTGGGGCTCACCCCAGGGCCAACTGCGCCTCAGTTTCCCCCTCAATGCAAGGAGGCAGGTCCTGACAGCATTCCCACCTCACCTGCTGTTTACCAGGACCCGTTACAGACCCTGGGGATGCCCTCCTTGGGTGGGCCTGCCAGGGGAAGAAGGAGTTGGGGCGGGGGAGCCCACATACCAGCCAGACAGGGAGCTCCAAGAATTCTACTCTTAACAACTAGGTTCGAATCCGCACCCCACAGTCCCAGGCCACAAGGGGCAACAATAGCTGCTGTAGGGGATCCTGGAGGATCCCAGGACTCTGTACACTCCAGGGGATTGTCTTGTTATTTGTTGGTTGTGTTTTGTGCCTTTCCCGGGGTTGTTGGTGGCCTCGCGTGACCCCCCCCACACACACACTGAAAGAAACCCCAGGAGGGGCTTGGAGTTTAAGGGAGGGTCCCCAGAGGACCCCTCACTCCAGGGGTCAAAGGATAGGGGCAAAGAAGGGTCAGCGCCAGCCGCAGCCCTCCCCCACCCGGGCCGCGTGAGCTCCGGGACCAGCTGGGCGGACTGAGCGGCCGCATCTGTTGCCGGAGCAGCTGCAGCCCCGGGGGGGGGGGAGGGGACTGGGGGACGCACACACTCGCGTCAGCGCCTCTCAGCTGCCACCTCGGGCTGGGGGGACACCCCAATCCGCCTAACCCGAGCCCCTCCTCCGGGGCCGTCGCCCCCCACGTGCCTCTTGGGGGAGGGGGCGTCAGGGAGGGCCTGACGTCACGAGAGGCCTCAGCCTATCGCAGCTGCCCTTTGAGCAGCCCCGGGGGGATTCCCTGGTCACAGCTAGGACCCGGAGTGACACCGAGTGTCATGGAGCAACAATGACCCTCCCACCAACCCAAGCTTGAGCCCCAAGTGTGCCTGACATAGAGGGGGAAACTAAGGCAGGGGACTGCCGGGGTAGGGACCCAGGTAGCCCATTGCAATTGGTTGCCCAGCTCCAGATGGGCCCAGAGAGGGTCAGGGAGCTTCCTGGTGTCACACAGTAAGCAGGGGAGGCGAGAGGTGCGCGGGGGCGCGCCGAGGTCGGAGCGGGTGGATCCTCGTTGTCCCTGGGTCCAGCCTCGCGATTCAGGGTCTCCGAGGCCTCCTGTCCCTCTCGGGGTCTCCCCGGACCCCCTTGCACCCCCGGGCCGCAACCAAGCAGGGGCAGGGTGGAAGGAAGGTGTCGGAGGCTTCGGGCGTCCCCAAAATACGCAGTGGAATCTCTGAGCCCGGAGCAGGGCTGGAGCGCAGTTCTCCCGAGGCTGGGGAAACTGAGGCCCAGCGGGGCGGGCCCTGCCCCGCAGCTGAGGGAAGGGGTGCTGCTGCCGGCTCCGGAGGCCTCAGGCAAGGTCACCCCTCACTGAGTCCCCGTGGCCATCAGGTCAGAGCCGAGACCGGCCGGAGCCGGTGGGGGAGGGCAGCTTGACCTCCCTGTCCTGTCTGTGAAAGAGGCGTCATTCATGACCATGGGTCTTTGTTCAGACAGGTCTCCCTGGGGACAGGCCTTCCCTGCACCCCACCGTGCCCTGACAGTCCCCCCCCCCGTGACAACCCCCCCTCAGGGCGCCACCAAGCCCCTGGGTTTGTGCAGCCATTGGTCACCTTGGTATGCCTCCGGGACCAAAGACGCAGTTGGCTGTCAGTGTTTGTCTGATGAACCGATTATAGGCCGAGGAGCCGACCCAGGTCTGGCCCTGTCCCCTGCCAGACAGGCCTCAGTTCCTTCTCAGAAGCTGTGTCTTGGATGATTTGCTGGGGACAGCAAAGCCACGGTAAGGTCTCAGCCTGGTGGCCAGAAGGCAGCCTGCTCAACTCCTCAGGGTGTCCAGACCTCCATGGAGCCTCCAGTCAGAGTTCAAATCCTGACACCTGGGGTTGTTCTCAGACAGCTCACAGTCCCTCGGGTTAGGAGTCCTCAGCTGGGTGGGACGGGGTGGGTGGTGCAGCACCCAACTTCGGTGTGAGGAGCGTTTACTCCACACAAAAGCGAAAGCATTTATGGAGTGCTTACTGTATACTGGGGATGCCAGGAGACAAAGTGGCACTTAGCTCCATGGGAGAGAGGTTTGCGTTCAGGGTCACGTCTGGGATGGGGAAGGCTTTCGACAGAGAGAAACAGGTATGGAAAGAGATGTCTTGCTGTCCCAATGTCCCTTAGACAGTGAGTGTTGCGGGCGGGCGTGCTGGTGCAGGCCTTAGTCCGTGTACTCTGAGTTCAGGGCTAGCCTGGACTCCATAGGAGAGCCTGCCTGAGTCCGTCAATCAATGTAAATAAATAAAGTGACCCTGGTGGTTTGACTCAATGATGTCATGAGCCACAGGAGTCGTGGGACCTAACCCCAGTCCGTGAGGTTCCTGTGGTGGAGGGAGGGGCAGGGGGGAACCTCACTAAACATATAACAGTATGCAAAGCATCTATGCAGTGTCTACTATATAATGGAGATGCCCTCTCAGTGCTGGATCCCGTGGCCTTCAGCGTCACTCCCGTGGTGAGAGGTGCGAGGCACAGTGGGAAACTGAGGCCAGGGATGGAGGCGGCGCCCCCTCCCGTCCGCTCCGCTCCGCGCTGATCCGCGCCGGGTTTTGCGGGGCTCCGGGCTCAGGCGCTGGGGGCGGAGGTGGCGGAGCCGCGAGTCGCAGCGGCGGCGGTGGAGATGCGGCCCCGGCCCGGACACCGCGCTGCGCCCCCGCGGGAGCCGCCCGCGCGTGGGAGCCCAGGCTGAGGCGCTGCGGGGCCGGGGCCGAGCCGGGCAGGTGCTCGGCCTGCGCTGCGAGGTGAGTGCGGGGACGGACGCGGGGACGGACGCGGGGACGCACCTTGGACAGATGCAGAGGGGACAGATGCGGGGAGGGACGCGGGGACAGATGCGGGGAGGGACGCGGGGACAGATGCGCTGGGGACGCACGCACCGGGCGCGCATAGGCCGCGGGCGCCTCGTGCAGCGACACTGGCCAGGGTCCCCGCGTGCGGTCGCCGCTCCAGCGCCCTGGGCGGGGCTAACGGGCTGCGCAGCGGGCAGGGATTGCAGCCAAGGCCCGGGCTGGTCGCGCCGGGGCAGCGGTGGTGGCTTGGAATTGTTGGGGCGACGGCCTGCGGGTGGGGATGGGGGAGGGGGCGGGACGCGCAGTCGCGACCTCCCGTGGGTCCCCACGCGGCCCCGTGCACCGGCTGCGCCCCGAGCTTTCGGGTCCCCGTCGGTCCTCGCCGGACGCACAGCTGGAGGGAGGGGGGACACAGGCCGCGGCCAACGCCCCCGCTGCAGCGCGGCCCGGAGTGGGGCGTCCAAGGCCCCCCATAGCCCGACAATGGGACAAAGGAGAGTCTCTGGCAGCCGCGCGGGGTGGGTGCCACCGTGGCCCCCCTGGCCGACCGCGGCGCTGATTGGTCCCTGGGGCGGGGGTCACGTGCCCCATCCTGCTCTCCATCGCCGACTTTGGGGCGCCTCCCCAGAGCCGCTGCCAGGCCGAACCCCCACCCCAGCCTCAGATGGAGAATTGTAGGCCTGCGACAGCCCTGAGGTCGGAGGGACTCGCGGATCCCAGGTCCTCTCCGCTAGGGGTCTGTCACCCACGCCTGAGGTCTGTTCTGTGTCACCTCCGCCTGAGATCTCTGTGTGGCCCCCAAGTCTGTGTGCCCCCCAGTTTTGTGTCACTAAGGTTCCCAGGTCTCTGTCACTCTGCCTGAGGTCTGTGTGTATTCTCTCACCTGAGGTCTGTGTCATCCCCACCTGAGATCTGTGTCACCCCCCACCCTCCAGGTCTCTGTCACCTGCCTGAGCTCTGTGTCGTCTCCCCGCTTCCCCAGGTCTCTGTCACCTGCCTGAGGCCTGTGTCACCCCCAGGTTCTTCTTTTAGCCGCCGGACACCCACACCCCAAGCTGGGAGGAACTGAGTTAGGAACCCCAATATTGCAGCTCAGTGAGCTCTGGGCTGGAGGAGGCCCTGGGGACAGAATGGTCGGAGGGACTGGCCAGGCCGCTTCTGCCTGTTCTTTCTCGGCCCCAGGCTGATTTTCGGGGTGCGTGATTGCTTTCAGGTTATCGAGAGGTCAGAGGTGGGGAGGTCTGGGGCTCAAGGCCTGGACCTGGGAGGGCCTGGTGCTGTCTGGCCTGCTGGCTTGGGGTGGGGGGGGTCCACTGCTCCCTACTGGGGAGTCTCAAGCTGAGTAGATGGCAGCCTAGGGGCCAAGAGGAAGTGGGGAAACTGAGGCACATTGAGCGCCAGCTGGAACTGCCTAGTATTGTGGGACCCTGGATTCCTCAGCAAGGGAGGGACCCGGCTCTTTCCATCAACTGGAAACCGGAGTGCTCTCGTGTCCCTGTCCCTTCCGAGGTGGCTCTGGATGTCTCGGCCCTGGCGGGAAGTCGGTTTGAACTTTTAGCCTCTCTGAGTGTCCTGGGGCCGGAGGTTAGTCTCTGTGCGTCCTCCTCACGACCAGCTCTGCCGGTTTCTTTCCCTGCTGCGTGTCCTGGGGCCTCGGGGCCTCCGGGGCTTCCAGCCCTCCTGCATTTGTCTGTCTGTCTGTCTGTGACAGAGGGCAGGCAGGCGGCTGCCCTTGGGAGAGGTGACGTCAGTCTGCGGACAGGTGAGCGGGACAGAAAGGTGACCGGCGCCTCCAGGGAAGGCGGGTGTCCCGAGCTGACCCTGGGTGTGGCCCTGGAGGGGCAGCTGGGAGCACTGAGCTGGGGAGTGGGAGGACTTCCCAGGGCGCCTGAACTTTCTGAAGTGGGAGCTCGGTTCCTGGGGCCACGCAGAGCCGGGGGATTGTCAAGATAAGGGTACATGGCGAGATCTTAGGGCCGCCGGGAGCGGAGGCGCTGACGCGCGTCCTTCGTGAGTGGGGGCATGGTGGGTGGGTTGACTCTTAACTCAGGTGAGGTGCAGTCCAGGCCGTCTGAAGACTACATTTCCCAGGATGCACTTAGCTCAACTCTAAGGAACTTCCTGAATGCTTTCAAAAGCCCTAAAGGGGATTATGGGTTTCTAGGGGGACTTTGAGTGATCCGGGAAGTCAGTCAACAAACATTCCCAATGGCCCTGCGTGCTGTGGTCTGTGTCTTGCCCATACAGCAACCCTAGTTGTCTATTTGTTCCTCAGAACTCTTCCAGACCATGGGAGAGGAAACTGAGGCAGATCCTGGCCTCACTCTGCGGTGTACAGGTGGAGCTGGAGTGGAGGGAGCAACTGAAGCTAGGGAAAGTTTGATTCTGCGTTGTGGCTCAGGGAAGGTCCATGGAGAAGCAGCTTTGCGGCTAGAGCAGTGATGGATGTGTACAAGTTGGGCAGGTGGTAGTCACATATTTTCTGACATCAGAGATCCCTTCCCAGGATGTGGCCCTCAGGCCTGCAGCAGCACATGGAGCAAACCTGCCTCTTCAGAGCCTCCGTTTCTCCACGGGTAAAGCAAAGCCAATGGCCAGGGCCAATAGTGTAAAGGCCAGGGTCAGGGAACACAGCCATGCAAAGCCCCGGGGCAGAGTCAGGGCTGTGCAAAGGCCTCAGTTGCAGGATGCATCCTAGTATAATGGAAGAGGCCCCTGTGGCTGGGGCAGAGGGAGAAGGGAGCGGGGGAGATGGTGCAGAGCTGCAGGGAATACAGGCCCTGGGGATCCCAGAAGCTGGGGACATCTTTACCTGTAGTGGGTCCTTGTGGCAGTAGTTGTGGCCACTTCCTGGCTGTGCAAGCTCGGGCTCCTTCTGCCCACTCTGAGTTTTAGTCGTCTCTCCAGTAAAAAGTCCAGGCAGCCCCTACACCAGGGACTGAGGTAGATGTCCTCTGACACACTACCAGCTCTGAACACAGTAGGTGCTCTATCGTGTGATCTGGGAACACAGTAGATGCTCCATCATGTGATCTGGGAACACAGTAGGTGCTCTATCATGTGATCTCTGAACACAGTAGGTGCTCCATCAATGAGCTCTGAACACAGTAGGTGCTCCATCATGTGAGCTCTGAACACAGTAGGTGCTCCATCATGTGAGCTGGGAACACAGTAGGTGCTCTATCATGTGAGCTAGGAACACAGTAGGTGCTTCAGATGTGAGCTGGGAACACAGTAGGTGCTCCAGATGTGAGCTTTGAACACAGTAGGTGTTCCATTATGTGAACACAGTAAGTGCTCCATAAGTGTTTATGTGGATTCCCTTCAGGGGCCTGGCTCCCAGGTTCTGGGAAGATGCGAAGCTGGAATTGGGGTGCTGTGGTCCTGAGGTCACCCGCACAATGACTCTAGCTTTGACTCTCACCGTGGGCGGTCGCGTGGGACCTCTGGTATACTCTGGCCCCAAAGTCTTTCCCAGGGAAGTGTCTTCCTCACTTCCTGTCCCCAGCAGTCACTGCAAGGCCAGGCGCCTGTGCATATCTGTGCATATCTCAGGTGTCCATCAGGGGTGTGCTCGCAGGTCCCCGGAGGACAGGGTCTGCACACACTGTTCTCTGCCCCACTGTCCACTGGGATGTACTGTGTGACCTAGGCCAATGGTGCAACATCTCTGAGCTCTGGGGTTTCCATGTGTCCAGGGCCGGTGTGGGCATGATGTCCGTTCATGCCTGTGAGGAGCTTTGCATGCCATTGGTTCATTGACCACCTTCTGTATACCCGCTGCAGTGCCAAGGCCTGGGCATGCATGATACAGTTCACGGCAGTATCCATGAGCATGCCTTTGCCATGGTGCTCTTGCCAAGACATTTGTTCTCCTGGTATTTGCAGAGCTACTGCGGTATACTGGCTTCGTGTTACTGGGGACATAGCAGTGACAGCCAGGCCAGACTCATTTCTCAGAGGGAGGACACAGCAAGCTCCGACATCCCATCCTTACAGCTAAGCAACCATTGTGCGCCACTTGTATACTTCAATAACTCACTGGGCATGGGTGCAGGGCCATCACACTTGTTGCTTGTCTTGTGAGTGGGGAAACTGAGGCCCCAGTACTGAAGAGTCAGGAAGAGGGGGTTGAGCTGAGAGGGGCAAGGCTGAACCCCCTGCCCTGCCCTTGCCAAGTGGGCTCCAGGCAGCTGGGAGGAGCTGTAAGGGGAGCCAGTAACCGGACCAGGCCAGCTTTGGCTGCTGCTAGTCACCTGATCCCCCTGGGGATGCCAGTGCCACGGTGGCGGAGGCGTTGGGGGTGGGGGGGGCAGCAGGAGGAGACAGGGGATTGTCCTGTCAATCGAGAGTCCCCATGGAGTTCCCAGAGGCTTAGGGAGGGCAAAGCCAGGGTCGCAGCTAGATGAGGGACCCTGCTGTGGCTTGTTTGGTGGCCATGGGGAATGGGGGGGGCAGAAAGGTGGGGGGATCCTTCCACAGCATCCCAGCCCCCCTGAAATCAAGATGGACAGAAAGTAGAACTTGCTTGTGGAGGTGCAAGGGTGGGGTGGGGTAGTGAGGAAATTGGGGTGGGGTGGTTTTGGGGAATGGGGTGAAGGTGGTGGTATGGGGGTGAGTGGGAGGTGGAAAGGAGGGTTTGGAGGATGGGGTGAGGGTGGTGTAGGGGTGAGGGTGGGGGTAGGGGATGGGGTAAAGATGTGGGTTTGGTGGGTGTAGATGGGGGCTAGGGATGAGGTGGGGTCAGGGAAGTGGGTGGGGTGAGGGTGTTGGTTGAGGTTGGGCTGAGGAGTTTGGGGTGGCAGTCAGTCCTGCCGCTCAGTGTCACATCAAGGCGGCTGGGCAGCCATGGCCCATTGTACAACAGCTACCAATTGGGGGGTGTTCACTTGTGACATCTGGGGCATTTACAGTTATCTCCGGAGGCAGAGCCCAGGAAGTGACTGTCCTTGGCCTCTGGTGGGGCCTGTCCACCCCTCATGCTGGGCCTCAGTTTCCCCACACAGCTAGTGAGGTTGGGCTGTCATATGAACGTCGTCCCTAGAAGCCACATGGAGGAGGAGCTGGGCAGGAGCTGGGGTGCACCCAGGGACAGGTGAACACAGGTGTGGTGGCCACTCAAACTGGGACAGGCTCCGTATCAGGGTAGCCAAGGGTGGGTGTGTGGCAGGGGACACTGTGGTAGGCAGGGTACAACTCTCGGTGGTGATCATTCACACACAACTATTGAGCGCCAAAAGTATACCTGACTGTAGGAGAGCCCTGTGGGCACCTAGTGGCGTCAGCCTGTGCAAAGGCACTGGCACAGGGCAGAGCGTAGCTTGAGGAGCAGCAGCAGAGAGGGGGAAAGAGGGGGGACTGCGGGCTGAGGGAGGAGGGAGGAGGGAGCCTGAGGGAGACAGACCCACAACGTCCGTCATTCCTGTGTGCTGGAGAACTTTCTGATTAGTGGAAAACGTGTTACAAGTACGGGTGACCATGAGCTGAGCAGGGTGGGGAGGGGGTGTGATGGGGCGCCCTGGACGGCGTGGAGAGGCTTTCAAGTGCCAGGAGGCTGCAGCATCTCAGAGAAGGGTTGGAGCCCTGAGTTCAATTGTGCCGCTGAAGACCCAGATTCAGGGCTCAGGGGAGGTTGAGGCTAGCCTGGTCTACATAGTAAGAACCAGCCTCAAAAAATTGTTGTTTACTACTTATTTTGCAGGGCAGGGGCTCTTGTTGAACCCAGAGCTCCCCAAAGCGGCTTCTGAGACTGTGAGTTCAGAGCTACAGAATCAGACCTAGAATCCCCCCAGTGAGAGGTTGGGGGCGTGGTCAGGGTGGAGCCCCGCCTAGAATCCCCAGTGAGGGAGCAAGGGGCGTGGTCAGGGTGGAGTCTCGTCTAGAATCTCCCAGTGAGAGTTTGGGGGTGTGGTCAGGGTGGAGCCCCGCCTAGAATCTCCCAGTAAGAGTTTGGGGGCGTGGTCAGGGTGGAGCCCCGCCTAGAATCTCCCAGTGAGAGGTTGGGGGCGTGGTCAGGGTGGAGCCCCGCCTAGAATCTCCCAGTGAGAGGTTGGGGGCGTGGTCAGGGTGGAGCCCCGCCTAGAATCCCCCCAGTGAGAGGTTGGGCAGTAGCAGGGGTGGGGCAGCCGCTGTGCTGAGGTCTGCCTCCTGGGATCTGGGGTCTTGGGGTGGGTAGCGGGGACAGAGCAGGGAGGAGCAGCGTAGGAAACTCTTGGGGAAGTAGGCTCGTGTCCGAGGACACGCGTCCTCTGAGTCACAAATCCTGGAAGCCAGGGTCAGGCAGAGGAAGCTGCGCAAGGTCTTCCTGTTTTTTGGCCCTGAACGTTAGTGCCTTGTGTTCTGGAGCTGCTGTTCCCTCCTTCGCCCCCACCTACTGGGGCTTGAGATCCTCAATACACAAGGTCAGGGGAGGGCTGGGAGATGCCTCTGCTGCCTGGATGGGGAAACTGAGGCCCGGAGCTTGTTGGAGATTGATGAAGCTGCTGGTTTGGGACTGCACCCCTTTCTGGTAGGGAGATGCTGCCCTGCCCTGGTTTTGGAGGGCTGGGGTCCCACGCGTGAACTCAAATACCTCAGGATTCCCCAGTTATAGATGAGAGCAGGAGGAAACAGCCAAAGGGGCCAGGAAGTCAAGCCCACCAGGGACACCAGGCCTTGGCGCGTGGGATGTTCCGTGACCCCATCGCTTATGTTGTGGTTTATAAAGCGCTGTGGGCTTTCAATTCTCTTATGTTTTTCTCAGCCTTTGCATTTAAAATCGCGTCCCTCTTTGTTTTAATTTTGTGGCTATTTGGTTTTATCGTGGGGTCTTGCTGTGTAGCCTAGTCTGGCCTAGACCTCCTTCTTGCCTCAGTCTCTCTAGGGCTGAGATGACAGGCCTGAGCCACGATGCCAGGCTCTAAGGCTTTTCTTGTTTTAATTTGAATGATTTTTTTAAATGCTTTTTGAGATTGGATTTTTTAAGCTCATGTTTTAAGATAATATCCATTATTGTAATTCTCGTGATTAATTTTTAATTACCTAATGCATTTTCGTTTGCAGCTATTTCCTGAGATTTTTATTCACATGTGGTGGTAAAGTTGCTTGTTAATTAAACAACGTCTAAACAACGTCTGAGCGTCGTTATTATTATCAATGTTATTGTTACTTTTATTCTGGGAGGAAGGGTGCTCTGCGCCCCCTACCGGCAGATGGTGGAACTGCAAACCGTGCCACTCAACTGCACTCCTGCCTTGCAGGTGTCACCTGTGGCCACCTGGTCCTCGCCATGCGGACCCCGCGAGCGCCCCCTCCTTGCCTGGCCCTGCTGCTGCTTCTGCTGCTGCTCCTGGGGGTCGCTCATGGCCTCTTCCCGGAAGAACCACCTCCACTCAGTGTGGCTCCCAGGGACTGTGAGTCTGGGAAGTCGATGGGTGGGAGGTATCGGGGCCCAGGTGGGGATCTTGTTTCCAAGTGCATCCTTCTTCCACACCCTTCCCTAGACCTTAGCCACTACCCCGTGTTCGTGGGCAGCGGGCCTGGTCGTCTGACCCCTGCAGAGGGTGCTGAGGACCTCAACATCCAGCGGGTGCTACGAGTTAACAGGACACTGTTCATCGGGGACAGGTATGTAAGTGTTGGGAGCCCACGATAGCACATTTGAGGGGGGCTTGATGGGTCGGTTACTTGGCTGGAATGTTCGAGTCTTAGTGGTGAGTTTCAAGGGTGCTGAATGGTGGGTGGTTGTTTGTTTGTCTGTCTAAGACAGGGTTTCTCTATGTAGCTCTGGTTGTCCTGGAACACGCTCTGTTAAAGGTGTGAGCCACACTGGGCTTGCATTTGTGTGACGTATGTGATGGGGGGAGTGCAAAGGTATGGATGATGCAGAGGATGACATGGGAATTGGTCTCTTCCCTCTCTGCATGGGGCCTGGGGACTCAATTTCCATGTTCGGGCTTTGCAGCCTGTGCCTCTACACTCTGAGCCATCTCACTGAAGCAAATGCTAGTGTTTGGGGTGCTGGGTGCTGTTTCAAGGGTGCTTAAGCCTGAGGTTGCGGGGTTTTGTTTTGTTTTGTTGCTTTTTTAAAAGTAAAGTCTTCTCTGTGCTGTCCTGACTGTCCTGGAACTCATGTTGTAAATCACGTTAGCCTTGAACCACAGAGATCTTCTTGCCTTAAGTTTGTTTGTTTGTTTGGTTTGGTTTGGTTTGGTTTTTCGAGACAGGGTTTCTCTGTGGCTTTGGAGGCTGTCCTGGAACTAGCTCTTGTAGACCAGGCTGGTCTCGAACTCACAGAGATCCATCCACCTGCCTCTGCCTCCTGAGTGCTGGGATTAAAGGCGTCTGCCACCAATGCCCAGCTGCCTTAAGTTTTAAGAGTGTGGGATGCTGCATGATTACAGCCTAAAGTTGACTTGGGTGTGTAACTTGAGGACAATGTCTGGGCACAATTTACTGGGTGCCTAGAGAGAGTGATAGAGGGGAACTTGAAAGATTTGAGGCTTGGACCTATAGAAGGTGAGTGACAGGCTACATAGGAGAGGAGTGGACTCAGGACTCACAGGCGCCTCCTGGTGGCAGCTTCTCAAGGCCAGGTGGGCACTGAGGCCTGGATGGGTCCAAGCAGTCAGGGTTAAAGGCAGGGCCAGGTGGCACCATGCAGGGAGTGAGAAAGGGGTGGATATGGAATAGACTGCAAAGGTAGAAACCACAAGTCGCAGCTGGAATGGTGTGGGTGCTGGATGGACGTCATGTTTTCTGTGGTAGGACTGAAGATCACCGGTGTCCCCCAATCTCACAGACCATGCTTTTCCTGCAGAGACAACCTATACCAGGTAGAGCTGGAACCATCCACATCCACGGAGCTGCGGTACCAGAGGGTAAGGAAGACGAGCAGTACTGGGGTGTGTGAGGAGAGATGGGGAGCCGGACAGACTCGACTGAGAGAAGGGATCTGAGGGGTTCTGGCGGCCACACCCACCTCACCCCACTTTCTTTGTGTTGGCAGAAGCTGACCTGGCGCTCCAATCCCAGTGACATTGATGTGTGTCGGATGAAGGGCAAGCAAGAGGTTAGAGGGACCTGACCCTGTCCAGGCTTAGACCGTCCCACCCTTCCTGGCCATCTGCCGGGCCCCAAGCTTCCCTGGCCAGGCTCAGGGTGATTCTTCCCATCTCAGAGGAGGAACCCCACCTTATGGTTTCACAGAAAGTAGGATGTCCCGGTTACCATAGTCAACCAACCCAGCACACGCCCAACCTCCTTCATCCCGTACCAGTAGCCCCATACCGTAGATGGACTTTGGCTTAGCTCCCAGCCTGAGCCATGTGCAAAGAAACCAGGCAACACCCTTCACGCCTCCTGCCTTCCTCCCCATCCCAGGGCGAGTGTCGGAACTTCGTCAAGGTGCTCCTGCTTCGTGACGAGTCCACCCTCTTCGTGTGCGGCTCCAACGCATTCAATCCCGTCTGTGCCAATTACAGTGTGAGTCTCAGCCCTTCTCAGCCCGGAAGGGTCTGCCTCACCCTCCATCTGCCAATACTTCCTACCAGCCACACACAACCCTGTACTAGGTCTGCCACAGTAGACTCAGGCCCATTCACAGACCAGGAAGCTAAAGCCCAGAGAGGTTAATTGATTAGCCAGAGTCACACAGCAGTGCAGAGTGCAGCAAGGGTGGGTTTTGTCTGGAGTGGGGAAGCCCGGAGCTGCCAGGTAGGGTGAAATTAGTTGCTCAGACTCTGTCCTCTGTGCAGATGGACACGCTGCAGCCTCTTGGGGACAACATCAGTGGCATGGCTCGCTGTCCCTACGACCCCAAGCATGCCAATGTCGCCCTCTTCTCAGGTGAGCAGTTCCTGCCATTGATCCATCCAGCCCCAGGAAAGGCATTTTCCATTCCTAAAACCTTGGTCACTAGGAGGCAGCTGGGAAATGGGCAGACCCTAAGGGACACAGTCAGGGTCAGGATGGAGCCTGGGATCCAGGCTCAACCTGGGATCATGACAGATTCCAGGCTCAGCCTGGTGACAGGCCACACTAGGCTGAGGTTCCAATTTTTGCCTCAGTCCCTTCTAGGCCTTTTATTATTGTTGTTTTTTGAGACAGGGTCTCACTGTGTAGCCCTGACTGACCTGGAACTCCCTCTGCAGACCAGGCTGGCCTCAAACCCACAGAGATTTGCCTGTCTCTGGCTCCCGAGTGCTGGGATTCAGGAGTGTGCCACCATGCCTGGCTTCTCTCTAGGCCTTCTCAGTCTACCCCCCCCATCTGCTTCTTAGTCTGCCCCCCATGTGCTTCTCAGTCTGCCCCCCATCTGCTTCTCTCATACCCTGCTCCCCATATCCAGATGGGATGCTCTTCACAGCCACAGTGACTGATTTCCTAGCCATTGATGCAGTCATCTACCGCAGCCTCGGGGACCGGCCCACCCTGCGCACAGTAAAGCATGACTCCAAGTGGTTTAAAGGTGAGACCCATTAAGAGCAGAGTGTCAACCTCATAGATGTGACATTTACCTGACATCCCGCAACAAAATGAAAGTCCCAGAGGAGATCAGGAGCGGAGAGACTACCTCATTTTTGGAATCTGTTGATCTTTTCAAAGACGAGACGAGATGGAAGATTTTGATGTAAAATAGAACATGCTGGAAGTGGGTGGATGGATGAGGATCCCCAAGAGGAAGGGCAGGACGGGAAGCCTGGAGCCTCGCTCTCCACCAAATGAGGAGGAACATGCCATAAAATAGCACAGATTGACTTGGAGAGGGTGGACACAGTGATTTTCTTGAGTTGTGACCCACTCACCCAGAAAGAGTCAAACTGAACGCAGTCATGTTGGCTAAGTGGCCAATCCAAGTCCCCTCTTCATAATCAAAGGCATAGCTCACAGTATGCTCTGATGACATTCTGAACCCCAGAGACCACTTTATGATGACTAAGCCTGGAACCCAACATTTTCTCCACAGAGCCCTACTTCGTGCACGCAGTCGAGTGGGGTAGCCATGTCTACTTCTTCTTCCGGGAAATTGCCATGGAGTTCAACTACCTGGAAAAGGTGACAAAACTACCCCCGAGATTCCTGGGCAGGGAACACTGAGTTGAGAAGCTTACATATGGGAAGGTGGACAGGAGTTCTAATCCATGGAATCCACCTGAGTCAGAGAGTCCAGCCTTTACATAGAGTCCCCTCCAGCAAGGCCCAGGTCTCTGAGACTGGAAGACATTGAAAAAGTAACTGTGGAATTTGGAATCCTTGTATAGGGGAGTGTTGAAGACAATGGTGTCATGTGACCCCCACAGCTCCTGCTGTCATCTACCCAACACTGTCTCACTGACACGCGACCACAAACCAAACTATCTATTCTTCAGCCCTTCACAGAAGAATTAACCTGAGCCTACTACAATCTACCCGCCCATCCATCCATCTACCCACCCATCCATCCATCCATCCATTTATCTCTTGAATTGTTACTTATGCATCTGCACCCCTGGTGTCTGGTGTCCCGCATGCTGTATCAGTCCTTTGTAACAGGTTTCCTCTGTCGTGCGTGGCTTGCAGCAGCCATGTCTACATCATGCTAACTCAGATTATTCCTGATACCTGATGCTTGTCAGGTGGTGGTATCCCGTGTGGCCCGTGTATGCAAGAATGATGTGGGTGGCTCCCCACGGGTGCTGGAGAAGCAGTGGACTTCCTTCCTGAAGGCGCGGCTCAACTGCTCTGTGCCTGGGGACTCGCACTTCTACTTCAACGTACTGCAGGCTGTGACAGGTGTGGTGGACCTGGGTGGCCGGCCAGTGATCCTCGCTGTCTTCTCAACCCCCAGCAACAGGTCAGCCAGCGCCAGTGGGTGCCCACTGGGGGTATTTGGTGAGCAGAGTCCCAGGGTTCACACATTCCCTCAGCAAACATTCTCTGAGCCCTGTGTTGGGCGGCATTGGTCCCAGGAGAGCTCTGTGCCAAGCTGGGGCCCAGGAACAAAAGAGATACCCAGAGTCCTGTCGTCTTTTGGGACATGGCAGGAAGGGTTTCTGAAGAAGGGACACTGGAGCATGGAAGAGGGGACAGGATATACGAAGGTTCAGAGGGTGTGCTGTTGGAGGAAGGAGGTTCATGTGCAATGGGTGGAGAGAGCCAGCACGATCCAGGAACATGTTAAAATTATGGAGGGTCACACATGGAACAAGGCCTGGACTTGGGTCTGAGAGCACAAGGGAGTCATAGGCAAACAAGGATCCATAGAGAGAGTGGCCTCTGGGAAACCAGACATTCAGGTAAGCCATGGTAGGAACTGAATACATGCAATGACCCTGGGGTAGAGGAAGCTGCATGGTGACCCAAACTGGGGGTGTTCTGGAGGTAGAGTGGCTTGTGTTGCTCACATGGGAGGAGCAGCAGAGGACTTGGGCAGCACAGGGGAGATAGCAACCCTCCATCTGGCTCAGCAGGGTCTCTTGCCTCCTTCGCAGCATCCCTGGCTCAGCCGTCTGCGCCTTCGACATGAACCAAGTTGCTGCTGTGTTTGAAGGCCGTTTCCGAGAACAGAAGTCCCCTGAGTCCATCTGGACACCAGTGCCTGAAGACCAAGTGCCACGGCCTAGGTGACAATAACATCCATCTTCATAGGGTGCCCAAGGAGTATCCTGCTCCTATGGTAGCCAGCTTGGGGAGGTCAGCTCAGCTCACCATCCTATGTTGCAGGGAAACTGAGAGAAGCTGGTGGTGGAAGCAACAACAGAGAACCACCGGAAATGACCAGGCCTTAGCCAATATCAACAACCTTCATTTGTTGAGGGATAAGCCAGCAGAGGGCAAGAGTGTGTGCCAAGGCCCTGGGGCAGAGGGCAAGGCCTGTGTGAGGCCCCGGGGCAAATAGGATCCAACTGAGCAAAGGTCCTGAAGCTCCAATGAGTTAAAGTGTTACAGTCAGAGTGGGAACCCCTCACAGTGGAGAGCCATTCAAGCCCAGACACCCTGCATCCTCACTGACCCCCCTTCTGCCTTCCCCCAGGCCTGGGTGCTGTGTAGCACCTGGCATGCAGTACAACGCATCCAGTGCCCTGCCAGACGAGATCCTCAACTTCGTGAAGACCCATCCACTGATGGACGAGGCGGTACCGTCCCTGGGTCACGCGCCCTGGATCGTGAGGACTCTGATGCGGTCAGTGCTGGGGAGGGGATAGTTCAGGGTGGCATGGTGAGGGGGGATGGGGTCACTGTCAAGGACCTTCATTTATTGAAGGATTTGCTGGTTGAGGACAGTTCATGCGAAGTCCCTGGGGTAGAGAGCAGGGGCACAGCTATGCAAAGGGCTCGAGGAAGGACATAGCGTGACTTCTTGGTGTCACGCACATCAGTGTGTAACTGTCAGTGTGTACTTGTATAACTAGCTACTCCTGTACCCCACAACTTAGGGGATGTGTGATAGACATGTGTGGAGTGGGAGGCCTGCAGGGCTTCAGGGCCAAACTGACCTCCACAATCTTGTGTTCCAGGCACCAGCTGACCCGTGTGGCTGTGGATGTGGGTGCGGGCCCGTGGGGCAATCAGACAATAGTCTTCCTTGGCTCCGAGGTGGGCACTGTCCTCAAATTCCTTGTGAAGCCCAACACCAGTGTCTCAGGGACCTCGGGGCCCAGCGTCTTCCTGGAGGAGTTTGAGACCTACCGGCCTGACAGGTCTGGGCATAACCAGGGAAGTGGGAGTGGCTGGCTAAACGACAGGGTGGGCACACCAGCCTCATTCACCACCCTGTGTGCCTAGGTGTGGACAATCTGGCAGTGGTGGTGAGTGGGGGCAGCGACTGCTGAGCCTGGAGCTGGACACAGCCTCGGGTGGCCTGCTGGCGGCCTTCCCCCGCTGCGTGGTCCGTGTGCCTGTCGCCCGCTGCCAGCTGTACTCGGGGTGCATGAAGTGAGTGCCCCTTGCAAGCTGGCACAGGGCGGGAGGCGAAGGGGAGGGGAGCCAGATTTCACTGAAAAGCTTTGGTTCAAGGAAGGACAGGTGAACTGGGCAGAGGACACAGCTGTGCAAAGGGCCTGGGGCAGGATGGAGCCTGTATTGGAGGAGCAGTGGGGAGGCTGTGTAGCCAGACTCTGTGGGCTCAGACTCCCACCCAGCCTTGTGGCTGTACTTCAGACCGAAGCCTTTGCTTTCCTGTGTGAAAAAGGGAGAGGAAGTAGCCCAGGCCTCCAAGACCACTCTGAGTCCATCACAGCTTCGGTGACCGGAAACCACATGGCCCAGGTCCCTGAGTGGCTGTTACATGCTCTATCCTAGGAACTGTATTGGCAGCCAGGATCCGTACTGCGGGTGGGCCCCTGACGGTTCCTGTATCTTCCTCAGACCAGGAACCAGGTACAGAGAAAGGGGGACATGCTGGGGGCGCATCTGAGGACCCGCAGTCCTTGTTCCTCCCCCATGCCATACTGGGTGCAAAGGGGTCTCTGATAAGTCTACTTCTGTTCCCTTCCCCCAACCTCAGTGCCATGTTTGAGCAAGATGTGTCCGGGGCTAGCACCTCAGGCTTAGGGGACTGCACAGGTAAGCTGGAAAAGGGACTCCCCTGTGTGTTGTGACACAAATCAACAAGGGATTCTTGTGACATTCAGTCCTGGAGCGGGGTGGAGGGTGGACTATCACAGACTCCCTAAGGGAGGTGGGAGCCAGGGGAAGGCTGTGGGCAGACAGCGGCTCCGTGCTCACAGGCTCCCTCTGGTGGCTGCTGCAGGGAGGGGTAAAAATGAGACCCGCCTGATTGGGAGATAACAGAAAAATAAAAACACCGACAAGGGCCGTGGCTCAGACATACAGCTCATAAGTTGGGGATGAAGTCTGGGGTGGAGCTCTGGTCTAGGATCCTCCAGTGATGGGCAGGGGGCGTGGTCAGTGGTGGAGTCCCTGCCAAGGACACACCCACCTCCACCCACCCTGCTCCAGTGAGGGATTAGGGAGTGGTCGGAGTGGATCCTGGTTTAGGATGGGCGTGGCTCAGTGCCTAGAAAGCGCAGACAGACTAGCTTTCAGGGCGGGACTGCACTGCCACTTTCTATCCCCAGGACTCTTGCGCGCCAGCCTCTCGGATGAGCGCGCAGGGCTGGTGTCAGTGAACCTACTGGTGACGTCCTCAGTGGCGGCGTTCGTGGTGGGCGCCGTGGTGTCTGGCTTCAGCGTGGGCTGGTTCGTGGGTCTCCGCGAACGGCGGGAGCTGGCCCGGCGCAAGGACAAGGAGGCCATCCTGGCTCACGGCGGCGGCGAGGCAGTGCTGAGCGTAAGCCGGCTGGGCGAGCGCAGGGGGACGGGGCCCGGAGGCCGTGGAGGAGCTGGCGGCGGCCCCGGTGGTCCCCCAGAGGCCCTGCTCGCCCCGCTCATGCAGAACGGCTGGACGAAGGCGGCGCTGCTACACGGTGGCCCTCACGACCTGGACTCGGGGCTGCTGCCCACCCCTGAGCAGACGCCGCTGCCCCAGAAGCGCTTGCCCACGCCGCACCCGCATGCCCACGCCCTGGGGCCGCGAGCCTGGGACCACAGCCACGCGCTGCTGTCGGCCTCCGCCTCCACCTCCCTGCTGCTGCTGGCGCCCACCCGTGCCTCCGAGCAGCCCCCTGTGCCAGCGGAGGCGGGCCCCGACGGTCGCCTCTGTGCCCCCAGACCCGGCCGGGCCTCACACCCCGGCGACTTCCCGCTCACACCCCACGCCAGCCCGGACCGCCGGCGGGTGGTGTCCGCACCCACGGGCCCCTTGGACCCATCGGCGGGCGATGGCCTGCCCGGGCCGTGGAGCCCACCCGCGACCAGCAGTCTGCGGAGGCCGGGTCCCCACGGGCCTCCCGCAGCAGCCCTGCGGCGCACGCACACGTTCAACAGCGGCGAGGCCCGGCCCGGGGGTCACCGTCCCCGCCGCCACCCACCCGCGGACTCTGCGCACCTGCTGCCCTGCGGGGCGGGCGAACGGACTGCACCCCCGGTGCCCTAGGCCGGGTGGACGCCTCAACGGTGCCAACCACAGCGACCGGGGGCGCGAGCTCAGGTCACCCGGCCTCGCCGGCTCCGAGTGGGGCGTGTCAGTCCCCCAGCCACGCGCGTGGGGGTCCCCTCGCCACAGGGAAGCACAAGAGCCCCCTCCATCTCGGAGGGTTCAGGACACGAAGCCCCGGGGTGGGCGGGAGCAGGCCGACCTTTGACCTTCTGCGCATATACTGATTTTTTTGTTTATTTTGAGTTTTTTTTTTCTCTAAGAAATTGCACAGCCCCGTTCTTGGGGTGGCAGCCGGGGTGGGGGGTGAGGACGTGGGGTGAGGGAGGCAGAGCTGCAGACATGAGCCTTCCCGCCTCAACTCATCCTCCGCAGAAGGGACCCCCTCCCGGGTCCCGGGCCCCTGCGTGTGTGGGTGTGTCTGTGTGCATGGCCTGTTCGTGTGCAAGGGCCCGGGACAGAAGTGTGTGTGTGTGTGCGTGTGTGTGTGTGTGTGAGACAGGGCCACTGTGGGTGTGCGAGTGCGCGACGCAGAATGTGGGTGATGGCGCCCTCAGAGACCTTGGCGTTGGCTGAGCCAATGTGGGGACTTCTGGAGAGAAGCCCAGGGGAGGGGCCTTCGAGGTGCCGGTTTGGAGTTCAAATCCTGCTTCTGCAGAGGGGAACCTGGGGGTCCAGGCTGGGAGATGGGGGAACCTGCTTCTAAAGGGCTTGTGGGGGGCTTGGGGGGGTAGAGGTGGGCAGACCCCCCTGTAAATACAGCCCTGGGGTGGTCAGAGAGGCCCATGCCACCCGTCCCCCTTGTGACGTCCCCTCTTTGACCGCCAGCTGACCGTGCATGCCACGTGGCCAGCTGAGTCCAGGACTCTCCCCAGCCCTATCCCCGTCAATAAAACTCTGTTTACATCCACCGGCTCCCTTGACTCTGGGTCAGCTGTTTCCTGGGGTGACTGGGGTGACTGGGAGCACTTAGGCATCAGCCATGCTCAAGGGTAAATGCTGCTTTAGCCTCTTAGATCCCAGGCTGGGAGGAGAGGTCAGGGAGAGGTGCAAAAAAACGAGCTTTTTGATTATTTGTTCTTGTTTTCTTGGTTTTTCAAGACAGGGTTTCTCTGTGGCTTTGGAGGCTGTCCTGGAACTCGCTCTTGTAGATCAGGCTGGTCTTGAACTCACAGAGATCCTCCTGCTTCTGCCTCCCAAGTTCTGGAACTAAAGGCATGCGCCACCAATGCCCAGTGAAGACCAAGCTTTAATAATACCTAGGAACTCGCTAGGTGCTGGAGAGATGGCTTAGTGGGTAAAATACTTCCCACACATCCCTGAGAACCTGAGTCTGAATCCCTTAGCGCTCAGAAAAGCCTGGGTGTGGTGGTGTGCCCCTGTAATTATATCAATGGGGAGGCTGAGACAGGAAGACCCCTGGGGCTCTCTGTCAGCCTAGTCCAATAGGTAAGAGGCCCTGTCTCAATGAACAAGGTGGAGAGCTACCGAGGATACAGGCAACATCAACCTATGGCTTCTGCCAGTGTGTGTGTGGCACAGCCAAAGTTGTTCTCAAACGCAAATTCATAGCCTGAAAGTGCATTTCACTATTGTAGTTTTTGTTGTTTGACACAGTCTCACTATTGTGGGAAGCTGTGCTTGTGGGGCTGCAGTCAGAACCAGCTGAGCAGCCCCAGGTTTGTACCTGAGAGGACAAAAGAAAGGCTAGCTAAAGATGTTAAAGGAGGGCTGGAGGGCTGGAGGGCTGGAGGGCTGGAGGGCTGGAGGGCTGGAGGGCTGGAGGGCTGGAGGGCTGGAGGGCTGGAGGGCTGGAGGGCTGGAGGGCTGGAGGGCTGGAGGGCTGGCTCAGAGGTTAAGAACACTGACTGCTCTTCCAGAGGTCCTGAGTTCAATTCCCACCAACCACATGGTGTCTCACAACCATCCTTTATGAGGTGCCCTCTTCTGGTGTGCAGATATACATGGGAGCAGAATGTTGTATACATAATAAATAAATAAAATCTTTAAAAAAAGATGTTAAAGGAAAAGATGAAGACACAAGAATAAAATCAGGAGGGTGAATCAGTCAATACTGAAATGCCACAAGTTCATTTTTTACCACTCTTATATACCTTAACCAAAAAGGGGAACATGATGTTATGCCCAGATTGCAGAACCCCAAAAATCCACCACTGAGGAAGTGACACACCAAATGTAAAAACACAGGTTTCTTTATGATTTGCAACTCGGACCCTGCCCTTTTGGGAACAAGCAGAGTGCCATTTTTTGTCTTTTGTTTTTTTTGGCTGAGGTTTTTTTTTTTTTAAATATTTTATTTATTTATTATTATACAACATTCCTCTTCCATGTATATCTGCACACCAGAAGAGGGCACCAGATCTCATAACGGATGGTTGTGAGCCAACATGTGGTTGCTGGGAATTGAACTCAGGACCTCTGGAAGAGCAGTCAGTGCTCTTAACCTCTGATCCATCTCTCCAGCCCCGGCTGAGGGTTTTTAAAGGGGAAAGTTCAAAAGACTGATGTCCTCAGATTACAGAGTTTTATGGTTACATAGGATGAAACAATAATTGTATGTTCAGGCAGGAAGCAATTAAGCAGGAAGCTGTAGAGGAAATAAGTTTGTTAATTATCTCCTGGGCAGGGACTTTTACAACTATGAATTGACAACTATCTATCTGATCTTCTTTAGGATGGAGAAATGTTGACACAGCTGGGGGGTGTTATCTGTTCCCAGGCCTCTGTACCCAGTTCTTTGTTTAGCCTTTTCTGTTGGGATGCCTTTTTGGGAACTCAGAGAGGCTTAAGAGTTTTCCTATTTGGGCTTTGGAGTCCAAGTTTTAGACTTTTATTAATTTTCCCATTTTACTCCTTTCAATGGTATCATGTATGCAGAACAAACCTTTTCTTCCTCTTTTCTCGAAGGGTTCAGTAACCACTCCTTAGATTCAACTTCTCCTTACTTAGCCTTGAGGGTCAGGAGTAACCACACCTCAGACCAGGTCTGTTGTTATTTATAATAAGACAGCCAGGCTGGAGAGATGGCTCAGTGGTTAAGAGCACCCTCTGCTCTTCTAGAGGGTCCTGAGTTCAATTCCCAGTAACCACAGCCATCTGTAATGAGATCTAGTGCCATCTTCTGGTCTGCAGGCAAACATGCAGGCAGAACACTGTAGACATAGTAAATTTATTATGTAGACATAATAAATAAATCTAAAATAAAAAATAAGACAGCCAAGGCCAAGTTCTAACACCCTTGTTAGGGGGAGGGACCTTTATGGGAGGAACACCCTCAGCCATGCCCTTGACCTTTAGGTCTTATGACTAAGGACAGTTTTGCCTTTGAGCCAAGTTGGGGTGCAGCCATCTTATGGGCACCAACAAATTCCCCCTTCTTAATTTAATTAATACCTGTGCTTCTGCTACAGGACAGATGACTGTGTCTGTCTTAGCTTGTCTTCTTCCACTTTCCAGCCTTACCTATCATCAGAACACACATTCTGTCATACGTGACCTGTCTTAGGTTTCCTGGAGGCAAAAAGATCTTACCCGTCTTTGACCAACAGCCTCTGTAATAAAAATGTTAGGGGATAGTGTGTAGCTTGATGTCATGCACCTCTGGGCCAACTTTTCATTGAGAGTTCACAAGCAAGCTTGATAATGCTGAGCAATACATATGCTTTTGTGGCTACAACATCTATTAAAGGAATAAAGGATGATGGAAATGAAATGGCCTTTTAAAATTGGTCTGGGATGTCTGGAGTAGCTTTAGATGTATCAAAATCTAAATCTGCCTTTTTAATTACATTGAATCTAATGACTCATAAGCATCATGTCAGATTCCTAACAGAAATGAGCTCTGACTTTTCATCCATTAACACTTACATAGTATGGCAAAGATTACAAACATTAATAATTCCAGTATGATTATTAACAATAGACACATAATTGGCAGGATTACAATTCTCATAATTTTAAATCAATCAAAGGACAGACAATAAAATGTTTTCATGGTAGGTGAAGTATGAATAACTCTGCAATTCTGAGCCTTTTCTTTTTCCCTCTCTTAAAGTCCAGTGCACTGCTGCTTGTAATTTCCAAAGATAAGTTTGAGACAATACAGTCCTTGAGTGCTGAATACCAGCTGCAAAACTTTTGTCCATCCCCTTTTCATATATTGAGGATTTTTTTGCCACATCATTTCTACAATAGTGTCCAATTGTCCTTCCCCAAGAGGAAGACTGGCAAAGAGGAGTTCTGTGTCCCAAGATGTAATGTGGATAAACTGCCAGACATTTCATTTCTTGTCAGGATCCAGGATAAAACTCACAGAAGTCTGGGAAGTTGATGCAGCAGGCTTGTTGAGAAACTGGAAATCTCCAACCATAGTCTCTTTTCCTTCTCGGACTGAAGAAGGATGACATCAGAGGGCCAGGCACACAGCCTCAGCAGATCTCACTGGAATTCGTTTGGGCGGGTTCCGCAGTCACAGGTTCCTCTGCTCCACACATCTCACCAGGCGTCTGGCAGCCACTGAGCCTCCTTTTCTTCCTTTGAGAAAACACAAATATGCCCTCAACACCATATTAAAACAGGAGTGGATTCTTTCCATAGTCTAGTGCAAGGAGCTTTCCATTTGGTTTGAGCAAAAGTCACTCGAGTTCTATCATGCCAGGATCTATCCGCGGCAGATTGCTCACGGGCATCCACATTCAGAAAATTTAAAATGCAGAGTGCGTGATTTAATGCATTATGTGGAGACTGGGGCACGTCTCCCCTCTACTTAGTTTTTGAATTTGTTTTCAAAGTTCCATGGGCACATCAATTGCATGCTCCGTTTGAGTCAGCGCTTGCCTAGCAGCTTTTGTGAGCTGTCTAGATGAACTAGGGTCACAACTGCCCTTAAGAATCTCACTGAGGGGGTCAAGATCCCCTGTAATCAATTTTAAATAGGATCATATTTCCCACTAATTTTTGAAAGGCATTTAAAGTTTGTAAATCATCTTTTCTAATCCAAGCTCTAAAGCTTTCATTAGCTGATATGGTCTCATTTGCATTCTCATGACACCTTTCTAGGTGGGCCCTAACAGAGAGGCAATTTCCTGGGGCTTCTTCTCAGTAACTTTTCTCAAATCTTGTATTAACCTCCATCCTCTATATTTCTTTTTTTTTTTAACCTCTCCTCTGCTAGGGGCTATCAAACCATCCATACAGGATCCTTGGGCTCTCGGGTCATGCTGGCTTTGGCCATTTTGAGCCGGTTGACTCAGGGGGTCTGCTGTGTGCCAATCTTTCCCGTTAAGACACTGTCTGATCTGGTGCCCTTTTTGACATACAAAGCAATTCAAGTAGTTCTTTTTGTTAGGATCCAGACATTCACAATCACAGTTCACACACGTGTGTGGCCACACCATACAGAACATGCATGCATCTTTAAGTCTTCCTCTTCCCTAGGTCATGATTAATTTGTGGAAATAAAGCATAATTGAAATTTCTTGTAATTCAGCAACTACAGCTAATCCTTGAGTTTCTGAGGGTCCAAAATCTGAACAAATTTGAATAAATTCATCTCTGTTGCCTTTCTTTCTTTAAGGTCTTAAAACAGTTTGACAGGCTGCATTAATTAGCATTTTCCATGCACTTGGTGGGGTGGTGGCCATGCAGCAGCCATGGCAGCAGCTCCCAAGGCTGAGGGCTTCTAGGCTTGGCCTTGCCTCATCTCGCCTTTGCTGTCTGGGCCTGGGCTGGCCCGCTGCAGGTCATCTGTGGCTGCAGCTGCTTGAAAAGTCAAAGGCCACCTTTGTAGCAACTCTGAGTTCTTGGCACCCTCAGGTCCTGCTGACCTAGAGGAGCATTTGAGACAGCTGCAGAAGTGACTTCTTCGAGGGGGAAGGACACTTAGATGGCTTACAAATTCTAAAAATTTCTGTACTTGCTTTTGCTTTACTCCAGTTCTCCTGGCTATTAAAATATACCCAAGTAAATATACAGCCATCTGGCTCATATTTTTCTGTTTCCTATCTCCAATTCTATATGTTTTTACTCTCAAGGTTAACTCACTGGTTTCTTCATCATCTGGCTAGTATTTCTGTTTCACTTCCACAATTATCTGTATTTTTACTCCTGAAGTTCACTCACCGCACTTTACTTCTTTTATCTGAGAGCTCTCTTCACACTTGTACACCATGGAAGGATCTGAAAGATGAAAAATATAGCAAGTTGTAATAGAGCCATCTTATGGACAACAACACACTATAGAGCACAGGCTGGCATCAAAGTGGAAGAGCATCTCCTGCCTTCAGACCCCAAGCCCTGAGTGCTGTGATGACACCAGACCACACTGTGTTTTCACAACACACCTGCACACTGCACCCCTCTCTCTCTCTCTCTCTCTCTCTCTCTCTCTCTCTCTCTCCCTCTCTCTTTCCCTCTCTCTCTCTCCCTCTCTCTCAACAGGGTTTCTCTGTGTAACAGTCCTAGTTGTCCTTGAACTTCCTCCATAGACTAGGCTGGCCTTGTACTCCCAGAGATCCCCCTGCCTCTGCAGCCCGAAGTGCTGGAATTAAAGGTGTGCACCACTGGGCTTAGAGGATCACTTGAAGATTGAGTTCAACTATGTAGGTGGGGAAACTGAGTCCCAGAGAATCTTAGCTTTGGTTCATTGTTCAGGAGCTGGAATTCAGAGCCATGTACTGTTCTTTGCCCAGGACCTTAGAGAAGGAAAGCTACTTGAGGATAGAAAGAAAACATGTCAGATACTCAAGACCAGAGAGTTTTCCAGAGCTCTTCCTATCTTGGGTAGAACCAGTCCCCAGACCAGAAAGTTAAAGGTGAAGAAAGTCTGCCAGGAAGGGGTGGGCAGGAAGCAGAGGCCTCTGCCAGGAAGGGTGTAGCAATGCTGACCTGTCCCCAGGCTCCCTCCCCCCCCCCCACGCACACACACTTTGCATTGATTTGGGGTAGGGACTGTATAAAGCCTTTGACCTGGGGCCACAGGTTCAGACACGGAGGAAAAGGAGAAGAGTGGCCATGGCCTCCCCTCGGCATCGAGGGAGGTAGGTCTCCCTTGGCAGCGAGGGAGGGAGGTCTCCCTTGGCAGCAAGGGAGGTATGGCCTGTGCTGGGCAATCCTGGAGCCAGGCTGGGCAGAGCTATGGGCACGTTGGTCTGAGCCACCAAGGTTGCTAGGGACAGATGCAGGCCTGAAAGCTGTTACTGCAGACACAGGCCCCCAGAGGTCCAGTGAGCAGTGGGAAAGGTCATGGTCACCTCCACTCCTCTGAGGAAGGGATGCCCCAGAGATGCGAGGGTTGTAGCAGACCCAACTACAGAGGGACTCTGTTCACCTGGACCCCACAAAACCCAAACCCAAGCTGGACAGAGAGTGAAGGAGCCTAATGTGGACATTTCTGTCCTCCTGACAACAGTCAGAGAAGGGTTAATGAAAGCCAGGCATTGTGGCTGTGGCTTTGCAGTATGAACAGGTGTCCACTGACTCTCCCTTTTGAACACATGATGAGGGAGATAGGACTAGACCCAGGAAACAAGCCAGAGTAGAAGTAACTAGCAAATTGGGCTGGGAATAATTAATAACTGGTTACCTGTTAGGACTGGCACGGGGAGTATATAGAGTTCAGATCCAGGAACTTAAGGATCATAAAGGTGAGGTTTGCTGTGGAACAGGGGCCACTTCTGGAAGCCGAGGGGAGGCACTAGGTGAGAATGAAAATAATGTGACTGAGGCTTCGCAGGATGAATAGGAGTTCACTGGCTCTGCCAATCACCTACCCAGCTAAGAGGACAAAAATAGACTCAGGAAACAAACCGTGAGGTTCATATTTTCCCAGTCCAGGTTGGTGACTGCGGGGAGGAGGGGATGTATTTTCACCATGGTTCCCTGACCGCAGCCCCCAGGACCTCAACACCTGCCTCCCCAGAATCCTGCTCCTCCTGGCCCTGTTGGTGACTTCAGCCCATGGTATTGTGTCCAGCCTCGAGGAATGCCTGGTACTGCGGTCGGCTGAGGGCAGCACCGTCTCCTGCTACAGTGTCCCCAGGTTCCCGAGTCCCCTCCCTGATGACACTGTCCATCTGTCGGTGGAATTCTCCAACCTGACGGAGCTGCCCCCCAGAGCCCTGCAAACGTGTAAGCGCCTGCGGGAGCTGCACCTCTCCAGCAACCGCCTGCGAGAGCTGCCCCAGCAGCTGCTGGCGCCCGTACGCGGGCTGCAGGTCCTGGACCTGACCCACAACGAGCTCCGCGGCCTGCCCCCGGAACTCTTCCACTACTCGGCCGCCCTGCGCACCCTGGTCCTCCGGGACAACCAGCTGCAGGACGCGAGGGTGACGTGGCTGTGGGGCCTGCGCTCCCTGGAACACCTTGACCTGGCGAAGAACCGGCTGCGCGCGCTGCCCCGCGGGTTCCTCATTAGCCTGACCTACCTGAGCACCCTGGACCTGGGGCACAACCTGCTGGAGACGTTGCCCCACGGCCTCCTGCTGGGCCCGAGCCGGCTGCAGCGCCTGCACTTGGAAGGGAACCGGCTGCGGAGGCTGGGGCTGGGCACGTTCGGACCGCAGCCGTTTCTGCGCGTCCTGTTCCTGAACGACAACCAGCTGACTGAGGTGGTGGACAGCACCTTCTGGAACCTCCGGGAGCTGGACATGTTGGATCTGTCCAACAACTCTCTATCCAGCATACCCCCCCGCCTGTTTGCGTCGCTGGGGAGGCCGGCCCGCGACATGCAGGACGGCTTCGACTTGTCGCACAACCCCTGGGTCTGCAACGAGGACCTGCGGGACCTGTACCGCTGGCTGCAGGACAACAAACACAAGATGTTCTCCAAGAACGACACGCGCTGTGCGGGGCCCGAGGCCCTGAAGGGACGCCGGCTGCTGGACGTGGTAGACCTGGAGTCCCTGTAGGATGGCGACGGGGGTCGGAGGGTGGCGGGTGGGGCAGGGGGAGGGGAAGGGGGAGGACTCACCGTTCCCTCTGCCGGGATTGCGGTTCCCTGACCCCTCCCACACCTGACGGAGGTCACCAAAGCAGTTAATAAAACAACTCCTGGACTGGAGAAATGGCTCAGGCATTAAGAACACTGGCTGCTCTTCCAGAAGTCCTGAGTTCAGTTCCCAACCATCTGCAATAGAATCTGGTGCCCTCTTCTGGCCGGCAGGCATACATGCAGGCAGAATATTGCATAATAAGTAAATAATTTTTTTTTTGTTTTTGTTTTTCGAGACAGGGTTTCTCTGTGTAGCTTTGGAGCCTATCCTGGCACTCACTCTGGAGACTAGGCTGGCCTCGAACTCACAGAGATCCTCCTGCCTCTGCCTCCCGAGTGCTGGGATTAAAGGCGTGTGCCACCAACGCCCGGCTGTAAATAAATCTTTAAAGAAAAGAAAAGAAAAGAACAAACAACTCCTCGCGTTTGCGCGGTTCCCTGTTGTTTCACATTTATTTTGTGCACATGCGCACCAGCGAGCCTGTGGAGGTCAGAGGGCAATTTACAGGAGATGGTTCCCTCCGTCTGCTGGAGATGCGGGCTCAGGTCTTTAGGCTTTCGTGGCAAGAACTTTGCTGACTGAGCCTGCTCTCCAGTCCCTCCTCACTGTGTAGCTCAGGCTGTCCAATAACTCGCTCTGGAGAGCAGGCTGACCTTGAATTCAGAGATCTGCCTGCCTCTGCCTCCCGAGTGCTGAGATTAAAGGCGTGAGCCACCACCACTGCCGGTTATTTTTTTCTTTAGACAACGTCTCATGTAGCCCAGGCTGGCCTCAAACTTGCTATGTAGCTCATGATTCTCCTGCCTCTGCCTCCTGGCGCAGGGATGACAGGCATGTAACACCGCAAGACTGGGTTCTCAGCCCAGTCCTGCAGAGGGAGTTGAGGAGAATGGGTTAAGCCTGGGGCCTTGGTTTGCAGATCTGTAAAATGGGGTTTGAGTTGACAAGGTCTACTGCTCCCAGGATTAATCAGCAGAGAAATGCAGTGGCATTTCCTGCCTGGGGTTGGAGTCCCAGCACCCACATGATGCTCAGTCACCTACTACCCCACTCATAGGCGGCCGGTACCCTCTCTGGCCTCCTGAGGTACCCATGGTGCACAGAAAGACAGACTGACATACAGATAACACCCACACACATACATGTAATGATAATAAAGAAGCAGGCCGAGTGGGCTTCAGGGGACAGAGTTCCATAACATGACAGCTCTGGGTCCCTGCCCAGCACTGCCTAACCAGGGTGGTGGGTACATCTGTCGCCTTAGCTACTGGGTGGTGAGTTCAAGGTCATCCTTGGCTATGTAATTTGTTCCAGGCGACCCTGGGCTACAGAGTGAGACTCTGACTCAAAACAAAACGAGCGAATGTAAAAGAATCAAGAGTAAGAAAGTCCATGGCTCTAGCCTGTGGTGACTTTGACAGGACACCAGCGCCCCTAGGTCGCTATGGCAACAGGGGGGGACGCGCCCCGGACACACCCCGGCGCCTCATTGGCCCGGGCGCGGAGGCCCCGCCCAGATTTGCTATAAGGGAGAAGGGCTGGCTCGGGTAGCGGCGCCAGGGACACCCGCTGGGTCTGCTCTGCACCCAGGTGAGGGCGCAGGAGGCCCTGACCGGGAACACCCGGACCTTCCCAATGGAGCCAGAGGGAGCGGGCGGGGCACGCATGCGCGGAGCCACAGGCGCAGCAGGTGGTGGGACCCTTGGCCCAGTGGGCCCGGGCCCAGGACCCAGTTGGGCGGGGCCCAGGCGCAGAGGACAGTGGGAGGGCCACGGTGGGGACGCGCAGGGCAGGTGTGAGCCCTAAGGTCAGCGTCCCTGTCACCCTGGACAGCTGAGGGTGACCTCGGAGCTCCATGTGCAACCTGTGTGTCAGTTTCCCTGCCTGTCAAAGGGACTGGATTCTGCTGCTGATCCCTCCAACTTGGCAAGTGGGGCTGGTGTGCGGGTTTGTCCCCGGTGGAAATGGACCAGAGAAGTGAAGATGCCAGTCCCGAGCCACACCGCAGGTAATGATGGAATCTGAACTCATCCTCATCTCCTCGGGGCCCATGCCCCCTCCCCCACAAAGCCACTGGTTTTTAATTATATACCTACTATGTGCAAGACCCTGTGCATGGCTTGCCTATGCATCCCAGGACACCCCACAGGGCTAGCTCTCAGGGGTCCCCTCTCTCCGTGTCCTGATCCTCAGGATGTCCAATAAGACAGCTCAAGACCCTGGATCCAGCCTGGGGGAGCCGGACCAGCAGGTGAGGGGCTGGGAGAGTGACCACAGTGGGGGAGCCCTTCAGAGGGGGGTTCATGGCAGGGCACCACACATCCCTTGTGGGAGGGTCTGGCAGTGAGACACTAAGGTCCAGCTCCCTTCTTGTAGCTCCACGTGACTGGTGTCACCAAACTCAGGGTATATGCTACCCACAGTTACAGCCTGCGGGGAAACTGAGGCCCCAGCAGTCAGGTCTCTGCCCTAGAGGTCATCACCCAGCTGATCCCCAACGCAGGGACACCCGCTGAGTCTGCTCTGCACCAGGAGCACCGGGAGGTGTCCTGTTGAGCAGCAGGCTGCTGCTATCTGTTCCTGGTGGGGTTGAGCCCTGATGTCACTGGTTCCTGCAGAACGTGGTGAAGCGTGTGGTGGCCTTGCCCCTTGTCAGGGCCACTTGCACGGCCGTGTCCAGTGCTTACAATGCAGCCAAGGACAAGCACCCGCTGCTGGGCTCAGCCTGTCGCCTGGCTGAGCACTGTGTGTGCAGTGTGACCACCTGTGCCCTGGACCACGCACAACCGCTACTGGAGCACCTGCAGCCCCAGCGTGAGTCTGTGTTCCCGAGTCCCTACCTTGGTCTTTCTTTACCATGCTCTGAGCCAGGTGTCCCTTCCTGGGCTGTCTATGTACTCCCCGCCCCCTTTTCCAGATCTGACTGAGGGTTTTGCTCTATAGCCCAAATTGGCCCAGAATGCTCAGCAATCCTCCTGCCTCAGCCTCCTGAGTGCTGGGATGATGGACCTGCACCACCACACCCACCCAGTTTATGCAGCACTGGGCTCAAATCAGATGTAGTCAGCCCAGACCCCTTCTTGGACCCCCTCTTGGTTCCTAAGTGCCCCCTCTGCTCTTTCCCACCGTCTGGCACCTTCTTTGTCTCTGATGGCTGGGTCGCTGGCTCAGGGCTCCTGCCTGACCAGGGGACTAAAGCCCCATGGCTGACTGTGTGACTGAAGAGGGTTACTGAGGGTCCCCAACTCCTCTGTTGTTCCCAAGACCCTGAGCCCAGATGCACTGAGAGACCCAGCAGGGGATGGGGAGAAAGGACTCAATAGCGGAACTGCCTCAGGTCCTGTCACCTGTCTGCCCTGTCCCCCTGGCCAGAGTGCACACTCCTCTGGATGTGTGGCCTCCATCCTTGCCAGGCACTCCCTTCTGCCACAGCCCTTCAGTCCTCCATGCCCGCCTCCCTCTTTCTTCAGTGGCCACAGTGAACGATCTCGCCTGTAGGGGATTGGACAAACTAGAAGAGAAGCTGCCATTCCTGCAGCAGCCGTCGGACATGGTACTAGAGACGACCAGGCCTCAGTTCCTCCACTCCTCCAGGGTGAAGGGGGGAAGGGAAAGATCTTGTGGGGAGCAGATGTGTGAGATGGTGGCCGGCCGGTTGGGGAGGGCTTCAAGGCTGCCTATTTAATGAAGGGAAGCTGAAGCACAGAACTAGGAAGCGGGCCGGAGGTCTTGGGGATCTCTGCTTCCAGGACTAGGGTGGGAGCAAATGGAGCCACAGGCATACAACACCGAGGGACACCCCTCCCACAGGTGGTTACCTCAGCCAAAGATGCAGTGACCAACAGTGTCACAGGTGTGGTGGATTTGGCACAGCGGGGCCGTCGCTGGAGTGGGGAGCTGAAGCGCTCCATGAGCCAGGCCATGGACATGGTGCTGGGCAAGTCAGAGGAGCTGGTGGACCACTTCCTGCCCATGACTGAGGATGAGCTAGGTACTGATCAGAGAGGTCTGGGACTTGCCTGAGGTTGCACAGCACAGCATAGGGAAACCTGGAACTCAAACACAGTCGATCTCTCCCTCCACTTTGTGCCCAGAAAGTTGGACATCCAGACCCCAAAGAGACACTGGGCTTTTGCATGTGGTGGCCCTGGAAATTACTTATCTGGCTTGCCAATGTGTGGATTCATTTCATGTCATTTATTGCGATTGTTTTGAGACAGGGTTTCATTCTATAGTTGAGGCTTGCTCTGAACTCATGAACTCATGGCCATCCTGCCTCGGCCTCCTGAGTGCACCACTGGACCTGGCCATGTTTGATAGAATCAGGCCTGAGTTCGAGTCTTAGGTCTGCCTCCAGCATGCTAGGATACTTCAGTTTAAAAGTGTGTGTGTGCACGCATGTCCACACGAGCCACAGCAGGCACTGAAGGTCAGAGAAAGAGAATACCTCCAGGAGTCGGTTCTCTCCTTCCACCATCACTGAGCCACCCCACTGGCCTACCTCAGTTTCCTCTCGAATGTACAGCGTAAGCTCCAGGGCTGGGACTACAAAGCATGGGTCCCAACCCCAGTACCCCATGGGCCACTATGGCAGCACTTGTCTGTCACCTCAGCACTCAAGGTCAGCCTTGTCTGTGTAGTGAACTGGAAGCTAGCCTGGTCTACACATCTCAAAACAAAGGAACAAAAATAAAGCAAACTCCGTAGGGCTTGGGGACGGTTACAGGGTCGCTGTACAGCTGGGGACCTGGGTGCTCCTGTGAGTGAGCAGAGGTGTAAGTCAAGCCATGCCGGACCCCCCCTGCTGACCCCTGTTCCCCCCGCCCCCCCCCCCCGTCCCTGTCCCTAGCTGCCCTGGCGGCAGAGGCCGAGGGCCCAGAAGTGTGCTCTGTAGAGGAGCAGAGGCGACAACAGGGCTACTTTGTGCGTCTGGGATCCCTGTCGGTGCGCCTCCGCCATCTGGCCTATGAACACTCTTTGGGGAAACTGAGGCAGAGCAAGCACCGCACCCAGGACACACTGACCCAGCTGCAGGAGACCCTGGAGTTGGTGAGTCGCTGGGTTGGTAGACAGAGGCATGGGGGGTCGGGACATGGCTCTTGCTGGGTGGGGGGGTCCTGCTCGGGGTTTTGGGTGGGGCTCCCAGGATTCAGGAAGAGACCCCATCCGGATACATCACCCTAGGTCCCAGATCACACCTCAGCCTTCATCCCAAACTGCATTTTCTGCCCCCCCCACTCCCTCCTTTACCTCTCACTCTCTCACAGCTAACAGTGACCTCTGCCTTCAAAGCCCTTGCCCAGCCTCCACCACCACCTTCTTCTTCTTCTTCTTCTTCTTCTTCTTCTTCTTCTTCTTCTTCTTCTTCTTCTTCTTCTTCTTCTTCTTCTTCTTCTCTTCTTTGTCATTGTCCTCCTCCTTCTTCTTGCCCAGATAGTCCTCCCATCCTGCCTGCTCCCATCCTGCCTCCCACAGGTTCTACCTGTCCCAAGGCCTTCTCCTGGCCTCCTGGGAATGGGACCCCAAAGAGTGTGCCTTTGTACTCAATGTGGGAGCAGGTGTTAGAGTCTCCCTCCTTTTCCTGGCTGAACAGTGTTCCACAGCACACATACACTGTTTGCCCCTGCCTTTTGCAGTGTGTCCTATGCTGTACCACATCCTGTGCCCATGTGCTCCTTAATTTCCTGTGGTCCAGATTCTCCTCACTCCCAGTGCTAGGGTGGATGGGGACTTCACACGTTCTGGGAAGATGCTCAGCACTGAGCCATGTCCCAATTCTCCCTATATCCGGCTATTGAGCATCTACTGTATGGCTGGCCATGCCCTGCCTACAGCTGATAGGACAATTTGTACATAGTCAGGTTACTAAATCCTTGTTGAGAAAGTTCACTGTGTGTCCAGCCACAGTTACATGCTGTGTGGGGCCACAGCACCTTGCCTTATCTATTGCTTCATTTTCAAACCCTGGCTTTATGGTATCGCTGGGCATGGTGGCTCAGGCCTTGTCATCCCGGCACTCAGGAAGCCATGCAGCCATCCCCACCACCCGTCATCTCCTCACAGTGAGGCTCTGCCCCTGTTCAGTACTAACTCCATTTCCCAGGGCCCCTTCCCATTCTCCTGTCTCTGTGGGTGTGAGGCTGGAGCATCCTGGGAGTGCTCTGTGCTGTGTGTCCTGCCTTGTCACCCTCTGAGCCTCATCTCAAGGGCCACCCACAGTGGGACAGTTATCAGTTTCTCCCTTTTCCTGGTTGAATATTGAATACTGATACGATACAATATACACCCGTTCACCTTCTTTCTTCAGGCAGGAGAAGGAGGGAGACTCTATGCTGGGCAAAGCAGGGATCCCTATGGGCAAAAGGAGCAGAGGGGAGAAGGGCCCGGCTGGCCAACAGAATTCAAGGTTGGCTGCATTTAGATGGTGCTCATTAAGGGCTGCTGGAGGCCAGCTGCAGGCTAGGATGGGCAAACTCACCCAGGCCTCCAGCCTGACGCCCAGTGTCCCTATCCCACAGATCCACCGTATGCAGAACTCGGCAAGCCCCATCCCCACTCCCTATTCCCGAAAGGTACAGGACCTGTGGGGGGACTGGAGTCCATGGCCGGAGAATGGGCGCAGCCACAGCCAGGTGAGGGGCCATGGGGAAGGCAGGATCCACCCTGGGCAGAGACCCTGGCTCAAGTGCTCTCAGTCACCAAGTTGGGTGTCCATGAGGGAAACTGAGGCAGAACATATACTCTCTTTTGTGTCCAATGAGGTAAAGTATGGCAGAACTGACCCCCCCATTGTTGTCCATAAGGGAAACTGAGGCAAGCCAAGGCACTCACTTTAGATTTCATGGGGAAACTAAACCAGGCCAGAGCTTCCATTAAATCAGTGGTTCTCAGTCTTCCTAATGCAGTGACCATTTAATACTTGTGGAGACTTCCCACCACAAAATTGTTTCATTACTGCTTCATACCTGTAATTTTGCTACTGTTATGAATTGCGATGTAAATATCTGATACAGGACCCCTGTGAAAAGGCCCACGGGTTGAGACCCTGCATTAGAGGCATAGGGAAACTGAGCCTGGGCTCTTGTAGGTGGAGCTGGAGACGCTGGCCCTGTCTCGCAGCCTGACCCTGGAGCTTCAGAGCGCAGTGGACGCGCTGGCGGGCTGCGTGCGGGGACTGCCACCCGGTGCCCGGGCCAAGGTGGCGGAGGTGCAGCGAAGCGTGGACGCCCTGCAGGCTGCCTTCGCCGACGCCCGCTGCTTGCGAGATGTGGCGCCTGCCGCTCTGGCCGAGGGCCGGGGCCGCGTGGCCCGGGCGCACGCCTGCGTGGACGAGCTGCTAGACTCAGTCCTGCGGGCCATGCCCCTGCCCTGGCTCGTGGGGCCCTTTGCGCCCGTCCTGGTGGAGCGGCCCGAGCCCCTGGCCGACCTGGCCGCCTGCGTGGACGAGGTGGTGGGTGGCCCTGACCCGCGCTGGGCGCACATGGACTGGCCGGCCCAGCAGAGGGCCTGGGAGGTCGAGCACTCAGACCCACCGGCCGAGCCTCAGAGTGACCCGCCCAAGCACAGGCTGATGCCGGAGCTGGACTTCTAACCACCGAGGCTCCTGCTGCCCCCTGGTGGTCACATGACCGCACTCACCGCAGGCTACTCTATGATCCTGTCCCCACCTTCAAAATTGGCACACAGCTGTCATGCCAGCACTTGAGAGGCTGAGACAGGAGGATTGAGATTTGAGGCCAGGTTGAGCCGCCTTAGCAAGACTGTCAAAAAAATAAAAAGGTGGCTCTGGGTTCTGAGGAAGATATGGAGTGCAGTGGCATCTCCGGGGAGGTGGGGTTCAGATGTCAAAAGTCAAATCAAATGCTTTTGGCTGGTGTCCCTCCAAGATGTCCAGTCAACTGCGGTGGGCAAGAGACTCACTTGCTTTGTTGGTGGTCCACAATAAATGTTTGGTGTGGTCTGAGATGGGTCTTGGAACTAGGGTGCTGGGAGTTTTTGGGGTGTGACTTTAGGGGCATGGGGTTGGAGTTTCCAGCCAGTGTTCAGGGCCAACACATTTCCTATTGAGCCACATGGAGGAGCTTAGGCTGAGTGTCGTCCCCTCAGTACACCTAAGTGGAAGGCACTCATACTATAGTATGAGTTCTTGGAGCCTCTTGGTAGCAGGATAGGAAGGTGGAGCAGAGGATGCCAAGAGGTGGTCTCTCTTCTCCCTGCTCCTTGCAGGACACAGGCTGCACTGGGGCAGGGTTGCAGGAAACAGAAGCAGGGCAAAGGCTAGGATGGGTTCCACAGCGCCTTCCTGGCTTCTCACCGCATTATTGGCCACCCCTCTGGCTTCACTTCCAGAAACCCTGTAGCTCCCTAGTGTTCTCAGAACAGTGTCCTCATTTCTGCCCCCCCTGCCAAGTGCCCTCTTGTCCAGAAGGCACATCCCTCCTCCATGTCCAATGACGGTACTTCCAGGGAGCCTCATAAATTGTGGGGGCTAGACGCTGGCTGGGAGCCTGCTGCAATGCTCCCACCCCATGCCCACTCCCCCTGTACCCACTTCTGTTCTAGAACTGTCAGCCAACACAACCAAGGCTCCAAGGAAACAGCCCAGGGGTGCCAGGCCCTCACCCGACAAGGAAAGAGTCCAGGGGTGCCAGGCCCGCACCCGACCCTACCCGGATCCCCTTCCTCTTGCCCAGTGCCAGAGTTAATTACCTCATTGCTGAGGTTGGGATCAGGGGTAAAAGTCTGGAACAGGGTCCAGGGTGAGAGAGGCCATCACTCTGCCCAGTGGCTCCACCAAAGGCCCACTTGGAAGACAGTGAGTTAGGAGCCTGTCTGAGTCCTACTCATGGGGCCCCAGGCCCAGGACACTTCTCCAACACACACACTGGTTAGGCCGGGGCCCCCATGGTTGGATTCTCACCCTCAGGGCACCTCCCACTCTACATTTCAGCCAAGTCCCTTCAGTAAAGGGACATATGACTGCCCTCATGATACAGTCTTCTCTTGGAGAGCCTGTTTCTGTCCCAATAATGCTAAGGTAGAGTTTGTTGACACTGATCACATATGACCTCATTTTAAACTCACATGCACCTTTACTTGTTCCCATTTAGACAAGTGTTTCCTAAGTGTCTGATGTGTGCCAGGCACTGTCCTGGGCTCAGGATACAAACAGGCTGACAGGTGAGGCTGTGTAGGAATCTAGAGGCAGGGGCACGGCCTGTGCAAAGGCCCCAGGGCAAGAAAGGGTCCCGCCTGTTGGAGGCGGCCCATTTTAAGCCAGGGAGTCAGGAGCAGAGCCGGAGGAGACAAGGAAGCCCACTGATGAGTTTGGAAGGGGAAACAAGGACTTCAAGGTGGTGCCTGATCAGGTGTCCCATCTCAGAAAAATAGAGGCAGAGAGCAGGCGGTCCCTCAGGGAGCCCAGCTGGCTCTGAGTCACTGGGCCTGCGGGCAGAGTCAGCTTGGACAGAGATGGAGAGGAGGGGAAAGGTGCTGGGCTGGGTCCATACTGGCCCAGGCGGGCAGGCACGTGACACCCCACCCCCACCCCTGCTCTCTGGCTGTCTGCCTGGGCCGGCCAAGCCTGCACCCTCCCCAGACCCTATAAGGCCTGGGAACCAGGAGCTGAGGCGCTGCCAGCAACTGCTCTGCTCTGAGGGACCTTGCACGGCCCAGGTGAGTCCAGCTGTGTCACCCAGCGACTGACACCTCCAGGTGGGTGAAGGGGGTGCCTGTGAGGCCCAGGGTGGGGATGGGACAGGAGGGCCCCCACCATGTGGCACTTTTTGCCCCTTCTAGCCCCTTAGGACACCATGTCAGCTTCGGGAGATGGGACCAGGAGTCCCCCCAAATCCAAAGGCAAGGTAAGAATGGAGAGAGGGCTGTCCCATTAGGGACTCAGGGAAGGTGACCCCACAGTCTACTCATGCCGCCCCCACCCACGCAGACCCTGAGCAGTTTCTTCGGGTCCCTGCCTGGCTTCAGCTCTGCCCGGAACCTAGTGTCCCACACTCACAGTTCCACAAAGGACACAGGACCAGCAACAGACCCCACAGGGACTCCTGCTCTCCCACCTCTGGGTGAGTGGCACAAGGGATGTGTTGGGGCACTGAGCAGCCGTGCAGACTGCCCAGGAGGGACCTGCAGTGATCCTGATGATCTTTTGTCTGTTATCTCATTAGATAGGGAAACTGAGGCATAGATACTGGGCAGCATAGCCCAGGGAAGGGGGGTATTTAAACTGCCACAGCTGCGTGCTGTGCTTGTTTCAGTGTGTCAAGGATAAAGACTCAGATAGAGGGCTGGAAAGATGGCTCAGGGATTAAGAGCACTGGCTGCTCTTCCAGATGACCCAGGTTCAATTCCCAGCACCCACATGACAGCTCACAACTGTCTGTAACTCCAACATCTGACATCCTTACACAGACATACATGCAGGCAAAATACGAATGCAAATAAAATAAAAATAAATTTAAAAAAAAGATTCAGATAGGGCCAGAAGCTGTCCTGGGGTCACACAGCATCCTTGGACACAACTAGGGGACCTGTAGCAGGCCACCAGCTGCCTTGAAGACCACACACTTGTGACAGGACACTGGGGGCCATGGCATAGGCTGGGAGGTACCACTTGCCCACTGCAGGCTCTGTGAGGCCTAAGGGTGCAGGGTGTGTGTCCGGCACCTAGAGTCTGGTACAGAAAGTCCTCCCAGAGCCCTGTGTCCCAGGGGCCAGAGCCACCCTTGGTAGGGAGGGGGAGAGGCTCCTGCCTGTGGACGCCACCTCCTGCTGTCCCTGGACTGGCTGCTGGGACATTCCTTTCCTTTGGGGCAAAGCCTGGAATTGTGCAACAGCAACAGGTTCCAGTCGGAGGCCTGCTGCTCACTTCCCGCCTGGCTCTGTCTCTGCAGGGGCCACCAACCTGCATCCGATTCCAAGGGGTGCCTCAGGGCTGCTCCAGCCTTCTGAACAGGTAAGCCAGGTTGGAGACCTTGGTCAGGAAGGTCTGGGAGATTCTAGTTCCTTCCATGGGGTGGGAAGTGTCAAAGACAAAGAGAAGGTGGGGCCCCTAGTACATTCTCCACCCTGAACCTCAGTTTCTACATCTGAGAAATGGGCACAAGTTCTCAACAGTCCTACCTAAGGCACAGTGCTAGCACTTAAATTCTAGCCCTCTTCTGCCCCCAAGGAGACAGGGGCTGTGCCCCACAACACCACATGGCAGGTACAGAGAAACCAAGGTAGAAAACTTCACTCCTACTTCAATAACTCTGACTTAAGCATCCCCTGGGCCAGCAATGGTGGGACTACACCCAATAGACTCAAATCAAAACACATCCCTGGCAGACAAGGCCTCCTGCCAGTCCCTCTGTTGGCAACAATTAAGCACCCACTGAATCCCTTTCATCCACTATCCTGATCTTGAAGGATTTTTTTGTTTTTGTTTTTTTAAATCTGAATGGGCTGCCAGTTCCTCATTCTGTAGCTGAGGCTGACCTTGAGTACCCAACCCTCCTGCCTTGGCCTCCCAAATGCTCAGTTGACCAGTTGTGTGCTCCACCATGAGCTGTAGTGGCAGCCCCAGCAGGCAGGAGTGTATTTTCTAGGGGGTTGTAGGCTGGGGTGGGGGTGGGGGACAACACGACATACCATTTATTCCTTACATCACACAAGTGCAGGGAAGACTCAACCCTGGGTCACTGCAGAATGTGAGTTGAGCACTGGGCTACCTGGGCCACACTGTGGGACTGAGGTGAGCCCTGCCTCCACCTAACCTTCTTGGGATAGGTACAGTGTCTCCAGGCAGGGTCAGAGTCCCCTGGGCCACTCAGTAGGAGCACATCTCCATCATCCCAGCAGGTTCTCCTTAGCTATGTAGTGACAAGCGTGGCCTCTACCTGGGGGCTCTTGGTGATGGTGTGAGACACATGAAAGTCGAGCGGACACTGACGGGGTCTCTGTCAACTTGCATTTTACTTGTTTCTCAGGCAGCCCTAGACTTGGGACAATCCTCCTAAGTGCTGGGATCACATGGCTAGCTGGATGCGGTCTTTTTTAGCAGTTCCCCAGACACTATCTTGCAGCTGGATGACACTATGGGGTTTGGCTAAGGTGGGTGGGAAGTCCCAGGGACCTGGGTGCACAGAAGGTGTGGACAGCATAGTCACCTTAAAGGAATGTCCCTGGGGTGCTAACCTCTGTCCTTCCTTGTCAGACAACAGCTGGGTGCAAGGACGTGGGAAGCTTCAGTGTGACCAGTGGTGAAGATGCCTTCTCCTCTGGGGTAGCTGGCATCATAGACACTGCAAAAGGAATGGTCCAGGGTGGCCTGGGAGCCACCCAGTCGGCCCTTGTGGGCACTAAGGAGGCAGTGTCCGGAGGCATCATGGGAGCAGTAGGTATGGCCAAAGGTCTTGTTGAGGGGGGCCTGGACACCAACAAGTCTGTGGTCATGGGCACCAAGGACACGGTGGCCACAGGACTCACAGGAGCCATGAATGTGGCCAAAGGGACAGTGCAGACAGGCCTAGACACCAGCAAGAGTATGCTGACAGGCACCAAGGACACTGTTTGTGCTGGAGTCACAGGAGCTATTAACATGGCGAAAGGGGTTGCCCAGGGGGGCCTGGATACTACCAAGTCTATAGTCATGGGCACCAAGGACACGATGACCACAGGACTCACAGGGGCTGCAAACATGGCCAAGGGGACAGTGCAAACAGGCCTGGACACTACCAAGTCTGTGGTCATGGGTACCAAGGACACAGTGACCACAGGACTCACGGGGGCCATGAATGTGGCCAAAGGGACGGTGCAAACAGGCCTGGACACCAGCAAGAGTGTGCTGACAGGCACCAAGGACACTGTTTGTGCTGGAGTCACAGGAGCCATTAACATGGCCAAAGGAGTTGCCCAGGGGGGCCTGGATACTACCAAGTCTGTGGTCATGGGCACCAAGGACACAGTGACCACAGGACTCACGGGGGTTGCAAACATGGCCAAGGGGACAGTGCAGACAGGCCTGGACACCACCAAGTCTGTGGTCATGGGCACCAAGGACACAGTGACCACAGGACTCACAGGAGCCATGAATGTGGCCAAAGGAACAGTGCAGACAGGCCTAGACACCAGCAAGAGCGTACTGACAGGCACCAAGGACACTGTTTGTGCTGGAGTCACAGGAGCCATTAACATGGCCAAAGGGGTTGCCCAGGGGGGCCTGGATACTACCAAATCTGTGGTCATGGGTACCAAGGATACAGTGACCACAGGACTCACAGGGGCTGCAAACATGGCCAAGGGGACAGTGCAGACAGGCCTGGACACCACCAAGTCTGTGGTCGTGGGCACCAAGGACACAGTGACCACAGGACTCACAGGAGCCATGAATGTGGCCAAAGGGACAGTGCAGACAGGCCTAGACACCAGCAAGAGCGTACTGACAGGCACCAAGGACACTGTTTGTGCTGGAGTCACAGGAGCCATTAACATGGCCAAAGGAGTTGCCCAGGGGGGCCTGGATACTACCAAATCTGTGGTCATGGGCACCAAGGACACGATGACCACAGGACTCACAGGGGCTGCAAACATGGCAAAGGGGACAGTGCAGACAGGCCTGGACACCACCAAGTCTGTGGTCATGGGTACCAAGGACACAGTGACCACAGGACTCACAGGAGCCATGAATGTGGCCAAAGGGACAGTGCAGACAGGCCTAGACACCAGCAAGAGTGTGCTGACAGGCACCAAGGACACTGTTTGTGCTGGAGTCACAGGAGCCATTAACATGGCCAAAGGAGTTGCCCAGGGGGGCCTGGATACTACCAAGTCTGTGGTCATGGGCACCAAGGATACAGTGGTCACAGGACTCACAGGGGCTGCAAACATGGCCAAGGGGACAGTGCAAACAGGCCTGGACACCACCAAGTCTGTGGTCGTGGGCACCAAGGACACGATGACCACAGGACTCACGGGGGCCATGAATGTGGCCAAAGGAACAGTGCAGACAGGCCTGGACACCAGCAAGAGTGTGCTGACAGGCACCAAGGACACTGTTTGTGCTGGAGTCACAGGAGCCATTAACATGGCCAAAGGAGTTGCCCAGGGGGGCCTGGATACTACCAAGTCTGTGGTCATGGGCACCAAGGACACAGTGACCACAGGACTCACGGGGGCCATGAATGTGGCCAAAGGGACAGTGCAGACAGGCCTGGATACCACCAAGTCTGTGGTCATGGGTACCAAGGACACAGTGACCACAGGACTCACAGGGGCTGCAAACATGGCCAAGGGGACAGTGCAGACAGGTCTGGATACCAGCAAGACTGTGCTCACAGGCACCAAGGACACTGTTTGTGCTGGAGTCACAGGAGCCATTAACATGGCCAAAGGAGTTGCCCAGGGGGGCCTGGATACTACCAAGTCTGTGGTCATGGGCACCAAGGACACGATGACCACAGGACTCACGGGGGTTGCAAACATGGCCAAGGGGACAGTGCAGACAGGCCTGGACACCACCAAGTCTGTGGTCGTGGGCACCAAGGACACAGTGACCACAGGACTCACAGGAGCCATGAATGTGGCCAAAGGGACAGTGCAGACAGGCCTAGACACCAGCAAGACTGTGCTCACAGGCACCAAGGACACTGTTTGTGCTGGAGTCACAGGAGCCATTAACATGGCCAAAGGAGTTGTCCAGGGGGGCCTGGATACTACCAAATCTGTGGTCATGGGCACCAAGGATACGGTAGCCACAGGACTCACAGGGGCTGCAAACATGGCCAAGGGGACAGTGCAGACAGGCCTGGACACCACCAAGTCTGTGGTCATGGGCACCAAGGACACAGTGACCACAGGACTCACAGGAGCCATGAATGTGGCCAAAGGGACAGTGCAGACAGGCCTAGACACCAGCAAGACTGTGCTCACAGGCACCAAGGACACTGTTTGTGCTGGAGTCACAGGAGCCATTAACATGGCCAAAGGAGTTGCCCAGGGGGGCCTGGATACTACCAAATCTGTGGTCGTGGGCACCAAGGACACGGTGGCCACAGGACTCACAGGGGCTGCAAACATGGCCAAGGGGACAGTGCAGACAGGCCTGGACACCAGCAAGAGTGTGCTCACAGGTACGAATGATACTGTCTGTGCTGGGATCACTGGGGCCATGAACATGGCTAAAGGTGTCATTCAGAAGGGCCTGGACACTACCAGGGAATCAGGTTCTGCCATGCTGTCTCAGGGAGATAAAGTGGCCATCAATACCACCCACACTGGTATCCATACAGTCCCAAGTTCACTCTCTGGCTCTCATGTCACCATGTGTTATGAGCCTGGCAGTTGCAGTGCTATCAACCAAGGCTTAGAACATGCAAACCTGACTTTTGCAGAGCCCTCATGTTCTGAGATCAGCAGCCTTGCAAACACATGTGGCTTGGGGCTTATTACGGAACCCATAGCTACCACCAAAGGCCTTGTGTCTGGTGTGGCTTCATCTGCCCATGCAGTTCCCAGGTCTGAGGAGGAGTGTGGTCAGCTGGCTGCTACAAGCTTTGCTGCACTTCATGATGAGTTGGAAGGGCTAGGGGACATCTTCCAGCCCATGACAGCCGAGGAACAAGGTGAGCCGTCTCCCCATCGCAGGTCCCTAGCCCCAGGGTGGGTGCCTTAAAGAACCCTCAGACTGAGTCTCACTGCCTTCCTTCCAGCCCAGCTGGCAGCCTCGGAGACAGGGCCCCGGGTGCTCTCTGCTGACCGGAGAAGCTACTTTGTCCGCCTAGGTGACCTGGCACCCAGCTTCCGCCAGCGGGCTTTTGAACATGCCCTGAGCCATATACAGCACAATCAATTCCAAGCTAGGGCTTCGCTGGCCCAGCTTCAGGAGGCCTTCCAGGTGGTAAGAGCATCTCTGGTTCCCACTCTGGGTACCTCCTACTGTTTACCGGCCAAGTGGCTAATGAGCTAATCCACCTGCAAGCAGAGGGAGCAGGCGATGGTTGGACTAGCCTCATCTAGTGAGCTGGGTATGTGGCTAGAATCTGTGAACCCAAGGGAGAGAGAGGGGATGGTGACGGCCCTAACAGAGGTTCTTCACCCAATGTCCTGTCTCCAGAGTTCTTCTAGGCATTGTGGATACAGAGGCCTGGGATTCTGGGTGCAGGGTGGCATTCCTGTTATCTGCACATACTCTCCATGGTCATGAAGCCCCTGTCTCCTAAGTGGACACCCAGGGAATATGGTGGAGTGTAGGGCAGCAGATGCCTGGGGGAAGAGTGAGAGTGGGCAGGGGACAGAAAAGAAGCTGTGTGGACATGCAGTGGGCAACATTAGGGTGGGAGATGAGTGGACAGAGGGACTACCACCTGGCCTTCCAGATGCCCTCATGGGGAATTTGGGTTTTGGCTGTACCATGTATGGAGCAGGTTTAGACTCAAGATCTAGGACAGCAGTGAGCTACTTACACTAGAGCCACCACCTCTCCTGTGGCTCTCTTTCCAGACAGACATGGCTGTGGAGGCTCCAGGTGGGCACCTGCGTTGGGACCAGGGCTTGAGCTCCACAGTGGAGGCTGCTGGTACCCAAAAGGTGTGTATGGCATGGGCTCCTCCCCAGCACCCCTAGCACACGCCCCGCTCCTGCTTACCTTCCTCCTCCTCTGCAGGTGCGTGTTTCCATGGCTCAGGACAGACTGTGCACGCTAGCCTGCCAGCTCCATGCAGCTTATAGCAGCCTGACAGCCTGCCTGCAGGGCCTGCCAGAGTTGCAGCAGCAGGCAGGGCTGGCACGGCACAGCCTCTGCAAGCTGTATGGCCTCGTGTCCTCTGCAAGTGGTGTCGACCTGCAGGCAGAGCAGCTGGCCCAGAGCAGTGCCGGTGTGGTCCAGGCATGGCAGGGTCTGGAGGTGCTGCTGGACAGGCTGCAGCAGAGCCCCCCACTTGCCTGGCTGGTGGGACCCTTCACTGTGATGCCTAGTGGCCAGCTGTAGGCATCTGAGGGCTGCACTTCCTCAAAGATCTGGATTATGCAGGAGCCAGAGGGTCCTCGGAAAGTGAATTTGAAAATAGCCATGGCTCCCACTATTTCCAACTGACAGCCCCTCTTCCAAACTAGCCACGAAGTCTGTTCAGAGAGTGGCCACATAGGTCCCAAGAACAGAGCAAAGCAGTATAGTCAAACCTAGAAGGTCCTTAAGCTGTCCCCACTGGCAAATCTACTACACTAGGGGCTTTGACCCTACCTTCAGGGGCCCACAGCTCTCCGCTACAGGTGGTGCCCCTCTACCCCAGGCCCTACCCTGGACAGTGCATCCAGAGCTCTTGGCTAATATGCTAGGCAACTTGTTCCCTGGCACTAGAATGTGCTAGAATGCATAGCTACCCTAAGGTAAGCTCCCATAACCTCTTCAGATACCTAGAGTATGTGTGTGGTTTGGCGGCAGGTATCCCAGGATGCTGTGGGCCTGACTCAGACCTGCTCTGCTGGGAAAAGGAGGGTCACACACCAGAGACAGGGCTGACTTGACAGGACCAGTACTGCTCTGAGCAACTGTGGTCTGCATGAGTATATGGCCTGCACACGAATGTGGCATACAAAAAAGTACATTGTCCACCTAGGGTTGAAGGCTGTACTGACTGGAGACACAAGCAGGTAATGGTCCCTCTTCCTCACCCTATGCACCCAAGACGAAAGCATAGAAGATGATGGGGCCCAAGGCACTCCCTTGTGGTCAGGCCATCCAAGGCCACAGTCCAGCCCTCCCTGAACCCCAATAATGCTAGCAACGCCCAACCTTCCAGCTTCCTTTTATGTGCACTCTTGGAAAGTAACAATGTCCTTGAGGTCCAAGATTGGGATAGCTGTGGCCTAGAAATGCCATGATGGAGATGGCAAGGAGTTTTCCTGAGCCTGTCCTTCTGCCACATCAGCATCAGGGTGCAACACTAGACTAAGAGGAGCCCGGGGCCTGCATGAAGGCAGGTGGATACACTGGGAGGCATGTACCCAATCTGAGCCCACAGGGAACATAGTGGAGTGAAATAGCACTGCGCAAAGCCACACAAAGCTGGGAGGGTGTGGACTAACTCTCCACCACAAGTACTGAGCTTCCCCAGAGATACTATGCTGACCCACCTGGGGGTACCAGCATAGCTGGGCTTGGGATGGCAGTTGAGTCAGGGCACAGTCTTTTATGAGCCTGTCCTTAGCATCTTCTCCACTCATGCTGATGAACAAGCCACTCACTGCAGGAAGAGCTCTGGCCTCTAAGTGTGAACCCTGCCCTGTACTAGGCCTGGTTCCCCATTCTGCTCATGGTGGCTGGTACCTCAGGCATAGTGTGCCCTGGCCCCAGCCCAGCTGCATTTCACATCAGGACACCAAGCCAATAAAAGCTGTTTCTTTTTCATTACAAAATCCTTTATAGCCATTTCATGTCAATTGAAATCACAGAACTAGGCAGAAAGGCCCAGGCTACAAATACAAACAGTGCAGCACTTCCCTGGGAGGCTGGGGACGGACATGGCACCATGGCCATGGTGGCTGGAGCTCAGCTGTCCTCGTCATCATCAGCAGACTCGGAGGCCAGCCGTACCCTCTCATGCTCCTGATGCTCACTCCCAGGCCTGGCGGGGTCGGAGCTGTCCCGAGGGCTGCTGGGGGCATAGCGAAGGTCGGTCAGGATGTAGTTACCTTGTGCTGTCACAGGGCCATTGGATGGGTGGCCAGTCAAAGAAGGGAAATGCCCTCACTGGTAGTACCTGTGCCTGGTGTGGCCTTCCTGACCTTTCCCAGGCCAACTGTAGCTCAGTCCAGTGGTCGGTGCTCATGGTGGCCACCAGGACCACCCCTGGACAGTCAGCAGGAAGCCCTTCCCAGAGCACCAGCTGCTGGAAGCGTGGGATGGCCTGATGTGGGCTACAGTGTGCTGGCTGGCCCTAGCATGTGGTAGGGGTGGGCGCCACAGTGTGCAAGGAATGCCCCCGGGACACTCACTCATGCAGCTCTTCCGAGGAGCACCCCCGTGGGCCATCCTCCAAGTCCTGCCCGTCGTCCTGTGCTCTATCTTCTGTGCTCTCCCCCTTCTGGGATGTGGCCTCACCGTTCACAGGCGCTGAGAGATCTAGGGTGACAGGGCCATATGAGCATAATGCTTGCCTCTCATTAGGACCCTCCTTGCCCAGTTGCAGTCAGGCTCACAAGCAGTGCACATGTAAGTGCTGTGGCCTACAGAGCACTGCCAACACCCAACTGCTGGCACCTGGTGGCGTTGGGACACCCTATGCCAGCTGTCCTAGAATGTGGTTGGGTCTAGTAAGCTTGCTGGGGGTGACCCTGGTGCAGTCCCCATCTGTCCCTCTGGCTGGTTGCAGGCGGCCCTCACCGGTGCTGGGCTCATCCTCCACCAGCTCTCTGGGAGCCTGCTCCCCAGGCTGCTCCTCCACCTTCTCGACATCAACCCGATCCTTCTCGGCTCCAGCCTTGTTCACCTTCTGGAGAGCCTCAACCTTTGGCCCCAGGACCCGAGACTTGAGCCGGGTGTAGACCTCTGCTGCCTTCGCCATCACATCCTTGTTGGCCTTGTACCGGCGAATCTGGCCAGCAGGAGGCCAAGCTTAGCAGGGCCACTGGCTGTGCCCCCAAGTCCTCCCATTGGACACCAGCACCATTTTCCAGGTGCTGTGCCCTGGTGCCCCATGTCATACCTTCTTCAGTGTGGCTACCACATCTGTGTTCTTCTGAAGGATCTGAGAGGTCACCTGCAGTGTCCCCAGCTCTTCCAGGGCAGTCAGACACCTCCTCACATCCTGCAGGGCAGGAAGAGTGGGGAGGCAACTCTGGTTGTCTCCTAGGGTGCTGCCTGCTGTCCCCGGGGGAGACTGTAGGGTATGGGAGTGGGAGTGGAGTCTCCTGGTCTACTATGAAACCACTCCCCCAGCTGGGAGACCCTGCCTCAGTTTCCCAAGACTTCCAAGGAGCCTGAGGCTGTGCAGCAGGTGTCTTACTGGGTTGTCGACTTTCAGTGCAAATTTGATCTCGCTGTGCAGCTTCTGCAGTCTCTCCTCTACAGAAGGTTCTGGGCAGGAGAGATGCTGGCTTGAGCAGGGTGCTCTGGCCCTGGCTACAAGGTGGCCCAGCCTCTCCCACCACCACAGAGCCATGGAACCCTGAACCATGTTAATGCTCACCTTTCTTCTTCTCCCCTTTCCTATCCAGTGAAATGCCCTCTGATCGCTTCCGCGTTCGCTCTGCCTTCACAGGCCTATGGAGAAGCTCCCATCAGACAAGCCACCTTGGGAGGCCCAAGGCAAGGACAGACAGCCAGGCCAAGTTCCTGGGATCCTCCTCTGCTTTTGTGTACTAGGCTAACTATGAGGAGCCCAGTAAGCACACCACACCCCGTGCTGTGTGGCCACTGTGCCTCACTGTTGGTCCTCACAGGCAGCTCTGATTAGCAATAGTTGGGATACTTAGAATGCAGAGATGAGCTGCCCCTCTCCACTTGCAGGCTCAGAGTTAAAGCCACCACCCTGGGCATGGTGTCCCCTGGGTGCTGTGGACACTGGTTGGATGGTTATTTGGATCCTGGGCCCTGCAGGGTGCTGAGCAGTGCTGCTGGCCTCCACTTACAACAGGCCAGCAGCTCCTAGTTTGACTGCCACACATGGCCCCAGGCAAGACTGTGGCCCTAAGGCCTGGAATCCTCGGATGGATGTGGCTCCAAGGCTGAACTCAACAGCCAGGCTGAGGAAAGAAAGACTAGGTACAGGGCTCAGGACAGGCACTAACCTGGCTCGTGGCTTCTCGTCTGGCCGCCCTCTCTTCTCCTTCTGCCCAGACTTCCTTGCAGACTCTGAGCCTGGCAGTTGGGACTTCTTAGCCAACTTCTTCCCCTACAGTGGCCAGAGGACAGTGTTGCTGCTTCAGGAGCAGCCTGTCTCACCCCCACCCAGCACATGTGGGCCATGGCTTCCCTGGTCTTCCACAGAGGTATGGAATTCAGGTTCCATGTGACAGGCAAGCTCTATATTCTGGAAGGACCCTTGACTGGCTGTCCCTAGCTTTTATGGTTGGGGCCCTGGGCTCTGTGTTATCCAAAAACCAGGATGAACCCCAGGATCCATTAGGTGCTCAGTAAAGAAGTGGAGCCCAGGGCCAGCGTCTGGGGCCTCAGGTGAAAAGGGGGTACCATGCACCTCTTTCCCAAGCTCCCCCTCTGGTTCTGAGTCGGAGGAAGATGGTGTGCCCCGGCCCCGGGCCTTGCGGCTGCGCTTCTTCACAGGCTCATTGTCTTCCAGCTCTTCCCCACTACTGCCCCCACGCTCTGCCCGCTCCTTGCGGCGCTCCTTCTCCTCCCTCTCCTGCTCTCGAAGTCGCCGGAGCTCCTCCTCCTGCTCCCGTCGCCTCCTTGCCTCCAGCTCACGCCTCCGCTCTTCATCGCGCCTCTTCCACTCACTGATGCGGTCCACCTCCCCGCTGTCACTGTCACTAGGAGGGAAAGTCCATCAGCAGGGACTCCAGTATACCCTGTGGCCCCCACATTACCAGCTGACACCCACCTGTCACTGCTGGAGGTGGAAGGTGGCCTTTCTGGCTTTGGTCTCCGCCCTCGGGGCTTGGGAGGTGGCTTCTCAGCTGTGGAAAAGGAGGGGTGACCTTCTCTCCATGGCCTCCCAGGGCTGCATCGAGGCTGGCTCAGGCCTTACCTGGCTTTCTGCCTCGAGGGGTTTTTTTGACAGACACATCTGAGTCAGAGGAGGAGGATGAAGAGGACGAGGAGGATGGGGACGGCCGTGCTGCAGCCATAGGCTCCTCCTTGGCCCCATCTGAGTCAGCTTTGGAGTCTGAATCCGAGGCTGAAGGCACCTTCTGGGAACAGGCAGAGCCAGTGGGGGTGTTGTCCAGGGTGAGGATGAGGGGGCAGAGGCAGCTGCAGTCCCCAAGGGACACCCTGGATGGCTCCTGGGGACAGGATCAGGGCCAAGCCCAGGGGGTTTCCAGGGCAGGTGTGCACTGAAAACCTGCATAGGAGGCCAGGCCTCCTCCTTCCCTCCTACTGCCCAGTTCTCCCACAGCACTCACACCACAATACAACATGCACTGTCCACATCACACACAGGGTCACAGATCCACAAACACACCTGTGCATGCATAAGCAACCTTATGAACCCAACTCCTTGTACCCCCATATGTACACAGCACATACGACTTTTGATGCCACAACATTCCAGCACACAGGACCTGATTTTCCAATCCTGATAGTGGGGTCCCCTGGGAGGAGCAGCAGTGACCCACAGGCCCCAGGGGCATCACTGCATACCTGGGTACCCAGATACCCCTGCCATAGAAGGCCCTTTAGGCTACTAGTGGCTTTTCAGGACCTGGGCACAGACCCTTACCTTCTTTTTTCGTCCTCCTGGAGGACCCCGCCGTGGTGCCCGGGCCACTGTTTTCTTCTCCGGGGTAAAGTCCTGGGTGAAGAGACAGAAGTGTCAGGGGTGCTAGCTGCCATGCCAGGATGTCCTGGGGGCTGTTGTCCATTCACCTGGTCGCTGGTCTTCTCTGACTCAGATGGGCTCTCGGAATCCTCTTCCGACGGGGACACACTGGCCTGATCCAGGTCACTGGAGGCTTTCCGAGCTCGTTTAGAGACTGACATCTGGAAGGCAGAGCCAGGCTGGGTCAGCAGCTGGACAGTCCTGGTTCCAGATAGGATCCTTGGTGCTCCTAAATTCTGGGATGGTGATGTGAGCCACATACAGAGGCATACACATTGCAGGTTCCACTCCTAGGAGCTCCCTATCCCTTCAGTTATCAGAACCAGACAGAGGAAGTGTGTGTGTGTGTGTGTGTGTGTGTGTGTGTGTGTGTGTGTGTGTGAATATGTGTGTGTGGTCAGGCAGGTGCCAGGGGATTGGGGAGGGCAGTGTCTGATGAGGCAGTAACTTTCTGGAGACAGATGGTGAGTACTGTACCTCAGAATGTCTCATTTTATGTCACAAGTTCTGTATCAAAAGGAAAATCTCTCTCTCTCTCTCTCTCTCTCTCTCTCTCTCTCTCTCTCTCTCTCTCTCTCTCTCACACACACACACACACACACACACACACACACACACACACACACACACACACACGGTGGAGCAGAGAGCAGGCCCTTAGCAGGATTGACAACTCCACAGCAGGAACTGGGGAGGCGGCAGTGTAGCTCGCCATGGCCAAGAGGTGTACTCTGACATATACAAACAGTATGTAAAGAACAGGGATGACAGCTCAGCAGCAAGAGAGACCCATCCCCTGCACCCATGTAGAAAAGCCCCATCTGTGGCTGGAGCAACAGCTCCATGGCTAGAGCACTGGCTGCTCTCACAGAGACCCCAAGTTTGGTCCCCAGCACCCACAAATGAGGCTCACAACCATCTGTAATTCAGCTCTAGGGGATTCGACATCTCTGGTCTCCACAGGCACCTGCACCCTCCCACAAGGCACAAATCATAGCCATGATGAGTTTGAAAAGGGGTTGGAGCTTGAGCGATGGCTCAGCACTTAAGATCACTAGCTGCTCTCCAGAGGAGAGCACAAGGCTGCTCACAACCATCAGTAACTACAAAGCCAGAAGTGGTGGTGCCAACCTCTTACCCCATCACTCAGGGCAGAGGCAACAGATTTCTGAGTTCCAGGACAGCCAGGGCTACATAGTGAGACCTATGTCTCACATTCACAACTCTGTCTCAGGAGAGCCAACAATTCTCTGGCTTTGGGCATCATACAAGAATGAAGTGTACAGATATATGTGCAGGCAAAACACCCATATGCAAAAAATAAAATAATAAGAAAAACAAAAAGGAAACTCACATATGTAATCCAGAATTGGGGAGGTAGAGACAAGGTTCCCAGGCTTATTGGCCACCTAGTGGATCTGGTGAGCTTCTAAATGCAGGAAGAGATAGTCTCAAAACACAAGACTTGAGAGAAAGTGAGGAAGATGCATGATGTCAACCTCTGACCTCTACACACAGGAAGAGAAATGTGCACATATCACACACTCACAGAGTTTTTTTTTTTTTTTCTTTCTGAGACAGGGTTTCTCTGTATTGCTTTGGAGGCTGTCCTGGAACTTGCTCTGTAGACCAGGCTGATCTCGAACTCAGAGATCTGCCTGCGTCTGCCTCCCGAGTGCTGGGACTAAAGGCGTGTGTCACCACCGCCCGCCACTCACACAGATTAAAAACGTTACTGAGAGTCATAATTCTCCCCTGCCAGGAGATCAATCTCAAAATATCTGAATTCTGAATTTCATCTCAGTTCTTTCTTGTCAAAAGTGAGTACTGAAGCAGGAGGATTAGAAGCTTCACGCCCAACTAGGCTATTATATAGGGAGACCTTGTCTCAAAACAAAACAACAAAAACAATGCCGACTGAGGGGGGCAGGAGAAGGCGAAGGGTCACCAGGGGACAGGCCCAGAATGGCTGCCCACCTCACACTACCTTCAGGACTGGTGTCTTCCGCTTTAGGCCACTGTGGTCACTGCTCTTATCAGAGTCGGAATCACTCTCCATCCTGTCACTGGTTGCTGTGGTGGTCACAGCTGTCACAGTCATGACCCTCCGGGTCTCTTCATCCTTGTCCCCATGGATGCCACCATCCAGGTCGGCTTCAGGAGCCTCACTGTCAGAGGAGCTCACTGGCTGTGGTTGGGGCGAAAGACATGTGTCACTAAGGGGTCAGGTAAACCTCCTAGTCTCCCTGGTTACTGGGCAGACAGCATGTAATAGTGGGAATCCAGGCTTAGGGTATGGCTACAACTGAGGTAGGAGGGCCAAGATGGAGACGTCTATGGTAGGCATGGCTATCTGGTGGCAGGATGCAGGGTAAGTACTTTAGCCCTGTGCCTCAGTTTCTACCTGAGCAAGGGGAGATCACAGCTCTGACTCCATGAGGCGAGGCTGTTGAAGGTGGCCCAGAGCTGTCATGTGAAATCAGGACAGTGTGTAAACCACCGCAAGGCCATGAAAACTGTGAGTTTTGTTTGTTTTCTGTGTCCCACTGGGGATAGAGCACCAGCCTTTATGCATGCTCGGCACTATCCCACTGAGCTACAAGCCCGGCACTCTTTTTCCCTCTGTGTTAGATAGGGGACTATGAAGCCCAGGCTGTCCTGGGACACACTCTGTCCACTCTGGGTGGGCCTTGATGTTATGATGGTATGACAGGCTTGCCTGAACAGGCCTGGTTTGGCTCTCTTTCAAGCCACCCTAGTACTGTGAGAAGAAAGCCAGCCTCCAGGGCACTGCTGAACTTTTCACCCTCACAATGCCCACTCAGGCAGCAGCCACAGGCCAGCCATACCACAGGCTCTGTATAAAACAGTGATTACAGTTTGGTCTCCTTAGGAGCTAAGGACCTAAGGACAGGTGGACCACACAAGGCTCCTAAACAGTGACTAGGAAGACAGAAAACTGTGTACCTGTGAGGACCGAGAAGTGAAGGATTTGCACTAGGTACTCAGGAAGGCTGGTTAAGAGGTAGAGCAGGGTGGGCAAGATGCGACTCACAAGTGGCAAGAGTGAATGAGGGTACTCTAAGCAAAAGGAAGATGCTGGGATGTCAGGGCACAGAAAGAGAAGGTAGTGATGGCAAAGAGATTGAGGATGAGGTTGTGGCTAGATCACGCATAGACTTACTGAGACTCTGAAACAACTGGGCAAGTGGCACAAGAAGCCTCAGGGCAAAGGGAGATGTGTGAGCCCTAGTTGTGTTTAGACCGCACTCCCTCATCCAATGTACACTATGGGGTACCTACTGTGTGTTAGAGGTAAGACTTGGTCTGGGCCTCAGAGAGCCCAGTCTAAGGGGAGATGACAGGTAAAAGCAACGACAGTACTGGACCTCCCCTAGCATAGCCACTGGAGCCCATCACTGTCATTCCACATAACTGCTGTCTGAGGGTGGGGCAGGGGTGGGGCAGTTGTTCATTTTTCAAGAACTGTGTCTGGAAGGAACTCAAACTTGCAGCAAAGAGAAAGATGTACAGCCAGAGATAGTGAGCATGGCCAGCATGGCCACTGGTGTGCGACACAGGTCTAAAATCCCAGCTACAATGTACTTCTAGGCCAGCCTGGACTACAGAGGATGACAGCCATGCAGTGTGGGCCTCTGTCTACAGTGGGTGAATCTGAGTGGAAAAACAAAGTGCCATGGGCAGGGTAAGTGCCACAGCGCTGTGGAGTGGAGGGTGCTGCAGTCATACTGGTGAAAGCCCCAACAGCTACAAATACACCAACACTGTTAAATAGGAACTGTGGAGGGTACAGTTTACCTACCTGATGCTTTAGGGGTGGCTAAATAGTGTCCTCCTGTTACCCCTGAATGGGACTATAGGCCTGGACCTCACGCACAGCTCTGACCATTCTTTTTTTTTTTTTTTTTTTTGAGACAGGGTCTCACTATATAGCCCTGGCTGCCTTGGAATTCACTATCTACACCAGGCTGGCCTTGAACTCACAGAGATTCACCTGCCTTTGCTTCCAGAATGCTGATCATTCTTATACAGCCAAGAATCTAGTGCTTAGGGTAAGGGAGAGACTCAGCTGGTGAGCCTGAAGACCCGAGTCTGAGCTTCAGGATACATATGGTGGAAAAAGAGAATCAATTCCACAAGCTGTCACCTGACGTCCACAAGTGTAGCATGCAGCAGCTCGAAAAAAAGAAAGAACCTGGAGAAGGGCTTATTTTCTCATATAGCTTGTGTGGTTCATCATCCAGGGCAGAAAGTCAAGCCAGGAACCCAGAGGCAGGAGTTAATGTAGAGGCCATAGAGGGGTGCTGCTTTTTGTTGTTTTTTGAGACAGGGTTTCTCTGTGGGTTTGGAGGCCATCCTGGAACTATCTCTTGTAGACCAGGCTGATCTCGAACTCACAGAGATCTGCCTGCCTCTGCCTCCCGAGTGCCGGGACTAAAGGTGTGTGCCACCAATGCCCGGCAAGGGGTGCTGCTTATTGGCTTGCTACCCATTGCCTGCTCAGCCTGCTTTCTCTTTTGGCGGCCGGGGGGGAGGGGTGATTTTGATATTTTACTTTTGAGTGAGTGCGTGCTAGGCTACATTTCTGGCTCTTTGCAACGACCCCCAGTGCTCTAGGATGGAGCCTGCACCTGAGCTTAGGGCTTGTCCAGCATCTTTGCTTGTTGAACAGTTCCTTAATTTTACACATGTTGATGAAATTGAAAGAAGATGGGGACACCGGGATTTCTAAGCAATCCGTCCTCCTGTGGGTGCCCGCCCTTGTGGTGTCCTTGGAAATGTGCCCATTCTCCCGGCTTGAATATAAGATGTCCTTGTATCCTTAGGATCCCCCATCCATTCAGTCTTCCCTGGCTTTCATGTGGCCTGGCCTTCCTCTTAGCTGTCCTGTCCAGAGCCCCTCCCCACCTCTACAGGTCTCAGAGGAGCCACCACTTGGGAAAAGAAGACACCCCACCACTACCACACTTGCATCACACTTTCCCAGCTTGGAGAGAAGCCCAGCCTGATTTCTTATAGAACCCAGACCACCAGCCCAGGGATGGCACCAGACACAGTGGGTGGGGCCTCCCACATAAATCATCAAGAACGTATCAAAAGGACATGCCCACCCACAGGACAATCTGGTGGGGGCATTTTTTCAATTAAGATAAGTTCCTCTTCCTAAGTCACTCTAGCTTGTGTCAAGTTGACATAAAACCACCCAGCACAACTGACCTCTTGTTAATTTGACACACAAACATATTGATATTGAACTTTTCTTTTTCTGTTTTTCCCTAATATGTTTCTGCAGTGGGCATGAAAGTCAGGGGATGAGGGCGTGCAGAGGCTGAGAGAAAAAGCTATGGAGCAGATCCCAGAAGCCCCAGAGGGCAGACATGGATGAGAACAGAAATGAGCTGCAGCTAGAGACAGGCAACCAGAATGGGAGATGAAGTAGTCCAAGTCTCTCAGGTGCTTTCGCCTGAGCCCAAGCTTGGAAATTCACACCACAGCATGGAAACACGGGCCAGACCCATCACCTAGCATGTGAGAGGCAAAGAAAGGAGGATCAACAGTCTAAAGCCACCTCCAGCCACAAACACAGTTTGGGGCTAGCCTAGGCTATGTGAGACCCTGTCTCAAAAGCAATGGAAGGAAGGGAGGGAAGGAGGCAGGTCTCCAGCCATCTTCATCAAGTCCTGCATCTTCCCCAAGTCCAGGCTAATGACCCCACCAAATAAAAACCAGGTGCTGGCCCAGCCCAGCTGTTCCATGCAGAGAACATTTATCTTCAAAGGGCTAAAGAGCTTCACATGTGGCCAAAGAGATGTGATATAGCCCTGCCTGAAGCATTTTGAACTGTGTGAAGCTTAAACCACACATATGGAGGGAAAACTGAGGGCCTGTATGGACTGTGAGACATACCTTTCCACAGTGGGCACAGGATTCTGACTCTATTCTCCCTTCCTCTCATCCCCAAGAAATGACAAAATGGGTCCCCCTTTCCCAAGAAGATAATGTCAAGTGGCTCTCATGGAAGGACAAGGCAATATCACCCCATGGAGAGCCACTGTTGTTCATGGATGACAAGGAGTGTGGGGTGTTCTGATCTTGCAGAACAAGGGCACAGAGAGGCTGTGCGTCAACTGCACAACTCAGGTCAGCATGAGACCTTCAGCCCAGGCCCACTGTGTGTGGCCTTGAAACTTGGGCAATGGACAGGTGCCATGGATGGGGAAGAAAAGTGCCTGCTGTGCAAGCGTGAGGACTGGCATTCAAAGCCCCAGAGCCCATGTGAAAGCCAGATGTGGTGTGCAGCTGTAATCAAGACATGCCTACCATGATGGAGACAGGAGAACCCCCTGGGAGCTGGCAGGTAGCCTGGATTGCGCAGACCAGAGAGCCTGCTTCAAGTAAGGTGAGAAGGACTGACACAGAGACTGTCTTCTCACCTCACACCTGCACAATGACACGCACATGCCACAAGACCCTGTTTCCAAAACAACAAGACAGCAACAACACTGCTCCTCAATGGCACATAACTGTCTCCCTAGTACTCAAGAGACTGCCAGGAGAATCATGAGTTCCTGGCTGGCCTGGGCTACCATAGTAGGTCCTCTTGACTTTACAACAACCATTTTACCAAATGAGCTCCATTTCTCCAGCTCGGTGGGACCCCTTTAAGGTCACTGGCTCATAGCCATGAATGACAATGGGTCCCATTTCTGTAATCTTGTGCTTACAAGACTGAGGCAGGATAGACACAAACTCAAGCTCAAATCAGGCCAGGGTGCTGCTTGGGCCCTTCTGATATACAAAGTCCACCCTACCAGAGAGCTAGTCTGCCCCACCTGAAAAATTGTACCAGGGCCAGTGAAAGGGCTCAGTAGGTAAAGGTGCTATTGCCAAACCTGGTGACCTGAGTCTGATCCCCAGAACCCATATGTGGAAGGAGAACATAAACCCACCACAAGTTGTTTTCTGACTTCATAAGTGCAACGAGGCATACATGCATGTAACTAAAAACTAAAAGAAAAAAAGTACTATGGCTGAGTAGCTTGGTTTAAGTCTCAGTGGGGTCTCAGAGCCCAGCTGCACCCCTCTTGGTGTCCAAGCAAACTCTGGGTGTCTAGTCATATAATGAAGAACTCCCTACTGAGGACCACAGTAGGGCACTGTGGTCCTAAGTGTGTTGCTACTGTCTGGCATCCTGGCCAGAAGAGGGGAGAGATCAAGATTAATGCTGGGAGTAGGATGGTGACATATAACTGTCAGCCCTTAAGAGGTGGAGACAGGAGGATTAGGAGTTCAAAGCCATCCTCTTTAAGTGAGTTTAAAGTCAGTCTGGGCTACATGGTAAGACCTTGTCTCAAAAACAACAGCAACAACAAAAAAACCCAAGACGGTTTGAAAGAGAAGGCTCTGTGGATAAAAGCTCTTCCTTGGGAACCATGAGGACCTGTGTCCACGTGAGATGCCACAACTGTGAGGGTCTGTGATTGACACAGGTGTCTCCCAGGAGCTCACCAAGCAGCCAGTTCAACTGAAGACTGCAAGCCTCCAGTGCGGAGAGCCTCTGTCTCAGAACAATAGAATAGTCACAGAGGATGATACCCCACATTCTGCCCTGGCATATGTCATACACAAACAATTCCTTCAAAATTGGAGGCTGATCTGTCAGCATGGACCAAGTGCCAGGATCTCTGTGAACATGCAAAGCTTGGAAAAAACTTAAGAGAGATGGTTATGAGCACTGGCTGCTCTTGCAGAGGACCTGGGTTCAATCACCAGCAACTGGTCCAGTACTGCTGGGGGTGGTGGTGGTGAGCCACTTCCATTCTGTGCTTTTGCTGTATCTAGAGTGGGCACTTGAGGCTTCAACATACAGAACAACACTAGTGAGTTCCTAACCTGTACATTCCATGGAAATGCTCCTCGAGCAAACTTGTCACTGGTGCCAAGGACCACATATGTATCCAGATGAATGTGGCCAAGGCTGACAAGGTCATAGGAAGCTTTAACAACCAGTTTAAAACTTAAGCTATCTGCGGGGAGGTAGTGGTGCATGCCTTTAATCCCAGTCCTCGGAGGCAGAGGCAGGTGGATCTCTGTGAGTTCGAGGCCAGCCTGGTCTACAGAGTGAGTTCCAGGAAAGTCTCCAAAGCTACACAGAGAAACCTTGTCTTGGGGGGGGGGGAATGAAATAAACAAAAACCTATGCTATCCGAGGGGCCAATCACAGGACAGCTGAGTCAGGTCTATCTACTCTCTGATTGACTAAGGCTGATGGAATGTTCTCAAAGAACTTTTGACCAGAAGAAATTGGGGAATATGTGTTATAAAGAAAAGTGAGGGGAAAGAAAAAAAATTTCTAGCATCATTAGCTGTCTGATAACTCCAGTGCCAACAAATCTGGCAGCCTCTTTTGGCCTCAGGGACCAGGCACACACACAATGCACTTACATACTTCCAGGTAAAATACCCATATACATAAAAGAAAAATAAATACACACATCTCAAAAAAAAAAAAAAAAAAAAAAAAAAAAAAGGGCTGGAGAGATGGCTCAAACCTGAAGAGCACTGGCTGCTCTTCCAAAGGACCTGGATTCAATTCTCAGCACCCACATGGCAGCTCACAACTGTCTGTAACTCCAGTTCTGATACCAATGCACATAAATAAAAATTATTAAAAAAAAAAAAAAGAAAAAGAAAAGAAAGCTTTGTGTGATTTTCTGTGAAGCAGGAAGGCACATGCAGCAGGGCTATCTGGGAAAGAAAACAACACAAAGTAACTGGGAGTCGAGGAGCAGAGTGGCTCCTTACAGAAGAGTGCTCTTTCTGAATCCAGTCAAGTCTGGACTCCTGTCTGACTATAAAACTAAGCTAAAATTTAAGGATGAGACAACTCAATTTCCCATAAAATCATGCTTCTGTCTCAAGGTCTGCACACACACTGTCGTGTCAAATGTATCTCAACAATGCCTGGAAGGGCCACTCCAAGGGTAACCCAGTAATCCTTCCTTTCTTTCATTTTTGTTTAATTCAAGGTATCACTGTGTAGCACAGACTGACCCTATACTCACTCTGTAAACCAAGCAAGCCTTAAGCTGGTGATTCTCCTGCCTCAGCATCTCTGAATGCTGGATGATAGGCCTTTAGACACCTACATTCCACATTCATGTCCCCCTTGAGGACACACCTGGATCATGAAACCACAGGGTAGCCAGGGGTGGGTTCTCAGAACCTCTAGCCACTCTGCTTTCAGGGGCATGTGGAGAACTGGCTGGTTCTAGCACTTGATGTTCAAGTCTCATTTCCTCGAGGACCAGCATCTGTCTGCATGGTGCCCTCAAGTTGTGGGTATCCAATAAATATTAAGTACAGTGATGATTCACCAGCAGGCGACAGGCTCAGGATGTGTAACCAGAGTGCGCTCAAACCAGTGCCAGGAGATTATGACACTTTCGACCTCAAGATCCCCTGCCCAGGCAGAGCCCAGGAGAGACACACAAAGGGTCACTCCACTCTCCCCACACAACAGAAGCAAAATGTCCACAGCCCATTGACAAAGGCGCCGAGTCAGAAGTTTTCAAGAAATACCTGTAGCATGAACCCCACAATTTTGCCAACACACTCCTTGAGGCCAGGACTGGGTCTAACTTAGTGCCTGATCCTGGTCTTGGCAGTGTCAACACAACCATGTTTGCTACTCCCTGGGAAAGAGTCCCCTTCAGGATGAGCCAGTTAGAGAAGGAGGGGCACCCTGTCCAGCAAAGCATCTACTATACAAGGAAAAGCATCAGATTTCAGGTTCCTAGCATCCCCAGAGATGTCAGGCAGCCCATTTGTATGCCCAGGTACCCAGGATACAACCAGGAGATCCCTGGAACTTATTCAGCCAACTATGTGAGCTAGTGGCTTATGAGAAACTGTAGCTCAATGGAAAGATGATCAAGGAAGTCACTAATATCAACCTCCAGCCTCAGACATGCACACATATGCACATGCACACACCACACACGTGCAAAGAAACAATATCAACACCACCCAAAAACAGCAGTCCTAGCAGAGTGAAGGACCCTAGGCAAACCAGCACCCCCTACTCTCGTCTCTCTCCAGAGCACACACATTGGGATCCCCTCCAGCTATGAGGAGGCCAGAAGGTAGCACAAAGGAGCCACTCCCCCACCCCCCATGTGGGTATTCAGAAGCTAGTCATCACTGAGTCCTCACTTCAACCTTTCTGAAGCCTTTCTCTCCCGAGCTAGACTTCCCAGGAAATGCTGTCTCTCTGACACTTGGCATTATTTCTCCTCAATGACTAGGAGGTCTCACATTGATAAACTACTGCTTACCATACCCAATCCACACAGAGAGTCTGGGGACAGAGGATAGTGCCAGCCAAAGGAAGTGTCTCACACCTTCGAGAAGTGTCTACCAGACCTGTAACACCCTGCTCTGAATCCCAGGTCCTCCTTAGATGGTGGTCTCCACCACGGATGAGTCTGTAACCTGGTGCCCATGCAGGAAACACTGGGGAGTACCTAGACACACCTGTAGTAATGACCTGGGAGCTCCTGGAGTAGAGTAAGCAGAGACCTAGGATGCTGGGCCACACCCTATAGGGCCCAACACACCCCAAAGAAAGACCTGATCTATAGCACCCACGGTGCTGAAGGATATGAGAAAGCAGCCTGGAAGCTTCTAAGGAAGCCACACCCCCAGGGGCCCCCAGGCACCTACTGCCCACTGGTGCCAGGCACTCACCGGAGGCGCACTGTAACTGGCATGGGGGTTGTTCTGGATCTCCCAGAGCCCCTCATTGAAGCCTTTCCTCTTGTTGGGCTTCCCGTACTTGTCCTTGCACTTATCATAGGGGAACAGGTCCTTGGGTCCCAGGAAGGCCCTGGAGGAAGGAACCACAGGCCAGTTCCAGGTGAGCCAGGGCACCCTGGGGAAAAAACACCAGCCTGTGGCGTAGACACTTACGTTTCGTGTGTTCCAAAGAAAAAGATGGGGTATTTGTTGGGTGGGGGCTTCACGGCGCCGTCAGCGATGTCATCGATCTGTAGTGAGAGGCAGGCAATTAGGGAGCTCCAGGTGAGGGCCAGGAAACCTCCGGTTACTTGAGGGGGAAAGCACATTAACACCTTCCAAATACAAGTCTGGAGGTCTGAACTAGGCTAGCTAAGTTAGCTCCTTAGCCCCTTAATTTGACATTACAAAAATTTTTTTTGAGACAGTCTCACTATATAGCTCTGCTGTCCTGGAAATGTGGAGACTAAGCTGCCCTCCGACTTGTCTCTGCCTCCCAAGCAGTGGGTATTAGGATTAAAGGTGCGCACAGCCTGATAGCCTGTCTGCCACCCACAGTGATTCTCTCTCCACCAAGAAGAAAGCTGGGCTCCCACATAGGTACTTAACCTGAGCCAGGCCCAGTATGGGCCCCTGAGCCCCACAGCGGGTGGGCCTCGGCTCAGCTTCTCACTCCTAGGACTCTCCCACGACTGACCCTCCTGCAAAAAAGGTCAGGTCTGCTCTCGCCCCAGAGGTGGAGCTGGCAGCTCCAGGGATGCAGATGATGGGGAGTGGGCTGCAGGAGCCAGGCCCAGAGCATCCCGGAAGTCCCACCCTCTTCGTGCAAACCTACTGGCTCAGCAGCTGTCAGTCACCTTCCCACAGGAGGCTAGCAGCCCCTTCCCTTCCAATCAGGTGCTTGGAAATGTTCTCTCTGTGCTGGAGAAGGCTGGGAAGTGGGAGGGCACAAGAGCTTCGCAGAGAGCAGAGCCAGACTAGACAGGGCAGTGGCCACTGCAAAGTTTTGCTCCTCAGTCTCTCCACTCGCAGTGGGGTTCCAAGGGCTGGGTGATGTTTTATCCACCCACCTCACCAACACCTGGGGGACTGCTGGGTTCTTCCTGGTCTGCAAACAGCACCATCCCTCACTTTTTCTGGTCCCTGGTGTCTGGATGCAGGATACCGGATGCACAAGCATCCTCAAGCCAGCTTGGCTGGCCAGGCTGCCTCTCCCACTGGTCCCACACCTCAGAGAACCAACAGCCCTTTGGTCCTGGCCTAGGAGCCACCTCCTGAGCTGCTTCCAGTTCAGCTTGCTCTTGGGCATCCCCATGGCAACTCCCTGTTGTCTGGCCTTCCACCCCACCTCCATGCAGTTCCCCCAAGCAGACACAGCCAACCTTGTCCTTTGCACTAAGACCTGGAGGTAACAAAACTCTGTCTCTGTGCAACTGACTTATGCACCAGGACCTGGAACACCAGCCACCATGTGCACAACTCAAAATTTCTTCAGCCCGACACATGGATGTAAACTTCAGCCTTGGAGTGGTCCCTGCCAAGTCCTGGGGGCAACAGAAGCCCTTTGGGTTCCTGCATATATGCCCTCTATTGCCAGGGCCAGATTTCTAATCACCTGTGTACCTCAAGCACCAAACATCTACGCTCCTGGACCCCAGCTTCCTCCAATATGAAGCGGTAAAGCCCCTGTCCCCAGGTGAGCCACCTACTAAGTCCCTTTAAGGGCCTGGCTCCAGGTTCTCAGAGAAGACTTCTTCCAACCTCTACCCCCATTTCCCTCTCCATGACCTAAATGGAGATGGGGGTCCCCTCCTCTGGGGCTGCATCCTGCTCGCCTAGCCATCACACGAAGCCTCTTTAACTCCTAGGAGACATACTCTTCCTACCATTTGACCCTTCCACTCCAATCCCAAAGTGCCTATGCACCCACCCCTCGGGCCTCGCTACACCCCTCAGGCTCCAAGATCCTGGGATCCCCTAATCGCACTTCTAGACCCTAGCATATTGGTCTTTCAGGTCCTGGTTCCCAGACCCAGTGACACAGGTTCCTGAGGTCAAGGATAGCAGCCACAGACGTTCCCTGCAGGACTGTGCATCTCTGAGGCTCAGGATCTCACCATGCAGGTCACTCAGACCAAACACTGCCATACCCCAGTCCTGAGGGACCATGGGTCTCAGGGCCGGGATCCGGAACCTCTGAACACAAGTCCCTCAGACTCGGTGCCCCTCGAAGACCCTCCAGACCTCAGGCACTGGGATCCCTGAGGAAGGCAATCCTCAGCTCCCAGACAGCCACAGTGCAGCTGCCTCAGCCCGCAGCCCCAACCTCTCCTCAGCCTCCCCTCGGCCTCCATTCCAGCCTCCCCGCGAGCGCCCGCGGCCCCTCCGCTCGGGGCGGCCAACTCCGCCGGGCCCGTCCACGCGCGGCCTCACCCGGGCCGGCCAGTGCGGATAGCCCTTCATCTTGGCGAACACCAAGTCCCCGGGCTTGAAGGCGTGCGGCATGCTGTCGGCGGAGGCCCAGGCCGCGAAAAGCAGCAACGGCGGCGGTGGGAGACGAAGCCGGAGGCGGGAGTCGGACGCCTGAGGGGCGGAGGCGTCCGCACGGGCCGCCGGCCGGCGCCTACTTATTGGGTTCGGCGCTCCCGGAAGTCCCACCCTCCCTTCGCCACGGGCCGTCGTCACCGTCGCTCATGACCACAGAGAAGCGCGGGGACCAATAAAGGGAGGGGTTGGAGCAGCGTTAGTTAACGGGATTGGATAACGGAGCAGAAGCTCAGGGCGTGGCCTCGGGGGCCAGTGGGCGGGGCGTAGGCTGTCGGACGTAAAAGACCTGAGCTCAGCCGTAGGAGCCACAGGGCGGAGCCTAGGGAGGAATGGTGGGGCGGGGCTTAGAGTGGGACGCGTTCAGGATGTGGGGCGGGGTGAAAGCGATTAGGTGAATTAGGCGGGGAGACGGGGCGGTGCCTAAAAGCGGTCTGTGGTCCCGGCCTCTGGGTCACTGGCGGGTTGGAGGTGAAAGGAAGACGGAAACCAGTAACAAGAAGTGTTGGGGCGGGGCCTAGGGAGGGCGGGACATACACAACAGTACTGCACAGGTCATTGGAGGTTACCAGATGAAATATACCCAATCAACGTAGACGACGGATTATTGACAGCCTTCAAGAATGAAGCTCATTGGCCGCAGCTCGACCAATGGCTGATAAGAGAACAGGTTCAACGGCGCCAGTAAACTCCCGCCGACAGTAGGTAGGGGAAGGGGCGGGGCTCGAGGGAGGACCGGGCCGAGAAGGGGGCGGGGCAGATGCAATTTTAAAATTGTTTATTCTTTTGTTTATAATGTTACATATTTTTTTTATACTTATAACACTTTTATACCTAGAAATTTTATAACTTACTTATTTTTATTCTTACTTTATTGCTTGGAGACCGGATCTCATTCAGCAGCCTGACTGGCCTAGAACTCTTAAGTAGATCAGTCTGGCCTCGAAATCACAGAGATCTTCCAGCCTCTGTCTCTTGAGTCATGGGATCAGATGTGTTTGCCACCACGCTCAGTCTTATTTTTATTTCTTAACTTAAAAAAATAATCTGTGTGTGATATGTGTCGACTTGTGAGCACATGCCATCATAACATGTATAGAAGTCAAAGGACAGCTTTGTAGAGTCAGCCAGCCTTCTTACTTCACCTGAGGCTTGTGGGACAAGTAATTTATTATGTTTTTATTTTTATACGTGCCTTTTTATAAATTTAAATTTTTTTTCATTTTATGTGTATAGATGTTTTGCTTGAATGTATGCACACATGTGCATGTCTAGTGCCTGAGCAGGCCAGAAGAGGGAGATGGATCCCCTAGAATCAGAATCATAGACAATTGTGAGCTTCCATGTGGATGCTGGGAATTGAACTCAGGTCCTCTGGGAAGAGCAGCCCTTAAGTACTGTGCCATCTCTCTAGCCCTTTATACCATATCTTAGTTTTAGTCATTATTTATTTATTTAGCCAGATTTGTTATGGATACTGTGTTCTGCCTGCATGTATGCCTGCATGCCAGAAGAGGGCACCAGATCTCATTATAGCCATGTGTTTGCTCGGAATTGAACTCAGGACCTGTGGAAGAGCATCCACTGTTCTTAACCTCTGAGCCATCTTTCCAGACCCCCCTCCCTAATTGCTTTCTATTTTTATGACAGGCTCTTACTTAACCCAGGCTAGCTTCTAAATAAGCTATGTAGCTAAGGCTGACCTTGAACTGAGTGTCCTGACTCTGCCTTCCAAGTGCTTTGCCGTGCTGGGGGTGGAACCCAAGGTGTTCTGCATGTTAGGCGAGTGCTCATTTCTTTTATTTACAAAGGGTTAATTGCGCATCTACTGTATGTCCTGCCACAAACTACACAATACCATAAATGAGCAAAACCCCTTTCTCCAGCTATAAAAGAGGGTCCACAATGGATCATGTCCAACGGGGCCAGTGAAGGTTAGTGACTCCCCTATCCTGAACTGTGTCTGATCCTTGAGATTTCTGGAACTTCCGAGACAGAATCCTGACTCACGCCATAAAACAACGTTTCTGTTTTTGTATTTAGGATTCACGTACAATCTCAAAGGAGAACAGCCTAACAGAGGTGGGCTGTCTATGCTGCAGGGACCTCTCAGGACCTAAAAAATTGGCTCACTTATGCTTGTCATCCCAGGACTCAGGAGCCCAAACAGGATTATTCAGATTGTGGGAGACAAAGACCAGAGGATATCTGTGGCTTGTTGCCAGCCTACTTGCAGGTTCAGTGAGAGATCCTGTCTCCCATGAATAAACTGGAGGGTGAGGCTGCCTGTTATCCTCCTCTGGTCTCTGCACAGATAACAGACATACACATTCTCACATACTACACGTGCGCATACACTACACACACACACACACATTTTTGTTCTGTTTAAGTGACACATAATTGTCATCTCAGTGCTTGGGAGGTGGAAGCAAGAGATCAGAATTTCAAGGCCAGCCTAGGCTACATGAGGTCCTCTGTAAAACATATATATTGAGGGACTTGGTGGTGCACACCCATGATCCCAGCACTCATAAGGTGGAGACAGACAGATCTCCATGAGTTCAAGGCCAGCTTGGTCTACATAGTAGTGAAAAGCTACCTCAAAAAAAAAAAAAAAAAAAAAAAAAAAGCATCTAACTACAATTTTTTTTTTAATGGTTTTTCAAGATAGGGTTTCTCTGTGTAACAGTCCTGACTGTCCTGAAACTCACTGAGATCGAGCTGCCTCTGCCTCTCAAGTGCTAGGATTAAAGGCGTGTGCCACCACTGTCCAGCTGTTTTTATCCCCCAACAGGCTAAAAGCATCATGTCCTGGAGCCTTTACCAAGCACTTCTCAGCTGCCTTTTTCAGGGTGCTCCACTCCTGTCTCCTGTGCTTGAGCCAGAGTCCTCCACAGTTCTTATAAAATCAATGACTTCCCTGCTCTCTTTCAGTCACCACCTGGGTGTCCATCCCCTTAGCTTTGTGCATCTTGGGGTTCGATGGCTGGCAAAAACAATGAGATTTCTATCTAACAGTGAGATAGTCCCAAAGCAGCTGCCCCCAGACAGTTTCACAACAGCACAGATAAAGTCTTGCCCATTGCTACCTCAGGTACACGGTCCACTAATTGCAAACTTTAGTTGCTCCAGAGACCACAAGGCCATGTAAAATAAGGTCAGAATTACATGCACATGGCCAGGAGGTGCACGAGGGAGCAGCTGGAATCTCCAGTGAGCGTCCAGTGGCCCACTCCACTCTTTCTTTTTGATGAGTGACCATCACCAGTGAAGTGTCTGATTTTGGGGGTTTCTTGCACACAGTCATAGTGGTCCTGATGCAGATTTACATGAACACTGGTGTTCTACAATGCCTGAGCCCAGAGCATCCATCTTTTTTTGAGTATGCACACCTCACCAGATGGCAGTGTTGCAGGAGATTAAACTCAGGCTTCACACATGCTGGACCAACTAAGGCAGATCCCCAGCAGAGTAGTCCAGACCAGCTTTGACCTTGTCGTCTCCTTTCTGTGTCTTGTCCCTCCCAAGAGGTACTCCATGCTCCCATCATTCTCGTTTTTCTCGGTCGTCCGGGTTGGCTTTGAACTCTTGACTTCAAGCCTAGTTTCCGCAGTGCTGGGGACACTTAGACGCTGAGCAGTGCAAGCAATTTTCTCTTGCTCTCCCTGACTGCACGCGGCGGCCCTGCGGGAGGCGGGCCCGTCGCTCAGGCAACGCGTCCGCAGACAGGAAGGCGGCGACTGGCTCACGAGGTGCATGCGAGGCGATTGTCACGTGCGCAGGGCGGGACTTCCGGGACCGCGATATTTTCTTTCCGGTGGCTGGCCGCCTGCTCCTCCCCACCTGGGCCCTGCGCCCCCGCCCAGCGGCCCTCGCCGCCGGGCCGCTGCCGCCATGAAGAAGTTCTTCCAGGAGATCAAGGCTGACATCAAGTTCAAGAGTGCGGGGCCGGGCCAGAAGCTCACGGACTCCGCAGGGTGCGTGATGCCGGCTGGGCGGCGGGGACGGCGAAGACAATGGAGCGGGGAGGGCCGGCGGGAAGCCCGGGACCCCTCCCAGCGATGCAGAGTGGGAGCCGATGGAAGGGCGGAGTGTGCATATGGGCGTGGCCTAGGAGTGCCGGTGGTGGGCGTGGCTGTTGTACTGGGTGTGGGCGGGGCCGGTGGGCAAGGAGGTGTCGCCTGGGCCTGGATACCCACGGTGCCGGCTGGTGGGAAGGGGCGGGACGATGCTAGGAGCGGGGTTGAAGAACCCTTGGGGGCGGGGCCTGGGCGAGACCGAGGTTGAGGGCAGAAGAGCGGCTGAGAGCACACCACCTGGCAGGTGGTGTGCAGTGCAGGAAGGTTGAGGGAGGGCAGGCAGGTCTAGGAGGGGTTGAGGAGGGAGAGGTTATGGGAGGGTCTTGGAGGAGTGTGGAGGCCAGGGAACCTTACACCTGTTGATGAGTGGTTGGAGTGCATGCATCTAGCAGGGAGGAGGTGGGATGTCTTTGGGGGCCCTGGTAGCTGGGGTACTCGCAGGAGTGTTGGAGGTCCTGGAGAGTTGTGCGTACTGAGAGGGGGGTGAGGCATGGGTGCGTGGCAAGTGAGATACTGGAACTGCCCAGAAGGGGTGGGATGGAGACTGGAAACAGCTAGAGGCTACCAGAGAAGTTTGTAGGACTGGGCAGGGAAGTAGGGAATGTGGGCCCTGTGACGACCAGGGGCTGGGGTTCAGTAGGAAAAAGAGGGGCCTGCAGGCCAAGGCTGGAAGGAAGGTGGGCAAACTAGGGGGCAGCTTCCATGGTGGGAGTTGACAGAATCCTCAGGCCAGTGCCTGATAGGGGAGAGGATGGTGTCTGGAGGTCCAGTGTCTGTGATCTATGCACCTCTTTGCAAGATGGGGACGCCAGTACGCTATTCGGGTCCCCATGTCTGTCCAGACAGAAGACCCCCAAAGAAAAGTCGCCACAGCAGGCCCTCCAGCAGCCCCGCCAGGGCCCCACCGATGAGGCACAGATGGCTGCTGCTGCTGCCTTGGCTAGACTGGAACAGAAGCAGCCCCGAGCTCGGGGCCCCACATCTCAGGACTCCATCCGGAACCAGGGTGAGTTTTGTGCTCCGTGGCACCTGGGGTAAGATGGATTCAATGGGGTAAGGTCCACAGAGGACACCAGCGGTCCTTGGATGGGGACTTGGAGAAGACCAGGGACGAGGTCTCTACTCCTTGGTGCATTGGCAGGGAGAGCTACTAGCTCTTAGGCCAGTATCGCCCCTCCACCTCCCCCACCATGGAGGGTCATGGGTATGGCTGAGCCTCTGGGTTCAGGCTGGGGTCCTCACTCTATCCCCATTATACCCTCCCGCTCCCAGTGAGAAAGGAACTTCAGGCAGAAGCCACCTCCAGCAACAGCCCAGGGGCTCCCGGGACCAACTTGGTACAGTATCTTCTGGGGACTGCGCTGTGCTCTGGGGCAGTGTGCTTCCTGGGGAGGGAAAGCTTCTTGCAGAGCCTGGCATGAGCAGCACCTGTGACAGTGGGAAGACAGACCCTTGGAGGGAGGGGTGACAGCTGTGGGCCTGTATGTCCAACTGCAAGAGCCTCCTATCCTGTCTGTCTTCAGGCACCTGAACCCAAAGAGGAAATCTCTCCCCACCTGGCAGTGCCTGGTGTATACTTCATCTGCCCGCTCACAGGTGTCACCTTGAGGAGGGATCAACGGGATGCCCACATCAAGGAGGCCATCCTGTCGGTGAGTGGCCTGTGCTCCAGCATCAGGCCTGAACCACTGGACACATGGTACCACAGATGCTCATCAAGCCTAGTGTCTTAGTAGCTATTCTATTGATGAGAGACATTGTGAAGAGACACAATGACCAAGGCAACTCTTAAAAAGGAAAGCATTTGCCGGGCAGTGGTGGTGCACACCTTTAATGCCAGCACTCGGGAGGCAGACGCAGGCAGATCTCTATGAGTTCGAGACCAGCCTGGTCTACAAGAGCTACTTCCAGGACAGCCTCCAAAGCCACAGAGAAACGCTGTCTCGAAAAAGCAAAGCAAAAAAAAAAAGTCCATTTAATTGGACTGGCTTACAGGTTCAGAGGCTTGGTCATTGAGTGTGGTGGCAGGTAGGCATAGTGCTCGAGAAGTAGCTGAGCATTACAGATCGTGATATGCATGAAGAGAGAGATCAAGAGATAGGGCCTAGGGCTGGAGAGATGACTCAGAGGTTAAGAGTGCTGGCTGCTCTTCCAGAGGTCCTGAGTTTCAATTCCCAGCAACCATATGGTGGCTCACAGCCATCTGTAATGAGATCTGGTGCCTTCTTCTGGTGTGCAAGCATGCATGCAGATAACTGTATACATAATAAATAAATAAAATCTTAAAAAACAAAAAAGATAGGGCCTACCATGACCCCCCCACCCAGGGTTTTCTCTGTAGCCCTGGCACTCAATTTGTATACCAGGCTGGACTCCAACTCAGAGATCTTCTGCCTCCTGAGTGCTCAAAGGTGTGCACTACCATCGATGCAAGGGCTTTTTAAACCTCAAAACCCACCTGGTCTATAAGAGCTAGTTCCAGGACAGCCTCCAAAGCCACAGAGAAACCTTGTCTGGAAACAAACAAACAAACAAACAAAAAAAACCCCTCAAAACCCACTCCCAGAAACACACTTCCTCCAACAGGACCACACCTCCTAATCCTTCTGATCCTTTCAAATAGTGCTACTCCCTGGTGACTAAGCCTTCAAATACATGTGCCTGTGGGCGCCATTTTTATTTAAACTACTGCACCTGGCAAGTTCTCTAATGGCCTAGGAGTGGACCCTGTGTTTTTGCCCCATCTGCAAATGAGGCATAGAAGACTCAGAAAGTAGAAGAAAGTCAGATGTGGCAGTCATTCCTTGTTGTCCTTTAACTAAGGAGGCTGAGGCAGGAGGATTTCGAATGTTGGGCCAGCCTCTCACACCTGCAACCAGCTTTGACAATACCTGGTAGCTGCAGGTGTGCATTTCTGTCCTGAACTGTAGTGCCAGGAGTCTAGCACAAGATATGTTGGGCTAAATCCGGGTTGGGAAGGCTGGTCCCTCATGGAGGCTCCATACTTGCCTTCCCCAGCAGCTAGAGGCCTCACATCCCTTGGCTTGTGGCTTCATATTCCTGGGAGCTGTCAGACTTTCCCCGTTTGTGGGTCTTCAGACCATAGCTCATGATTAGCAACCCCAAAACTTCCTTACCTGAATATTCCTGGGTTCCAGCATCATACTGGCCATTCAGATTTGCTGATGGTTAATGGCAGGCTTGTGTCCCTCTCTGCTCCCTGACACCCACTGTAGCCACCATGGTCCTGGCTTCTCACAGCATGTGGGAGTTACATGACACGCAGCTATGGTGACCTCAGCCAGGCCCTATGGTTCACAAGGCACAGCTGTATGGCCACAAGAGCCCCAGACACCTGAAGGGACGTATGGTCTCTTTTTCCTGCTGGGCTGTTTCCCCATCGTAGAAGAGGCACAAGTGGCCTCCACTGAAGGCATGTTCCTTGCCCTCTATCAAGCACTCATGGTTAGCCTTAGTTTTTACACACCACAGTGGCCTGAGAGCTCATGGCTGTGGCTGTTGCCCCTCTGCCCATTCCCCTGCAGTCTTGCAGGGTCCTCAGTACACCCTCCTCTCCCCCAGCACTTCTCCACAGACCCCGTAGCTGCCTCCATCATGAAGATACATACGTTCAACAGAGACCGGGACCGAGTGAAGCTGGGAGTGGACACCATCGCCAAGTGAGCCCAAGGGGCCAGAGCATTGGGGGCCGTACTCCCTGTGCTGTGGGCACGAGGTGCACTCTGGCTGGGTGAGGCCCAAGGGTGGAAGAAGAATGAAGTCAGGTGATCACCTGCCTGTGCCTCTGCCCCACACAGATACCTGGACAACATTCATTTGCACCCAGAGGAGGAAAAGTACCAGAAAATCAAACTGCAGAATAAGGTGTTCCAGGTACGCTGCAGCCACAGGCTGTTCTGGGGTCACCGGGCATAGGGTCGGCTTGCTTGGATTTTGTCTGTGATGATTTTACTTTTGCTGAGACCCGACATCAGTGTGTAGTCCAACCTAACCTAGTACTGAGGGGAAATGCTCCTGCCTCAGCTTCCAAAGCAGCAGGATGCATACATGCAGTACACCACCCATCCTTCTTCTCATACATGTATTTAACTTACATGTGAGTGCATGAGCCATAGCATGGGTGTAAACAGAATCTGTGGGAGTTAGCTCTCTCCTGCTACTAAATGGGTCCTGGTATCATACTTAACCTAGCTACCTCACCAGCCCAGACTGTATTTTTTGAGTATAGGATCTTGATTTGCAAGACCACAAACATGTTGCGTCTATGATTGAAATTTACTGGGATTGGGGACCTGGATCCTGGGAATGGCATCTCTTCAATTTCAATACCCTGAGAAGTCACCCTGTGACATTTGTCCTACAAATTCAGACATGAGGCTTATGGGTGCAGCCACCCCAGCCTGTGCCCACAGCAGTGTCTTAACTCTAGCCACAAGCCATGATGGCTGATGTCATCCCTAGATGGTATCAAGAAAAGCTCATCAGCTGTGGGTCTTCAGCCAGGTGCCAGCTTGGTATCAATTCCAGTGGTACAAGGGGTCGTGGCCCTATGGCCTGAGTGACGTGTGTGCCTTGTCCCCAGGAGCGCATCAACTGCCTGGAGGGTACCCATGAGTTCTTCGAAGCCATCGGCTTCAAGAAGATGACACTGCCAGTACCAGATCAGGGTGAGAGGGCGGCCAGGCAGGTGGGAGGGGGCAGGGGCGATGTACAGGACATGGGGACAGCTGTGACACCCCTGCAGAAGGTTCTGAGGAGTTCTATGTGCTGGGTGAGGCCACACGAGCACAGCCGCAGAGCCTGGAGCAGCACAAGCAGCAGCTGCTTAGTGCAGAGCCAGTGCGAGCCATGCTGGACCGGCAGCGCCGAGTCTTCCGACCCTCAGCCCTGGCCTCACACTTTGAGCTCCCCGCCGACTTCTTCAGCCTCACAGCAGAGGAGGTGAAACGCGAGCAAAGGCTCAGGTAGGCCCACATGAGGAGGGGGTGAGGGGGGCAGTTCCTGGGGCGGCAGCCTGATCATGCTTGACCCTATGGCAGAACTGAGGCCGTGGAGCGGCTGAGCTCACTAAGGACCAAGGCCATGCGCGAAAAGGAGGAGCAGCGGGAGCTGCGCAAGTACACCTATGCCCTACTGCGTGTGCGCCTGCCCGATGGCTGCTTGCTGCAGGGTGCGTGGCCTCCAGCCCAGGGTGGGTAGTGGGATGGCTGCACCATCTAGCTCATGCTTGCTACTTCACAGGGACCTTCTATGCCCGGGAGCGGCTGCCTGTGCTCTTCCAGTTTGTGCGCGAAGCATTGCAGAATGACTGGCTGCCCTTTGAGCTGAGGGCCTCAGGTGGACAGAGGCTGGTGGAGGACGAGGCCCTGGCCCTGAACGAGTGTGGACTGGTGAGCTGGGGTTGTGCACCGCAGGTTCCAGGATCACCTTCCCACCACTGGGGGCTTGTACTGTCTCAATGCCTTGGTTTCCCTCCTATAAGATGGGGAGGTGACCTCTCAAGAGCTGACTCCAGGGATCTGTATGGAGAAGGTGGCATGGGGATAGGCTACCTGTCTGAGGGTAGTCTGATTTAACAACAGCCATCACAGGGCTGGGGATGGTGGCATAATGAGTGACATTCTGCCTGCCCTGCAGGTACCCTCTGCCCTGCTGACCTTCTCCTGGGATGCTTCAGTGTTGGAGGACATGAGGGCTGCAGGAGCCGAGCCAGCCACATGTGTGTTGAGGCCTGAGCTGCTTGCAGCCATCGAGCAGCTCTCCTGAATAAAAGCAGGCTCGGCCCAGCATGCGCTGTGTCATACCGTCCCCCAAACCCATTCCTTACCCTGAGTCCCCACCAAATAGAAGGGACACTAGTAGCAGTAGAGTTGGGAACAGGGTCCCATCTCAAGAACTGAGTCACCTGGGCTGCAGGGACAGGTCTGCCCCTTCCTGAAGAGTGTGGAGCCTCTGGGAGCCCAGCACAGGTGGCAGAGCGGGTCTGCAGCATGGGCACAGGCCTCACAGACTATGGATGGAAGCAGCCTGCCCCATACCTGTGCTGGAGACAGCAGAAAGCAGGTGCCTTGCAGCATGGAACTGTAATTCCTAAGTTATGAACCCAAATAAACAGGCTATTTAAACCCAGCCTCCTGGTGTCTTCATCAAAGCCACACAAGGCAGCAACCATGACAGTGGAAATCCTACAGCAAACCAGGTCCAGGCTAAGCAGACTCTTGAGGCGCTGGTAGAACAAGGGCATCAGCAAAGTGCACATGCTGGGGATTGGGGCAGAACAGGCCAGGCATGGCACTTCCCTTGGGGAAGATGACACTAGGGGCCCCCTTTCAAGGGACACATTCATCTTGCTGGGGACATCCTAACCATGCTCTGGCTGGGCCCATGACCTTTGCAGGGTACAAGTGGAAGGACACACCAGTGTAACATGATAGTCATGACAAGACAGGCTCAGGTAGAGTATGTTTATACACGTTCATGTTTGCCCAGGGCCTGCATAGCAGCCTCAGTGTCCCTGGTACAATTCATTAGCAGGTGTTTGACCACAGCAGGCACCTGTCAATCAGCTGTCGATAATGCTTAACTAAGAAGGGTAGATCAGCACATAGCCCTGGGGGCTTTACAGTCTGGAAGTAACTGCTCAGGCCTCCTCTAGACTCCACACCCTGGGGTGTCGGACAAAGTGCTCTTTACATGGGAGTCAGCAGGAGGCGAGTCTGGTGGTGGCTGCTCAAGTGCCACATAGCAGGCTGTTGCTAGTGCCCATCCCCACCTCCCTCAGCAGCTCTACAAGGCTGAGGGGAGGCATGGCCACCACTGCCCAGGCCATGCCATATACCAGCCTTGCACTCCAGGCGCCTGCACTCCACTCCCTGCAGCCCAGGTCACTTTTCCCCAGGAGTTTCAACTTGACATCTGTCATTTGCAAGGTGTGGGTGCAGGCATGGGAGCCTCTGACACATCCACGATCACACAGTCTGTATCGTCATCCTCGTCCTCTTCTGTGTCTACCTGGAAGCCATCCATGTCCCCAGAGCCAACCTGCACAAAATACAGCCTGTCAGCATCTTGACCATCCACTCCCCAACAAAATGGCTTGGGGCCTATGGCTACAAGCACTCTGCTAAGGTGAGCCACACACCCGTCTAAAAGCTGCCAACAGCAGCATCCCAGAGCAACCTGAGTGGCTTGGCTTCTCAACTTTGGTTTCAAAGAACCAATGGAACACCTACTCTCTTGGCATTTCTTTCTCCTGGTGGCTAAGACTTGGAGCTTCCTGCAGCTGTGAGGATCCCTGGCCAGTTCATGGGCTTCTGGGGAAAAGACAGATGTAGCCAGGTTGACCCCACATGGTGAGGAAACAGCCCACTGGCCTTTGACAGGGGGAAGGCAGCTGCTTCTCTACAAGTCTGAATGCCTCTTGTACAGATGTCTGCCTACATCCATGCATGGTATTGTGTAGACTGAGGCAGGAGGATAAAGAGTTGAAGGTAGCCTGGGTTGCTCAGTGGCTAAGAGCCCTGGCTCCTCTAGCAAGGGACGTGAATTGGTTCCCAGCACCCATATGGCTGTTCGCAAATGCTTTTAACCCCAGCTGCAGATAGATCATCTGATGTCCTCTGGGAGATTCTATGGATACTGTGCTCACATGCAGACCTACCCACAAAAACATGATAAATCCTTAAAACAGGGAAAACCAAGTCTCAAAGACTGGGGCACTCTGGGCCCAGTGATGCACAGTAGTCTGATGTGATCACAGCTCCAGCTAAAAGCTGAACTACTCTGCATTCTAAATGACTGAACACAGAACATTCAAGAGCATAGCTGCCCCTCCCCAAGGTGGCCAGACACCTGGGAAGGCTGGACTTCCTTCCACTCCTTACAAGCAGATCTAGCGAGTCTGATGGAACACTGGGCTGCTAAAGAACAGACCCAGGCAGTCTAGGGCACTGTGTGAGCACCATGCTGGGTCTGTGCCTTCTGGAGGCAACACTTTCAGTCACAAAATACAAAAGCCCACCATTGTGCTCTGTGGGGTTCCTCAGGGCTAAGGCTGACAGCAAAGTGTGCCTTTGAGCCTTGCTCCCTGTTCATGTGGGGTACGGCAAAGATCATTAAGAGAAGGACAAGAAGAGTGTCCATACACAGTGGTAGCCAGTGTCAGGCAACACTTAGAGCCCGTGCCCTCTAACATCGCAGAAGAGGACCTGAGATGTCAACATGTAGTGAGTGAGCTAGATTTCTAGTGACAGAAAGGACACCTCAAAGAAAAACAAACAAACAACAAAAAACGCTGACACTGCTTCAGTGGGCAGGGCTCTGATGCTCTATCACACGCTTGCCCATGTAGCTCAGGAGATGGTGCTTCACCTATCCATGTGCACAAAGTACCATTCAGAGTTAGAAGGAGTTATCAAGCAAGAATGAACTAAACATAGCAGGCCAAGGGATTACTTGTTGTGTGACCCTGATTATGACATTTGGGGACATGGACAGACACATGGCTGCTAGTGTGGGAGGGCAAGTGGGACACAGGCTGTGACCTGTGATGGAATCATAACGGCTGGGTCACTAAAAATCAACAACTCAGCCAACTGTGGCGGCCTCTGGGTGACTTCACCATGAGGAGTAAGATGTAGCAGTAGAGGCAACTGCTGTGCAAATGCAATCATCCGCTCAGTGCTACTGCAACTCTGCAGCTATTGTAGAAGGGCAGCAAGATGGCCCAGTGGGTAAAGGTGATTGCTGCACAAGCCTGGCAACCCAAGTTCCACCCCCAAAACCCACATGAAGGTGGGAGGGAACCAGCGCCACAAAGCTCTCCTCTAGACACAGGTGAACAAGGCCCATGCCCTCTGTAGCTCACCTGTCCATCGTACCGCCTTTTCTTCATGAACTGTGTAATGCACATGGTGGCTGCTGGCTTCCGCTTGATTGGCATGGGTGTGCCCTGGCCAGGCACCTCGGTGGAAGCATTGCCATTGTCTTCCCTGGGTGTTGAGGGCACAGCGGTGACGTAGGTCCACTGGCAGGGCACAGGCAGACACTCCTGGCCGAAGCGCCTGAGCACTTGTGGGTGCACATACCAGCACATACGGAAGTCAGGCCGCTTCTCATAGGCCGAGTTCTCAGAGATGAGGCGCTTCAGCCTGGCCTTGGATGGCACGACCACAGTATCTTCTGAGTTAGGTGTCTGTGGGTGTGAAGTGGCGTTTGTGGGGCTCAGCAGGCCACGGCGGCATCGCTCTTGGAATTCTCGGATGATCACCTTGCTTCCATTCACGTTGCCATGCAACAGCGGTAGCAGCTGGGCCAGGACTGTGGGATGAGACAGGTTAGAGATGAAGCCTTGAGAGGGCCCCAACCAAGGGACACTTCAAAGAAAGCCACTAAGGGTGGTTAAGACTGGCCAAGCCACATGCCTGCTCGCCGTTGGCACTGCCATGTGGTTAGCTGTGTGTGTCCTCATAGACCTCCTGAGTGGCCACTACTCTCTCTGATTCACATGTGTCCCACCCAGGGTGACACAGACAGAGAGAGTAGCACAGTCCAGGTCTCAATTCTGACTTAACGTTCTGCTGTGTGACCTACTTTAGTAATCACCAAGGAGCCAGGCCTGGGCTGCAATCAAATGACTCAAGAGGCGGAGTCAAGACCACCGTGAGTTCAAGAACACTTCACAACCTATCTGGGTCACAATGCAAGACACTGACTCAAAATTTTTTTTTTAAGTTAAAACAGTCATGGATAGCAAGACAGGTGTGGCTCAATGGTGAGCACTTGGCAGGCACATGTGAACGCTGTGTTTTGTACCCTGTGCCAAAATTTAAAAGGGCAAGCTGCTACACAGATGAGCAGAAGGCCCTGCTAGTTGTGCATGCAGATGGTTGTTCACACACAGGTTCTGGAGACTTGAGACCTCCACAAGGACACCCTGAGAAGTGCTGTGCCCAGACAGACTGGCACCCCACTTACTATGCTGGTTCCTCTTCTCCCAACTGGAGGCCTTGGGCTCTGGCTCTTCAGGGGGTGCTGCATCCAGCAGGCACGCAGTGAACTGCTGCAGCAGCTTCAAGTCGGAGCTTGCGCAGTTGGCCGCCTCAGCCGCCCATACACATCCCACTTGCACAGGCTGCAGTACACGGAACCGCTTGCCCTTGGCTAGGAGCTCATCCCACTCCTTGGCCTTCAGCCTCTGGCGCACTTTGTGGTTCTCGGGGTCCGAACATTCCTGGCAGGACAGGGAGCAGACCCTTGTTTAATACCCATGCTCTCTGGCAACTCAGCACTGGCACTGAGCTACTGAGAGCCAGTGCCAGGCCCTGTGAGGAGGCAGTAGTAAAGGGCAATGCCAGGGGGGTCAGTTCACTCCAAGTTGTGTGACAAGTCTGGTTATTTCGGTGGCTTTGCTTGTCTAGCCTCAGGGCTTCTATGACCTAGTTAACAGGTGGTCAAATTGCCAACCCCAGAGCAAACACTCTGCCAAACAGGACCTGAGCGGCCCATGACAACATGGCCAAATTCGAGAAGGCACAGTCAGCCTGACCCCAGCCACACTATTCAGGCTTTTTAAAACTGCAACCAGGAGCTCTGGGCTTAAGGATACCACTCAAAGTCTCCATGGCCTCTTATGGGAGTGTGCAGGGGAGGACAGGGACCTTCTGGAGCTGTGGGGCAGCCTGTGCTTTCCTTAGGGGGTTCGTTAGAACTCTAGTTGAAGGTGGGATTCGTAGGCCAGGCTGCATGCCAATCACCTGCTCCCTGAAACCCAAGCCACAGCAGCTGATCACCCCAATACCTCACAACAAGCCCGGGCAGGGGCCCTCACCTCAGTCACGTCTTCATCCTCAGACAGGTACCCATGGGGCACAAAGAAGCCATCGTCCTCGTCCTCATCTTCCCCCACATCATCATCCTCGTCCTCGAAGAAAAAGAGAAGAGCTCACACATAGAGAACACAGACACCCAGGCAGGCACTGATGGGCTTGCAGAGCCTAAGGGCCAGCACTGGCCTCACATGTGCCCTAGCACCAAAGTGCATCTGGGCACAACTGCATCCGGTCAGCAGGACCCCATTAGGTCACAGGAGTCTGGGGAGCCAGGAGGAAATGAATAGATGTAGGCAGAGGAAGAAGGAACTGGTAGGGCCCAGTGTGGCTCCAATCCTCTGTCCATAAGATGGGAAAGCTGAGGCAGTAAGCACTCACCAAGTCCAAGCAGGACCATAACTTCAGATCCCCAGTCTGCCCCACATCAAACAACTGCACAGTGGCTCCTGCAGCTGGTGCGGAGGCCACTCGTCCCCACTGGGGTTACTCACCCCCTCACTGTGGGACAAGGACTCCCCAGGTTCCTCCTCTTCCCACTCTTCGTCACTGTCCACCTCATAGTCAAGAAGGTTCTGGAGGGAGAATGTGCATGAGCATCATGGCAAAGTAGCACAGAAAAGTCGTCCCCCCCAAGGGATAGGGACCCCAACCCCAGAGCTCACCTTGTCCTGGGCCCAGGGGTCACGGGGGCGGATGACCACCGTCTTCTTGTTCCATGTCCCCCAGTATGCTGGCCGGTGGTTCTCTGAAAACTGCAGGAGCTTCATGCGGCCAAACCTCCTCCTGTCAGGCACACCATCCACCTTGCTCTCCACAATGACCCTGGGTGGTCAGACTGTGCTTGGCACTGTGCCCATGGCTGGCTGCCATGTGACCTGCCTATCCAGGAACTGCTCAGGACTGCCCTTACTGTTGCACCCAGGACACAGGAGGTGCCACACTGTGCTCCAGAGGCCCCCTGTAACACACTCTAGCAACCAAGAAAGACACCCAGGGAGATGGTAACTCCAGGGGGTCAGCAGCAACGGGCAGCATGGGGCCACCTTCCAGGTTCTGCTGTGGCCTAGTATGCCAGGTCTCACCTGTCCATGATGTTGGTGTTGCGGCTGCACACCTGGGTGGGTCCAGACCTCAGGGGCAGCCGGCCTTTCAGGTCACTGAGGAAGGAGCTGGCCCCACTCTGCTGCTGTAGAAGTTGGTCCAGCCGATCACAAAGGTCCTGGTCCAAGGTAGCCCGGCACCGTGGAGCCAGCACCATGTGTTCTTTGATTTCAAAGGGGGCAAACTTACCACAGGAGCCGGCCAGGGTCTGCAATAGTAACAACCCAATGCAATGCTGCCAGGTGAATACACCATGGGAAGTCCAAGTCCTGTGCTAGCCCAGGTGCACTCATGTAGGTACTGCCACTTGGTGGCCATAGAGCTAGGGTGGCCAAAGGGAGCTGCTTGGGTGTTGGAAGACTTAGCAGTCTTCCTTTGCAGTGATGGGGATGGATCTTAAACAAGGCCAATTCTACCTCGTTGGCCCTTTAACCCCACCTATGGAGACACAGCCTTTCTGTAGCCCGATTGGTGTCAAACTCACAACTCTCACCTCAGCCTACTGAGATGACAAACATGTGCCGATGTCTGGCCTCCATATTCTGTTTTTTTTTTTTTATTTATTTAGGGGCTGGAGAGATGGTTTAGCAGTTAAGACCACTGGCTGCTCTTCCAGAGGACCCAGGTTCAAATCCCAGTACCAACATGGCAGATCACAACTGTCTGAAACTCCAGTTCCACGGGATGCTGTCCTTGTGTTCTCTGTGGACACTGCATGCATGTGGTGCTGGCAAAACTTCCAAATACATAAAACAAAAGTCCACACAACGTCTCCATTCATTTTGTTATGTGAGTTTATACATGCCTTGCAAGGTGTCTTCCCTGATCCTACCTTCCAGATCTTAATCATGGTGAGGGCCTTTTGACCCCCAACTTTTGTCAAAGTCACTGAGTTCTAGAAAATCATTTTTGTTTGTTTTATTTATTTGTATTTCATTTATGAGTGCTCTGCATACCAGAAGAGAGTATTAATTAGATCCTATTAAAGATGGTTGTGAGCCACCATGTATGTGGTTGCTGGGAATTAAACTTAGGACCTCTGGAGGGGTATGTTCTTAACCACTTAGCCATCTCATTAGCCCCAGAAAACCAGTTTTAATGTGTGAACCTGGGTGACTAGGATGACCAGGATGAATGGATGAGACCAGAGACAAGCAGCAGCTCGGGCTTCAGGGAGAGCTCAGAGCCACCTCCTTTTTCTGAAAATGCTGGGAATTGGGACTGTGACCCAATGGACAGGTTCATCAAAAGTCTCACAATGGCCAGCAGTGGTGGTGCACGCCTTTAATCCCAGCACTCAGGAGACAGGAGGCAGGTGGATCTCTGTGAGTTTAAGGCCAGCCTGGTCTACAGAATGAGTTCCAAAACAGCCAGGGTTGTTACATGGGGAAAACCTGCCTCAACCCCTCATCCCCTCCCAATCCCTCCCCCCCCCACACACACAAATAATAGTCTCACAGTGAAAACACAAGAGTCCCCAACTGGGTCCCTATTCAGCTATGTGGCCCAGTAGCTGGACTGGTTACCCCACCATTGGCTGTGAATTCAAAGTTCTCTGAATGCCACTGTCAGCCTACACCAGGGCTGCACTTGTGCAGGGCCAGTCTGCTTAGGCGGCGGAGAGTCTGAGAATTCCTAAAAACCATGCCACCCAAGTCAGGCCTTGGGACCTTATGCAGGGCAGCCAGGCCCCAGTGTGTCCCAGCACTCCCTGAGACTTCCCAAAGTCTTGAGGCAGAGAATTAGCAGCTGTTTTTATGGGGCCAGGAGCTTCTTGTAACATTAGGAAGACAGGAGACAGTCACAGCCCAGCTGGGCACCAAGGATCCCAGTGCTCCAAACAAGCTAATGGCTGGACCACTGGGCAGAATGAAGATCCTAATATGCTAAGAAGGGCCAGCAGGTTGGCTCAGCAGGTGAAGAGCTCATCACCCATGCCTAGCGAGAGGTAAGAACCTGTCTTTGGTGGGTGGAGAAAAACAATTACAAAAAGTTGTCCTCTGACTTCTGTCTATGTACACACACATACAATAATAATAAAATAATAAAGAAAAAGACAAAGCAGGGCCCAACAAAATGACATGGAGGATGAAGTTCTTCCTGCCAAACATGATGACCGGAGTTCAATCCCTGAGTGCCGCAGTGGGACTGATTTCTTTAAGTTGTGTTCTTAGCTCCACATGTGAGTGATGACATGTGCACTTACACTCTTACCCAATAATCATAAACCAAGCTAGAGGACATGGCTCATAGGTTAAGTGTGTATGCTGCTTTGTAGAGGACCTGAGTCTGGATGCCACATCACATAGCTCATAACCTCAACCCTCCCTAATTAGAGCAGAGTCAAAGCCACAGACCATAAGATTTTTTCCAAGCAAAAATCAAAACAATAGCCAGCAGAACAAGAAGGAACAAAGCCCAGGAGATGGTAAGCCACTGTAACACAGTGCAGGCTGCAAGCAGGGCCATCCCTGGGAGACCCTGAGCTCTTCCACAGCCTTGCTATCTATCATAAGGTGAGCAGGTTTTGTTACTGTCTCTGGCCAAGAGCCAATTGGCTGAAGCTGAGCCAAGCCTCCCAGTTCCCAGGTTAATTAGCTGGGGATTTGATAGAGGAACAAGAGCAGACTCACATCTGGATACAGGATGATCCACTGAACTGACAACAGCATGACAAGCCTGTTACCCACAAACTAAGGTAAAAGAGCAGCTGCCATGCATGGCAAGGTAGGAGGGGCCACCTTCAGCCTCAGTTCCCACAGGGTGCGAGCTGGCCAGGGTCACCACAGCTTTGGTCATTTCCAAGCAAGGTCATTTCCAAGTAGCCTCAGGAAATTGCCAGTGGATCTTACAGCACTATGCTGTCTCACGCTGACTAAGATGATACATTGCATGCAAATGTAAGACCATGAACAGCCCCTGGCATGTACCCAGTCCTGAAATCCCAGCAGTTGGGTGAGGGCTAAAGAGAATGGTGAGTTCAAGATTAGCCCAGCCTACATAGCAACTCTAGCATGGCCTGGGAAATGACACTCAACTAGATTTTAACATGCCAGAGCCAGTGTCTCAAACACCCAAGCCACTGTGAGACCAGTGCCTGAGCAGCAGACGCCACACTGTGTCAAGAGAAGGAACCTGAGAGTGGGCAATGAGGGGAGCTGGCTGGGTGAAAGGTCAGCATCAGGACACCCACCTCTCTGGCACCCTGAGCCTCTCAGTACCTAGGGCCTCGATGTCAGCCACAGGTTAGTTCCAACCAGTCTAGGCAATTAATTAGACAGGCTCCGAGAGATGGTCTCAACAAAAGGTGAATGGGGATAAACTCATACAACTAGAAATAAATTCGAATTGGAAAACATGGTGGAGAACAACAGAAGACACATTTGGATTGCTTATGAGCTCAGTCGGCTACTCCAGGAGCTGAGGTGGTGCTCACCTTGGGGGCCTGTGGAGTCTTTGGCTTCTGGAAGAACCTGGTGATCTCTGCCTTCTCTGCCTTAATGCGCTGTGGTGGGGAGGGGACAGGACAGCACAGTTATCCCACAGCACTCTGGGAAGGCAATATTGTGCCTGCAAGTTCTCAAAACCCTCAAGGCATCTACCCATTGAGGAACCAGTGCTGATGGCAACAGAGGGAGGCAAGGTGGGATCTGAGAAGTGGGTGCACAGTCCCCATGGGGCCCACTGCCAACACTGAAACACAGAAAGCACCCCGATGCTGCAGTGTCCTAGAGGGGCAGGGCGGGCAGCCAGGCTACCTTCTCTTCTTCCCGTAACCGCTTCTCTTCCTCTTTCTTCCTTTTTTCCTCCAGTTTAGCCCTGGGAGAAGGAGACATGAGCTGTGTGAGCGCAGAAGCCAGCCACCCCCCACCCCCACCCTACCCCCCCATACTGTGACAAGGCTGTGGCCCTGGGACTAATAAAGCAAAATGAACAACATCACAAAATTCTTTTCTTTGTTTCTGAGACAGTCTTGCTAGGTAACCCCAGATTGGCAACAGCAATCCCCCTGCCTCAGCCTGAGTGCTGGCATTACAGGTATCTCCATATAAAATTATTATTTTGAGGGGCTGGACAGATGGCTCAGAGGTTAAGAGCATTGACCTCTTTCAGAGTTCAATTCCCAGGAACCACATGGTGACTCACGACCATCCATAATGAAGTCTGGTGCCACCTTCTGGCATTCAGGTGTTCTGGCAGGCAGAACACTGAACACATAATAAACCAATCAATCAGCCAGGCGGTTGTGGCACACACCTTTAATCCCAGCACTCGAGATGCAGAGGCAGGTGGATCTCTGAGTTCAAGACCAGCCTGGTCTACAAGAGGTAGTTCCAGGACAACCCCCAAAGCCACAGAGAAACCCTGTCTCAAAAAACAAAAAACAAAACAAAAAAACCAATCAATCTTTTAAATTATTTTGAAGGGGTCTCATTACATAGACAAAGCTGACCTGCAACTCACAGAATCTCCCAGCACAGGTGCAGATTAAAGTCAGCACCACATCACTTATCAATATAAAGTTCTTGATGGTTTGGGGCTCAATGGATAGTGACAACTTGTCATGCATGAGCCCTTGGGTTCTAGCCCCAACATGTCAAAGACCAGGTGTGTTGGTGCCTGCCAATCACCCCAGCACTATGTGGAGGCAGGAGAATCAAAACTCCAAGATCATCCACAGCAGCATGGCTCACTTACTCAAAAATCATTTGTCATTTATTAGGTTTCAACAACCTCCTTGCAAGGCACAAAGATTTTATTTATTTATTTATTTATTTATTTGTGGCCAGGCATGGAGGTGCATGTCTTTAATCCTAGCACTCAGGAGGTAGAGGCAGGCCTGGTCTACAGAGTGAGTTCCAAACAGCCAGGGCTACACAGAGAAACCCTGCCTCGAAAACAAAGTGTTATCATGATAGGACTGCCTCACCACACAAGAGCTGCTGTAGTGTCAAAACCTCACAGGACACAGTGGTCATCCACTGAGGCAACAGCCCAGTTAGGAAACTGAATAAGAAATCCTGATGGGACCGGAGCATTTAAAACCAAAACTCCCAGTAGCCCAGGAACCACAGCCAGATAAAGCCTGCAGCCCTACAGAAAGTACACAGGCCAGAAGCCAACTGCCCCCTCTGCAGTCAGGCTCCAGAGGTCCGCACACTCACTCCAGAGCCTCCTGTCGCTCCTTGCGTCGTTCCTCCTTGAGCCGCTGCTTTTCCGCCTTCTCCTTCTCATCCTTCTCCCGCTTTTCCCTCCGCTCCTTCTCCTTCAGCTCCTTCTCTTCCTCCTTCCTTCTTCGAGCCTCCTCCTTGGCTTGCCGCGTCTCTTCCCTCAGCTTCTCCTTCTCCTCCCTCTGCTGTTCTCTGTCCTGTAAGAAGACAGTGGCAAAGGTGCACCATGGGTGACCTAAGGCAAGAACTGCCAAGCACACAGAGCCCAGAGTTCAGCTCAGCACCAAAGACACAAGTGTCAGGGCAGTGGTGGTGAACTATTGCCCAGGCTGACTCATTCCCTACATACATTCAAGAACGACTCGATTTCCTTTGAAATGAGAGACTGGACTGAGGGTAAGGACAGGAGCCTGGTGGGTGAGTATTAAACAGAGTCCTGGGTTGGACCCCAATGCCCAGCAGAGATCCTTTTGGGACTGAGCTCTACCCCAGCAGGTCTCTCCAAACCGGAGTCTGAGCCCTCAGTGTCCAGCTTGAAAAAGGACTTCAAGCCTTCCTGTAATGAAGCCTGTGGATGTAGGGCTGCTGCTGTAATAGGCCTGTGTTGGGTGGTTTCTTGGTATTGGGGATTCCAGCATGTTTTGCAACTGTGCTCTGGGCCACAGCTTGTAAGTGCTACTTCCTGGCCAAAAGAGGCAGTCTGACCTGGGTAGGAGGTGCAGGCCTGACTGCATTGTCAGTTCCCGGTTGTTACTAAGGAGACAGAAGCCCAGGAGACTCTGTCTGCTGTACCTTCATATGCGCTGCTCACACAGGCTGGATTGTACCTGGCAGTGTAAGCATGTCATTTGTCACTGGGAGAATGGGGCCAGCCTGGGCTACACAGGGAGCCTCTAAGCAAACAGGACTGGGGTTCACCTCAGAGGACCAGAATGTTCAGCATGCAAAAAGCCTGCTTTTCCAATACCAAATGCCTTAAAAAGCACCCAATGACACCATACTCCTTCCTAACTGCAAAGGGGTTGTGTAGCACAGTGAGCACAGCAGGGCCTAAAGTTTTACACATTAGAGTGTCCCTTTCCCCACAGGCCACATGGTGACCTGGAGACCAAAAAGTCGCAACCAGCTGTCACCTCTGCATTGTCTGGGGCCACTTCCATGTGAACCTAACTCATACCCTTCCAAGGAGAGTGAGACCATGTCAAAGGTATTTTGTTTAGTTTTGCCTTTTTTTTTTGAGACAGGGTTTCTCTGTGTCCTGGAACTGTCCTGGAACTCGCTTTGTAAACCAGGCTGGCTTTGAACTCAGAGATCGGCCTGTGTCTGTCTCCGTAAGTGCTAGATTAAAGGTGTGTGTCGCCACCCCCGGTTTTTTTTTGTTTTTGTTTTTTTTTTTTTGACTCACTATGTAACCCTTTAACCCTGGCTGGACTTGAACTCAATGCCCCTTTGAAGGGAGTTTTCCCAATGGCAGCATGTGCTGGCAGAGACCCAGGCAGAGCCTGCGTACTCAGGACACTCGGTCCACCACCATTGCCAGTGCAGTGGCAGCACAAGCAGGAGAGTCCATAAGCACAAGGCTCCAAGAGCTGGGAGGAGGACCTTACTCTGTGTAGTTTGCTCCTGCCCTTCTCTGTGGAGCCTCTGACGAGTTTCTTGTTAACCTGAAAAGAAAGACATAAGAGCTTAGGTCACATTCCCACAGGGCTCCATCCCACCCCACGGGAAGGGCAGTAGGGCCTAGAACCTACAGGGGACATTCTGGATATGGTCTATAAGCCCCAGGAGAGAGGTGATTTAGCAGTTGACTTTAGCTTGAAGCACAGGGACCTGATTAAGCCCCAACACAGAAAGAGCCAGGTGTAATGATGGACACTTTTAATCCTAGCACCAGGCACTAGAAGACAGGAGGATCCCTGGGGCTCCTTGGCTGGCAAACTCAGTTAGCCCACCCAGGCCACCCAAATGGTGAGCATAATCACAATAAGAATCTCAGTGTGGTGGCTACGCCTTTAGTTCTAGCACTAGGGAGGCGGAGGCAGGCAGGCAGCCAGCCTGGTGTATATGGCAAGACCCAGGCCAGACAGGAAGACAAAGTGAGACTCTGTACCCTACCCCCCAAAATGGTGAACAATGCCTGCAGACCAATAATAAAGGCTGTCCTTCTGGCCTCCACTCACACACAGGAACCAACCCACAAAGGTTGTTTGTCAAAGATGATATATATTCTACTTATGAACTATAAGTAGAATCACCCGTGAGGAGCTGGGGTGTGGTCAGGGATGGAGCCTTCTGCCCAGGAGTCACCAGGAAGAGGCTGAGGATGTGGTAGGGGTGGAGCCCCCACCTAGAATCCTCCTAAAAGGGGCTGGGGGCGTGGCTCAGGGAGTGGAATGCCCCCCCCTCTGTATTGAGACAAAGCAGAAACAAAACAAAACATTGTTGCAAAAGTCTTTTCCAGCAACAGCATCAAATGTTACAGTCAGAACACAAAGGCCTTACTCAGGTAAACTGGAGACAGAGAAGAATACCAGTGAGGAGAAGCCACCAGTGGACAGGGATGAGCTGGAGGCCAGCTCCCAGCAATCAAACGCCACTGTGTTCACAGGAGCTGGTCTATGATCCTGCAAGGTTCCAAATGAAGCCCTTCCTGGTACAAATGAGCCCAAGTTCTTTGTGGTGCTGGAGTTGAACCCTGGACCTGGACCTGCCAGGCATGCCATCACTGAGTCCCTTGTCTGCCAGATGCTTTTTAGAATGTGGCAGGTCACCTTGGGCTGGGCCCATGACCTGTAGTCTTTGCTCTTCTACAGGATCAGGATGACTTACTGAGAGATTAAGTACAAACTAGGAGGCTGGGTGCCTGGCTCAATGGTATAGTGCTGGCCTTGCACATGTAAGCGTCTGTGTTCTATACACAAAAAGCAGGGTGGAAATCACTCTACAGGTTCCTTTTAGACTTGAAGAGAGGCTCAATGGTGGACAGAATTTAGTCTTCTCAGCTGAGTGTTAGCTGAGAAGACCAAGGCAGAGGAGAAGCAGTGGAACACAGCACTAGCTGCAGGGACATATGAAGGCCAGGGCCTCTGATGACAGATCCATAGATGGTCACAGACTGATTTCAGTCTCCAAACCACAGTGCCAGGCAGTCTCAACAAGGGCTTTTCAGATGAGGCAAGCCAGGGCTACAGAGAGATCCTCTCAAGAGACAGGCAAGGCTGATCTGTTGGTTCTACCCACTCACAGCACCCAAAGTGATGGGACACAGCTTTCTGTGGCCGGACATCCCTCTTTCTAAGCCAGGGAAGGGAGGGCAGAACAGGGCAGGGGAATAATTGTGGAGGGGGCCCAGATGCAGGAAACATTACTAGCAAAGGGCTGACTACAGATATGAGCTCTCCAACAACAGACACCCCAGCAAGTGTGGGTGCTTGCGACAGGCAGGGGACACCAGAGTCACCTGTCCAAGACAAGGCACAGAATATGCAGGAGCTACACCCTCCACAGATGCCTCTTCACGGGGAGCCCAGGACACCAAACAGCCATGACATATTCAAAGTTCTGTGAGAAGTGTAGAACCTCTCACATGCAGACACACAGTATACTGAGAACACTGGGATTATAAAGATACTTACTACGGATTTTTTTAATTATTTATTTATTATGTATACAACATTTTGTTTCCATGTATATCTGCACACCAGAAGAGGGCACCAGATCTCGTAACGGAGGGTTGTGAGCCACCATGTGGTTGCCAGGAATTGAACTCAGGACCTCTGGAAGAGCAGTCAGTGCTCTTAACCTCTGAGCCATCTCTCCAGCCCCCCGGATTTTTTTTTAAAACAGGCTCATTGGTGATTTTTACATGTATCTCTGTGTGAGGGTGTCAGATTCCCTACAGCTGGAGTTACAGACAGTTATGAACTGCCATATGGGTGCTGGGAATTGAACTTAGGTCCTCTGGAAGAGCATCCAGTGCTTTTAACTGCTGAGCCATCTCTCCAGTCTGGATTGTTTTTAGACAGGGTCTCATGTAGCCCAGGCTGGCTTTGAACTCCTGATGTTCCTGCTGGCAGGAGTACTGTCAGGATAGTTTCTGTGGTACTGGGAATGGGCAGCCTCCACAGAGGCCTATCCTGCGTAAGCCCAGAAGCATTTGTGTGAGGTAGTATTACCTGTACTTCCCATGCCGAACTTGATTCCTGGATTCAAAACATCCTCCTGCCTCAGCAGCTCAGTGCCAGAGCAACCCCACCTGCCTGCCCACATAGCTCAGCAGCATCTACACAGCACCTGGGGAGCTGTCCTGCAGACACATACCATGTGTAGCACTTCCTGGCCTGGGCAGAATGACGAGGACAGCTGTTTGGGCATGTTCACAACAGATGCAAGTTTTCTACTGGGATTTTCCCTGCCCTTGGTATTTTGAGCCAAGGCCTGGCCTCGAGCTTTCAATCCTCCTGCCTCAGCCTCTCAAGGGCTAGGAGGAAAAGCACACACCTAGCTTTGCAGTAGTTTTGACCCGGCTTTGCTGAATGCAAGCAACATAATAAGCACAGGGAACTTGCAGGGGTGCAGGACCAAAAACATTCTGGCATCCAGGGCTCACATGGTACAAAGTCAAAGACCCAAGAACATGGCTGCACCGGCACCATCCTGAATGGAATGGCACCCTGTGTTGCCAGACACTAGGCTGAATGACAGGTCTCACAGCACACAAACCTGACCTCTGGTAGTGGACAAAACTATGCTAAGACCCTTCCCTGATCCAAGACGTCAGATGGTCTAATCATGCTCTGTCAAGATTAGTAGAAATCCCAGCAACCGGGCCACAGAGGCAGGAAGATCTCTGAGTTCAAGGAAGGCTGGGTTTATACAAAGAGACCCTGTCTCAAAACACCATAAACAACAAAACAGTGCCAAGGAGATAGCTCAGCAGGTCAAAGTGCTTGTGAGCAAGCCTAACATCAGAGTTTGATCAAGTTGAGTGACTCCCTAGTGCTGCTGACACACACACTCAAAAATAAAATTAAAAAGTGTTTTATGAGCCAAGCGGTGGTGGTGCACGCTTTTAATCCTAGCACTCAGGAGGCAGAGGCAGGCGGATACCTGCAAGTTCAAGGCTAGCCTGGTCTACAAGAGCTAGTTCCAGGACAGGCTCCAAAGCCACAGAGAAACCCTGACTTGAAAAACCAAAAGTGTTACATGGAAAAAGATTATCAGCTTCTTGAGAAGGATGGTAGAAGCCACAGCAAGTGGCTAAGGTGTTCCCACCCACAGGGGGCCTCTAACATTTGCCCTTCAGCCCTGCTGTGATCTAGTTGCACCCTGGGTCAGGATACGAGAAGGAAATAGAATCACCTTAGCTGTTCATTAACTGCTGAATGGACTGTGAAAATGCAATTCATTGACACAATGGAATATTATTCAGTTGCTTAAAAAATGAAATTATGATATCGGGTATTGGTGGCATCATAATTTCCCAGCACTCAGAGGCAGGAGAATCTCTGTGAGTTCCAGGCCAGCCTGGGAAAACCAAAAAAGAAAGAAAAATTTAAGTATGGAATTTGCAGGACCCAGACCCAGAAAGACAAATGCCACCACAGGCTCCCATATGTGGATGCCATCCCTGAATCAGTACTGGGGTGGATCTACCCTGGAACACTCACAGAAGGGCCATGGAAGGAGGAGCATCTGCAGGGAGGAGATAAGGACCAAGAGGAGGGAGGGTCACATGGGGCGGGGTAAATAACACTGCAGTCCTTTGACAACTCGATACAGAAACTCACTACTACTGAAGCATCCTACTTCACAAATACACAGGATTTAAATGGAGCTGCCCTGGCCGGGCGTTGGTGTCGCATGCCTTTAATCCCAGCACTCGGGAGACAGAGGCAGGTGGACCTCTGTGAGTTCGAGGCCAGCCTAGTCTCCAGAGCGAGTGCCAGAATAGGCTCCAAAGCTACAGAGAAACCCTGTCTCGAAAAACCAAAAAATAAATAAATAAAAATAAAAAAATAAAATAAATGGAGCTGCCCTAATTGACTATAGTAATAAACTTCCTCTAGGTCCCTCTTTTAACCATGTGTCTTCACGTGTGTCTGTCACCATGTACATGCCTGGTGTCCTCTGAAGGAGTAAGCAAGTAGTCTCTAGGCCTGGATCATCTCTTTGGCATGCTGCAGTCTTATCTTTACACCCACAGACAGGTCAGCTCTCACTCCAGAGGCTTCTTTCTTCACCCCACAAACTCTATACAAGAAAGATTGATGTACTCTGCCCTACATGAGACGGTTATGTCACCTCCTTTCATCAAGGCTCAGGGATCTTAGGGAAGAGGGGTCAGAAAAGCTGTGAGAGCCACATCTTGGAACAGTCACCTGCAGTGAAACATTATCAAACATGAACTCATAGCAGCTGTGACTATGTACACACGACCCACACAGATCAAGCCCCACAAAATCTCAGCACGGAAGGGGAGCAGTCATGAATCTCCACTTGCAGCTGAGGAACTACTGAGGAAAGGTGAGTGCTGGGAGAAGGGAGGGTCAGCCTTCTAAGGGGTGTGGTCCAAGAGGCTACTCAAGCCCGGTAGATGGTCCCCTTTGTGCATGTACAGGAGCACTGAGTGGACTCAGTAGATTTGAAAACAAGAGCAGGCAACTGTTTGACACCTAGAACCCCACAGGCCTAATCCCAGACCCCTAGACACCAAGTTTCTCTGTGTACGAGCCTTCTTTTCTGGGTAGGCATGGCCACCTCTCCTCAAAGATGCTGATTCTTACAGCAAACACAACCGGACACAACGCAAACATCAGACTGTGAGGAATCCAGCCTGGGATAATCCACAGCGTAGCTCCTGCATTTGTGACTCAGGGGACATGGCGGGAAAGTAGGTGGGAAGACACTAAGAGCCAGAGGATCAGGAAGTGTGCTGTGACTTGTCTCCTAGAAACAGCTGCATAAACAAGACCTGAACAATGATCATACCAATGGACAAGCTAACACAGAACATGGAAAATCTCAAGGGGATGGGACCCCTAGTCAAACAGGCAAATGATGACAGCTGAGAGAATGAGAATTAAGAATTAGCCTCTCCCAGGGGTGAGCCCCCTTACTGTTGTTCAATGCAGAGTGATCAGACCTGAGAGCATCCACACAAACAACCAAAACTCCAGGGTATGTATTTATACATATCTTTATGCATACACACATTACACACAGGCTTGCACGAGTGCGTACACACACACAACAATAAAAGAGGCTATCAACTTGACAGTGTAAGACGTGACAGGAACTAGAGGGAGAAATGATGATATACTCCTATTTTAATTAAAAACATAGTTTTAAAAATAAGAGCTCATAAGGCTGGGTATGGTGGCATATGACTTTAATCCCAGCACTTGGGAGGCAGAGGCAGGCAGATCTGTGAGTTTGAGGCCAGCCTGTTCTAGAGAGTAAGTTCCAACACAGCCTGGACTCTTACAAAGAGAAACCCTGTCTCGAAAAAAAAATAACAAAACAAACAAAAAACAAAAAAAGCCAAAAAGCTCATCAAGTTGAGGGGGAAAGAATTTGGATGGATTGGAAAGGGGGTGTATTTGATCTAAACATGTCATAAATATGTACAGAATTCACAAACACAAAACAGATAGGTACCAGCACTTGGGAAGCACAGGCAGGTGGATCTTTGTGAGTTCGAAGTCAGCCTGATCTACATAGCAAGTTCTAGGACACCCAGGGTTACATAGAGACCTTGCCTCAAAAGCTGTGGCCCCACCTCCAACAGGAGAAGCATCCACTGGAGCTGTAGCCCCACTTGCACCTCAATTAGCGACCACCTGAACATTGGGCCCACTTCCACCTGGAGGAGTGTTCACTGGAGGCTCTGCTCTGCTTGTGCTTGAAGGAGCAGTGAAGGGAGCCACAGCTCCCAACTATACCAACTGGAGAAAGAGAGACCCCTGAAGCACAAGCTCCACCTATACCAACTAGAGGAAGAGATGCATAGACAACAAGATAAGAACACACTCAACAATATAAAGAGCAATAAGGCATCACTAGAAACTAGTGGTGCTACAGCAACAAGACCTGAACATCCCAACACAGAGGAAGTAGAAGAAAATGACCGGAAAATAACTTTATGAGGATGATTGAGGCCCTTAAAGAACTGGAGGAAAAGACAAAAAAATTGGAAGAAATCAACAAATCCCTTAAAGAAAACCAATAAAAAGCAATCAAATACGTGAGGGAAACTATTCAAGACTTGAAATCTGAAATAGAGGCAATAAAGAAAACACAAACCAAGGGAATTCTGGAAATAGAAAATCTGGGTAAACAATCAGGAACCACAAATGCAAGCATAAACAACAGAATACAAGAGATGGAAGAGGCCGGGCGTTGGTGGGTGGCGCACGCCTTTAATCCCAGCACTCGGGAGGCAGAGGCAGGCGGATCTCTGAGTTTGAGGCCAGCCTGGTCTCCAGAGTGAGTGCCAGATAGGCTCCAAAGCTACACAGAGAAACCCTATCTCAAAAAACCAAAAAGATGGAAGAGAGAATTTCAGGCGTTGAAGATATGAGATTCATCGGTCAAAGAAAATTTTAAATCCAAGAAATCCTTAACACAAAACATGCAGAAAATCTGGGACACCATGAAAAGACCAAACCTAAGAATAATAGGGATAGAAGGAGAAGAAGTCCAACTCAAAGGCACAGAAAATATATTCAACAAAATCAGAAGAAAACTTTCCCAACCTAAAGACAGACATGCCTATGAAAGTACAAGAGGCTTACAGAACACCAAATAGACTGGACCACACACACACACACACACACACACACACACACACACACACACACACACACACACACAGTCTCAACACATAATAATCAAAACAATAAACATACAGAATAAAGAAAGACTACTAAGAGCTGCAAAGGAGAAAGGCCAGGTAACATATAAAGGCAGACCTATCAGAATTACACCTGACTTCTCAATGGAAACAGTGAAACCCAGAAGGTCCTGGACAGACATTATGCAGACACTAAGGGACCACAGATGCCAGCCCAGACTACTTAACCCAGCAAACATTTCAATAATCTTAGATGGAGAAAACAAGATATTCCATGATAAAACCAAATTTAAACAATACCTATCAATAAACCCAGCCCTACAGAAAGTATTAGAAGGAAAACGCCAACCCAAGGAGTCAGCTGCATCCCAAAGGGAAGTGAACACACACAATGCCATCACCAAGAACAAAAACAAAAATAAAAGGAACTAGCAATCACTGATCATTAATATCCACTAATATAAACGGTCTCAATTCACCTATAAAAAGACACAGGCTGCCGGGCGTTGGTGGCGCATGCCTTTAATCCCAGCACTCAGGAGGCAGAGGCAGGCGGATCTCTGTGAGTTCGAGGCCAGCCTGGTCTCCAGAGCAAGTGCCAGGATAGGCACCAAAGCTACACAGAGAAACCCTGTCTCAAAAAAACAAAAACAAACAAAAAAAATAAACAACAACAAAAAAACAAAAAAAAAGACACAGGCTAATAGATCGGATACAAAAACAGAATCCCTCCTTCTGCTGCATACAGTAAACACACCTCAACTTCACAGACAGACATTACCTCAGAGTAAAGGGTTGGGGAAAAAATTTTCCAATCAAATGGACCTAAGAACCAAGCTGGTGTAGCTATACTAATATCTAACAAAATAGACTTCAAACTAAAATCAATCAAAAGAGATAAACAAAGGCATTTCATATTCATCACAGGAAATCTCAATTCGGAACACAAGGCCTCCTACATCCTACATTTGTAAAAGAAACATTAACTAAAGCTTAAATCACAAATCAAACCCCAAACACTAATAGTGGGAGACCTCAACACCCCACTGTCACCAGTGGACAGATGTGCCAGACAGAAACTTAACAGAGAAATAAGGGAACGAACAGATGTTATGACTCAAATGGACTTAACAGATATCTATAGGACATTCCACCCAAACACAAAAGAATACACCTTTTTCTCAGAAACTCATGGAACCTTCTCAAAAATAGATCACATATTCGGTAACAAAGCAAACCTCAATAGATACCAAACAAAAATAAGGAATAAACTCTTGTATCCTATCAGATCACCACAGTTTAAAGTTAGAATTCAACACCAACATTAATTTCAGAAAGCCCACAAACATGGAAATTGAACAGTGATCAACTGAACCACCACTGGATCAAGGAAGAAATAAAGAAATTAAAGACTTCCTAAAATTTAATGAAAATGACCACACAACATACCCAAACTTATGGGACACTTTGAAAGCAGTGCTAAGAGTTCATAGCACTAAATGCCTACATAAAGAAGCTGGAAAAAAAAATCACACACTAGTTAATTAACAGAATTGAATGAACTAGAACAAAAGCAAACACAGAAGAAGCAGACAAAATAGTCAAATTGAGAGCTGAAATCAATAAATAGAAACAAAGAAAATACAAAGAATCAATGTGGTTCTTTGAGAAATTCAATAAGATAGACAAACACAAACTAACCAAAAGATAGAGAGAATATCCAAATTAACAAAATCTGAAATGAAAAGGGGGACAAAACAATAGACACCAAGGAAATCCGGAGAATCATCAGGTCATACTTCAAAAACCTGTACTCCACAAAATTGAAAAACTTTAAGGAGATGGACCATTTTCTAGATAAGTACCACATACCAAAATAAAATCAAGAACAGATAAACAACTTAAATACACCTATAAACCCTAAGGAAATAGAAACAGTTATCAATAGTCTCCTAACAGCTGGGCGGTGGTGGCACAGAAGTGGGGAGGCAGAGGCAGGCAGATCTCTGTGAGTTCAAGGTCAGCCTGGTCTTCAAAGAAAGTTCCAGGACAGTCTCCAAACCTACAGATAAACCCTGTCTTGAAAAACAAAACAAAACAAACTCTTTATGAGGATACAGTTACCCTGATACCAAAACCACACAAAGACACAAACAAGAGAATCACAGGCCAGTTTCCCTCATGAACATAGATGCAAAGATACTCAATAAAATACTGGCAAACTGAATCCAAGAACACATTAGAAAAATCACCCATCATGACCAAGAAGGATTCATCCCAGAGATGCAGGGATGGTTTAACATATGAAAATCCATCAATGTAATCCACCATATAAACAAACTGAAAGAAAAAAACCACATGATCATCTCACTAGATGCTGAAAAATCCTTTGACAAAACCCAACACCACTTCATGATAAAGGTCTTGGAGAGATTAGGGATAACAGGAACATACCTAAACTTAATAAAAGCAATATACAGTAACCCTAGTCAACATCAAATTAAATGGACAGAAATATAAAACAAACAACAACAAAAAGAAAGTAAGTTCCAGGACAGCAGAGCTACACAGAGAAACCCTGTCTTGAAAAACCACACCCACCCACCACCTCTACCACCACCACCCCTTTATATATAATCCCAATGTTTGGGAGGCTAAGCCAGGAAGATCTCACATTCAGGGTCAGCCTGGCCCACACACGAAGACTTAACAAAACGAAGAAAAGACAGCTGGGGATATGGCTCAGTGGTAAAGTGCCTGTTGAACATGTGTGAGACCCCTGGAGTTCTGTGTGTGGGGCTGGTGGCCTGGCTGTGAGTTACTCTTCCAGGCCTTGTTGATACCTCCTCAACAAGAGATGTTGAGAGAGAGGGATGTGAGCTCTCTGCCAGTTCTGGTGCTCCACCTGGACTGCATCTGGGAAGGTACCCCTGGACAGACAGACCACTCTGTCTTTAAATTCTGTCCTGAGGATTGGGTGTGCCCAAGTGAAGGGCACCAGCCTGTTGAGTCAAGTCCTACCCCCAGCACTAGAATGAATAATAAAGAAGGTGGCAGGCATTGGAAAACTCAGCTGTGAAAACAGACAAAAGTGAGCCTACCCACAGCATGCTTCAGCACCCTTTGTCCCAAAATGCTTGGGAGTATTTGTTGTCAGGCTTAGAATGTTTATAATGTGACAAGCAGGTTTTGACCTCTGGAGGAGGGACCCCAAATCCAAATAATTAATTTTTATTCTGTGAACCTCCTCTCCCAAATCCAAATAATTAATTTTTATTCTGTGAACTTTCACCCACCCTCCCTCCCTCCCTTTTTTGTTTTTTTCCAGACAGGGTCTTACCGTGCAGCTCTGGAACTTACTATGTAGACCAGGCTGGCTTCGAACTCAGAGATCTACCTGTCTCTGCCTCCCAAGTGCTGGGATGAAAGGCGTGTGCCACCACAGCCGGCCATATAATAGTTTTATGATTATTTTGAGACAGGGTCTCTTGTACTCATACAGCCTAGACTGGTATGTAGTCAAATTCACTATGTAGCTGAGGCAGACCCTGACCTCCAGATCCTCCTGTCTCTACCTCCCCAGCACTGAGATAACAGGTTTCTGAGGTGCCTAGGATGGAGCCTTAGGCTCCAAGCATGCAGGGCTAGCACCTTATGCAGTCTGAAGCCCTGTCAGTACCATAGGATTATGGGGGTGGGTACTCACTTTGCAGATGGGTGTGGAGTGGGGGCTTGTTCCATTGAGCTGTGCTGGGGGTGCAGATGGTCCCTCGGGAGAGCTGGTTGGAGAAGAGGAGCTTGTGGAGGAGAGGCTCAGTGTGGAGTCATCTTCAGGGCAGGATTCCAGCACTTCACTCTCTGAAGTGACACTCCTCTCCAGGGACGTGGTGGGAAGAGAAGTGTGGAGAGGTTTAGTGGTCAGGATGTCCTCAAGCACCACCACAGGCACTTTCTCTATAAACAGGAGATCTCCTGCCTTGCTCCAGCCTGATGGCTCCTGTATGGGAAAGGTCCTAGAACCTGCAGTCAGCTTAGGACAGCTCTGTAATGAGCCAGCTTGACAGTCACCAGTCCTCTCTGGGCCTCCTTGGCTCCCAGGCTCCTCCGTGTGGCAAGGAATGTCTGAAGAAGTCTCTGGGGGACACTGCTCTCCTGTGGAGGGCCCCTGCAGCTTGTTGGCTCCTTCCACTGGGGCATCAGGACTTGGTTCACTGGAGCCCTCAGGGCAGTCTGGAATGTCACTGGAGTTCTCGGTCAGGTCGATGATAACCATACTCGGCACTGGCTTTACTGTGGCCTTCAAGAAGCTATCAATGGGGCCCCGGCCACCAACCAGCTTTGGACTCAAGCCTACATGAGAACCTGTGTGACAGCGGTTTTCCAAAGTGTCCAAGGACAATTGTAGATCCGGGACTTTATCTTCCACAGACACTTTTGGTGATGTGTCCTTGGCTTTCTCCTTGGAGTCAAGGTTCAGACGTTTGAAGGGCAGGCGGGCTGAAAGGAAGAGAAGCAACATTTTCCAACCTGTGCTTAAAACCTGAGTGCCTGGGCCTTAAAGGTCTACTGGGGTGGGGCGGGGGGGGGGGGGGGGGGGGTTGGGGGGGGGTTATGGTGAAATTTTCAAGCCTAAAAATGGAGCTGGAGAGATGGCTCAGCTATGAAGAATCCTGACTGCTCTTACAGATGACCTGAGATTAATTCTCAGCACCTATGTGGTGGCTCAAAACCACCTGTTCCAGGGGACCTGACACTTCCTTTTGACCTCCCCAGGACACTAAACATGCACACAATGCACCAACACATATGTTGGCAAAATACCCATACCCAGAAAATTTAAAAAGGGGTGGGCACTGCTGGAGGCTGGGGGTCGGGGGTCAAACTCAAGCAGTGATGCTTGGCAGCAGGCATCTTCTCCTGTCCTCAGGGCTCACTCTCCACTCCATGCACTTAAATGCCAAGTACCATTGGTTAATTCTACATAAGTCAAAAATCAAACCAACCTTTTCCCTACATTTGGTTAGCTCATGAAACATGGCTGCTCTGAGGTTTCAGGCTCTGCTGATTCCCCCCACCTGGGACACATCTCACCCAGGCCAGCCTAGCCAGAGTCCCGAGGGAGGAGGGAACTGCTAGGGGCCAACCAGATAGACAGTTGGGCTCTTCAATGGGAGACTTGATCCTTGACACACTCCATTGCCACTGGGGCCAAGCACAAGGGCATGGCTTGTGAATGTAGGGGAATAAGAGACATTCATGGGCTGCCCAGCAGCAGGCTCCACACAGGGAGCTCCAGCAGTCAGGCAGTGTCTATTGCCTCAACTTGGAGACAGCTATTGGCACCTACTGGGAAAGAAGTCAGGGTGTCACAGATACAGCATGTAGAGCATGCGTCCCCAGAACAGAGACCACCAAAGGGTCGGTGAGATGGTTCAATGAACTTGGCACTTCCTGCCAAGCCTGATGCAAAGACCACACGGGAAGGAGGAGAAAAGACTTGCACAAGCCGTCTTCTGGCTGTTACATGCACACCTCTGAACACACACCCAACACATGTGTACACATGCACAGATGAATCACATTTGATTCTGCAGGGCACACAACACCAATCCCAGAGCCTTGAAAAGGGGTCCCCCGCACAAGTATGCTCCTGTGATTCCAGCTGAGGCAGGAAGAAGTGAAAGTCCAGTCTGTAGCTAATAGGTAAACTGGGCTATAGAGTGAGACCCCCATCTCAAAAACCAAAACCCAGAAGCTTGAGAGGTGGCTCAAGGGTTGAGAGCATTTTCTGCTCTTGTTAAGTTGGGTCCCCAGTGCATGAGGTGGCCCACAGCTGCCTACACATCCTGTTCCAGGGAATCTGACTCCCCATGGCCTCTGCAAGCAGATGGTGCACTTAACCACCTACATATATACACCTAATTAAAGAAAATTTAATGGATCTTTAAAGAATATAAAACAGGGGCGAGAAATGGCTCAGTAGTTTAAGGAGCACTTGTCGCTCTTACAGAGAACCTGGGTTCAGTTCTCAACACACACTTGGTGGTTCACAACCATTATAAGAAGGATCTTCCCTCTGCAGTGGGCACTGCACACAAAGGGCACATTAAAATACAGAGGCAGCCGGGATGTAGTGGTGCACTCCTTTA